>NC_138944.1:43477500-43725000 GCF_965226115.1 Aulonocara stuartgranti
TAGTGGGCAAGTGTACACTTGTATCATTAGCTCAGAAGCTACGACCTATAACTACTGCACTTCAAGGAAGGTACAAAATAATGTCTCAAACACCCCATTACTAATTGTCTAATATACAAAGAACTGACTGAACTGGCAAACAACTGCATGGTGCGTTACCGCCACCACTGATATGGAGTGTGGACAGGAATCACGCTCAAAAACAAACAAAACCAACCTACTTCATATCCTTCCAAATTACCTTCTCTCAAAAACTGAAACAGGGCTTGACAGCTTTTATTCCCCAACTCCTTTTGCAATAACTTAATAAGATCTAATTTCAAGTTAATGTTACCGAGACTTTGGACCAGTTGTCTCCTCTCTACCTTATGCTTCCGACACTACAAAATACCATGCTCCAAAGTTTCCTCCTCTCCACAATAGTTACATGTCCTTGAATTATGTTTCCCTATAAAGAACAGTGTAGAATTCAATCCTGTATGTCCAAATCTCAGTCTTGACACCACCACCACCTCCTCCTCCTACCTCCTTGTGGCTCTCCTTACTCCCACCTTCCCCTCCTTTCTTCTTCCCACTGTTTCTCCCATCTACCCCTCATTTCTCGCTTAATAACAGTCTTAACTTCCACCTGACCAAAACTCACCGCCAGATCAACTATCCTATAATTAGTAGCTTCCTTTACTAACCCATCCACTGCTTCATTCCCCCTTACCCCATAGTGAGCTGGGAACCCATGCAAACACTGACAGACCCATCATATGTATTCTGAAAAGAGTTTGCTGAATCTCTATTAAAATATCTGATCTACTTTCCGAATGACCGCTCTGTAGACTGACCAAGGCTGCTCTTGAATCTGAACAAATAATTGCTTTCAATGGCCTCAAATCTTCCACCCGCTGAACCGCTAATAGAATTGCTATCATTTCTCCTGTAAACAGATAATCATTAATCCTCTTCCCAAGTTCTACCATAAAGTCCAGAATTACTAGTGCTACCCCCACTTGACTGGCTGGATTCTTTGAAGCACACGTATATACTTGCACATACCCACATTACTGTTCAATGTAACCCTGAACTGAATTTAAGTCGAGACCGCCTGCCCTGTCCTTACTCTTCTGGTGCAATAAAGCAAAACCTACAGCTGCTTCAGAAAGGGATTACAGGCCATGGCACTTGTTGACAGATGTCTAACTGATCCAATTTAAGTTCCTTCTTTCTTCCCCCAACCACCCATCTGTTATGCCGCTCTGCAGCCTCTAATCTCCTCAATGTGTTCAGCTGGTGCTAACTGGCCACACCTAGTCAGGTGTGGATAAAAGCATACCTGAGGTAGGCTTCCCAGAAGCTCACTAGTCTTTGCCTTGGTGGCACCAGCCATTTTAGCCAACCTGCAATGCCATTTTAAGATAAAACCCTCTTCTCACTAACACTGTGGTATTCGTCTCCTTTTCTATGTTGTGGCTTTAGAGCAGGGTCGTAACATAAGGAGACGAATAGCACCAGCTGAACACATTGAGGAGATTAGGAGCTGCAGAGGAGCTGGTTGCGTAACACCTCCTCCCTCAAAAGGGTTCCTCTAGGACCCCTAAATTTTTAAAAAGCCCCTCTGGACCTTGATCCCTCAAACATAAGCTTGAGCCAAAGCATAAACTTAAGCACTTTATTACCAGCTCTAACATAGAACTAAATACTCACATTTCTTTAGCTGGCATTTTTAAACAGGGACGCCCCTGCATGAGGATTTTGAAGTTACCACACTGAACACGCAAAAAGTAACATGTGACCAACACAAAGGAGCACGACAGTCACACCCAAAATAATTACTTGATCTGCTACAACACAAAACCAAAAGTAGCAACAAATAATCACAACCAACTGATCTGTTGTCTCCACCACACAAATGGTCACATACAAGTGGCCCTATACCACAACAAGTCACTTTAAACTCCAAAGCTCAGTAAAGAAAGCATGCTAGTGACCAACCACAAACAGAGAGCTATGGCCACACAATGATTGCTCAGAAGTGATCTAACCAAAGTAGCCACACGCTCTGCCACAATAAAGGCCACAGCACAAAACACTCACCTTATGAGGATGTCATTAGCATCCATCCACACTGACATCAGATGCACACACATGATGTACACGCAATGCCAACTTAAGAACAGCCTACCTGCCTCAGCTACAAGACCAGAATTAATGGTCTCAAACCTCCTGCCAAGTTTGGTGCCGCTGATTTACTATGTGCAACTCCCAACCTAAAACGCTAAAAACAATAAAACCCTAACTTTACCTACCTAGTCTTCAGTGGTGTACCACCAAACAACAAATGAAAACAACAACAAAGCAAAACAACAAACAAATGCTGCGATGGAAGGGCAGCACAGCTACCCAGCTAAAACACACTTACTAAAGGGACGTTGCTCAATCACAGTGAACACCTTCACTCACCCACTTAAAAGTAAAACAAACTGATTTCAGTCCCAAAAAAATGTCTAAACAATCCCGGACGAGCCCCCACTTATGTTACGACCCTGCTCAAAAGCCGCAACATAAAAAAGGAGACGAATACCAGAGCGTTAGTGAGAAGAGGTTTATCTTAAAATGGCATTGCAGGTTGGCTAAAATGGCTGGTGCCATCAAGGCAAAGAACAGTGAGCTTCTGGGAAGCCTACCTCGGGTATGCTTTTATCCACACTTGACTAGGTGTGGATAATTAGCACCAAACTTCTTTTCCAATTCTCTAGACACCGCTATTGGGCTCAATTGCACTTCCTGATCCTCCTTCCTGAATTTCAAAGTTATCTTAAATTCCTCCCTCACCATCTTCTTCCTCATGACCCTGAACCCTTCATCTGAGCTGTTCTCTTCCAAACTCTGTTTACTGGTCTGCAACCCAACCAAACTTGCCTCCTCTCCCCTGCTTCTCCCTCTTCCTGATCTTCCCCCGCCAGCAACCAGGGTCCATTCACCAAAATCCATTTCATCATCCTCATCTACCAGAGACACCATTCGAGCCAGTCACACACCAGTTTATGCCAACTGCCAAACTCTGTGATCCAAATCCGTAGTCCAAAGTCCAAAAACCAAACAATTCACTCAAACCGTATGGAATGTCCACCTTCAAATTTCCCGCACCTCCCCACCGCTACTCTCTCACAGTTCCTGGGCCGACAGTCAGGTGATGCTGGAATCCTGACCCACTGTTCCTGTCTATGCACATGTCAAGATAAAGGCTTTCCTGTCTATCCGGATGTCAAAATAAAAGCTTCACAATTTTCTGATGTATAACAATAGAAATACAATTTCCACTTATTTGTCTCATTAGCATATGAACATATTTAAAACAGAACGGTATCTGTATATGATCTCGGACCTTGTCTGAGGTCTGAGGTTCAATATCAAGACAAATTGCCGTCTTGCTCTTTGCTGAGATGAGACAGCGGGCGTAGCTCCAATGAGGAGCAGGATGTGGCTTTCACTCTTTCAGAAAAACATGGAAAACAAAAATCTTTAAACTAACAGTTAAAGAAAAGTGTGTATGTCTCATTTGCAGGGCAACCGGTGTGGGACTGCACTTTTAGCAGTGATCTCGTCCATCCATCCATTCGCTTCCACTTATCCTTTTCAGGGTTGCTGGAGCCTATCCCAGCTGTAATAGGGCGAGAGGCGGGGTACATCCTGGACAGGTCGCCAGTCTGTCGCAGGGCCAACACACAGGGACAGACAACCATTCACACCTAGTGACAATTTGGATTATCCAATTAACCTATCCCCACAAGCTGCATGTCTTTGGACAGTAGGAGGAAGCCAGAGTACCCAGAGGGAACCCACGCAGACACGGGGAGAACATGCAAACTCCACACAGAAAGACGCCGGCCTGATGGTGGAATTGAACTCAGGACCTTCTTGCTGTGCAGCAACAGCGCTAACCACCGTGCCACCTCAGTGATCTCGTATAGAAAACTATTCCGCGCATATATAAAACAGGTCCGCGGCTCTGAACCGTAGTAAAGGGACCTCTGACTAATACGGCAGGTTCGTGTCGGGCTCGTAGCTGAAAACTAGCTTTACTTTGTTGTCTGGGTCAAGTTTGCTAGTGAGAGACAGAGAGAGGCGTTGAAAGGCTGCTGCAACAGAGCTTATTGTTTCAAAGGAAACCAGGAACACAGTGTACAGTCGAGTCTTAACAGCTTACTTACAGCTGGGCTCGTCAGGCTCTCTTCTTGGCTGCAGTGGTTATTATTATATTTACATGCTTCCAGCTCCCGTTTCTGCTCCATGACAGCTCGAACTTTTCCGCTCTCCGTTTTTTTGCACATGACGGGTATAGGGCTATGCCTGTAACACTCTGCTCATATTGCCTTCATATTAAATAATTTTTTGAATAATAATTTTTTTTAAATATTTCTTCACGTCATTATGCGGCTGCAAGTAGAGGTGACATGGGCCGTGACAATAAGACACAGGCATTGAGCCCCTTACTGCGTTTCGCTTGGGTTTCCACCGGCGTGGAATTACCAAAAATAGAGAGGCCATAGCCTAACATGTGAAACAGGAAAAGACCGTCGTGTAATCCATTTATTTCAACAAAGTAACTGTATTCGGAATACCACCTTTTTAAACGGTAACTGTAACGAAATACAGTTATGCATATTTCGTATGTTAAATACGTAACGCTGGTACATGTATTCAATTACTCCCCAACACAGGGGGCAACTGTGGCGATGGCAAAGCGGCACAAAGTGGAGAGACACTTCAGTGCACTTCATGCAAGCCTCCATGCTAACTACCCACCATCATGAGCAAAAAAGTCGACGAATTAAAGGCAGTTTTGGGCAACCAGAAGTCTTTTTTTTTTTTTACAAGGCTGGTGAAAAGTCACAAAAAGCAACTGAAGCTTCATTCAGAGCTGCAAAGAGATTTTGGAGGGCACAGTGATAATAATTGCAAACACTCTGTTCAAACACTTGAGAAGAATGGTCCTAATATCAATTACATAAATATGTGTAACTGGGGGCGAGTACAGTGGTGAGAAGAGTGTCAGCTATATCTGAGAACTTGACCAGGATCTGGTTAGTAGTTCAACATCCAGCACGATGAGTCTGTGGACAGCAGCAGTACATCGCGGATGATCATGTCTGTCAAATGGTGTTTGATGATTTCACACTACTGCCCCTAAAGACACAACAGAGGGAGTTGACATCTACATGCAGTGAAGAGGTTCTTCATGGAGAACAAGGTACCATTAAAAAAGCTGGAGTCGGAGACTACTCACGGGGCTCCTACCGTGACATGCTGACATGCAGGCTTCGTTGCTCAATGCAATAGTAACACAGACTTGCCAAAATGTCTGCCTAACCACTGCACCATTCACCAGCAGGCGTCCTATTGGAGGAACTTTCAGCTGAGCACGGTGACCTGTTACTACACAGAGAGATCTGATGACTAAGCAGGGGATGGGTGTATGTCATTTTTTGTCACCTTTGGGTGAAATCAAGGAGTTCATGCAGTTCGTGCAGACCAAAGGGAAAGACATCTCAAGGACACTGAGTGGATGCTTGACCTTGCATTTTTAACTGACGTCATTGGGTCCTGATCCATTTGAACTGTCAATCAAAAGGTAAGACAGTTGCTGACATGATAAGTACCATAAATGCATTTGAAGCTCAGAAGAACATTTTTTCCGTACATTTACAGTCCTGCACTTTCCCTCCATGCAGTCAGTGCTGAATGATAGTGCTTCTTAATGGCAATGCTCCCATTTGGGGCCTCGACCCCAAGGATCGGGTCTGCCTGCACAAACAGCACAGTATAGTGTACACTGGAGGATTGCTGTGATTTATACATCGGGGAAACCAAACAACCTCTGGCGAAGCGGATGGCACAGCACAGAAGAGCCGCCTCGTCAGGCCAGGACTCTGCAGTCTATTCACACCTACAGGCCAGTGGACACTCTTTCAGTGATGAGGATGTAACATCCTGGACAGGAAGCAACGCTGGTTTGAGGGCGGAGTCAAGGAGGCCATTTACGTGAAAAGGGAAAGACCATCTCTGAATTGAGGAGGGGCCTAAGGGTACATCTGTCACCATCTTACAATGCTGTGATTGCAGCCAATCAACTCTCTGTGAATGGGACTCATGGTTATTGATCAGTGGTTGTTGATCAGTGGTTGTTAAGCAACAGTCATGGCAATTTGCATATTAATGATCATGAAACTGTTTCCTCCATTTCTAGGAGTTTGAGAACAGATTTAGTGACTTTGAGGTACATGGAACATGTTTGTTATTTATTTAAATCCTTTGATGCAAGTGGAAATGAACTACAACAAACTAAAATAATATGCAAAAATGTTAAAAATAACAAAAATTCTAAGATGTAATAATTTGTTAAAAATACACTAGATTTGGTGATCAGTACAAATGTTATAAAATTCATTTAAAAATGTGTTCAATATTAAATAACTGATCATTTGTACAAACAAAAGGCTCTTTGCCTCCCTCCAAATGGGGTCTGCACAGCTAACGTAAGTGTCACGGTCTGGCTGGCAGACCGTGGGGATGTGGGGAAAGGAGGACCCAAAACGCAGACTCTGCGATGCAAACAGTGCTCTTTATTTACAGTGCAAAGGCTGTAAATACAATAACTCCCCGTTGCTCCCTCGAACCCCGTGTGCGTGCTTCCCTCCGATATCTGTGCTCGTGCTCCCCGCTGTTGTGTTTCCGCACCCCCGTGCGTGCTGCCTCTCCGGACCACTCCTCCTCCTGTAGGGAAACCAGAGGCGCAGCCGTCAACACTAACCCTCGGCGGGCATATAGGAACAACACAGACCTAAGCTAACACACACTGACTTGGTAAGATAACTCAATGATCCCGCGTCGGTGGGAGCTCCAAGACTCTCCTAAGTAGCTCCCCCGACGAGCCCTGATCAGCGGCAGGTGTGTGGCTTCGGGTGTGGCCAGTCCCTCCGCAGGGCCACACCCCTCAGGCCTGCAGGTGGCCGAGCTCCATCCTCCAGGCACACCCGCAGACATACACACCCATACCTCGCCTAAACATATGAGTGGGACACAGACTAACACAGCACAGAGAAACACACATATGTACACGCACAGAGAAGGGGAAACGACACCAAAAATACATAATAATAATACACAGGTCCATGACTGCCCAGGGATCCTGGGTCGCCCAGTCCCAGGACCCTGACAGTAAGTGCTAGGAGCTTAAGTTTACCTAAGTCATAATTCTGCTCAGTGGAAGACAAATGATAGGAGAAGAAAGAACATGGGTGGCACTTACCATGTGGGTCACCACACTGGGAAAGGGTTGCCACTGCCCCACAGTCACAAGTGTGTAACTCCACAAACTGTTTGTGTGAGTCAGGTTGGATCAAAAAATGAGTGACTTATGTATGTATGTATATATATGTATATATTGTACTATTCTTAGTTAGCGTATTGTCTGTCTTGTCTTAATGTTGGTTTAAAATGGAGCACTGTAACAAAAAATAATTTCCCCCAGGGATCAATAAAGTATTCTGATTCTGATTCTGATTCTGAAATAGGAGAGGAGCTGTCTCAGTTTCATGAAGGCATTGTCTACATCTGCTGTTCATACAAAGCAACAGTGTGAAAACACACTTTTCTGCCTTGACACATGCTGATACAAACTAACCTCACATGCTCACAATACTGCTCCTTGGAGAAGATGAGAATATTATCAAGGTATACAAACACAAAAAGACTGTAATACATATTGTTTACTAGGGCCTGGAAGACTGCAGAAGCATTCGATATCTTAAAAACCTTGATCAGGGATCCAACGCTTACAGTGCCAGAATGAATGGAAGAATAGACAAGGTCAGGGCTAGTTCTTGTCTTTAGCATGTTCACAGAGTTCATGATCAATTCTTCATCTCAGTGAAATGGTCTTGACGCATCCTCAATCATCCAGGTAAGGAAATCCTAAAAAAGTTGATTCTGTGAAATAGTTCCTCAGGCCTCAGGCTCATCCCTTTGAACAAGTCACCAAAGAGTGGGCTGGTTTGCAAATTCCAGATACAAACAGTGGTAGAGAGTGGGCAGGCAGGTACGTTACTGCATTGTCCTTCTCTTTACCGATTGAGAATTCTAGATGTGGTTTCAGAGGAAAGCTGCAAACCCTTTGGACAGACTCAGAGACAGGCTCTTAGGACAAGAGAGGAGAAGAACGAACACAAAACCCCAAACCTGACAACCAAACCATAACATGCTTGAATAAATTGACACATTCGATTCTTGCTTTCGTTTCCTATCAGCAATGATCATCAAAATTACATACAAATGAACTTCTTCATATCATTCAAATGTCTTGAGATCCACTAGTACAGAGCCAAAGGTGACGGCTCACTGGAACACAGACAGACTGTAGCTTCTAATATCTTAATACTTGCCCATTTTCATGCATTGTGCAGCCTCAAAGTCGAAACCAGTGTTCCTGTCTTAAGTCTGTAATAGTCACAGAGGACAGGTAGTTCTTCACAATGTTAGTACTTATAGTAACTGCAGGTAAGGCTTTGATTTCTGGATCTTTTATAGCATCTTGCAGTGTTCATGAACCCGATGCTAAATGCAACTATGCTACATCTCTGTGCTTGCATTTTACAACAGCATGTACACAGTTTTAAAAATGATGGTGAGTCATTGTTTTGCCTTTTTTCCAGGAGATGGTAGTAAAGAGAAAATATCTGCTATCTACACACTTTGTTGGGATATAATTAAATGGAACATAGACTACTAAAAGTCTGCATATGTGATGTAGGAAAGTTCTGCAGCTCCCCCAATGTTCCCTGCACAATTCTGCAGAGCATGTGATTTGATTTGAGAGATGAGTGCAGTGGGTGCTTTGCTGCTCATTGCAGGTGATGGCAGTGTCAGTCTCCAGGGATCTCACAGTGCGGGTGCTGGCAGACCCGAATACTCTCAAGCTTGCTGAGAGACAACAGGCACTGAAGAATGCCATCCAGAAAGGAGAACCCAAATGTCTGGGGGTGAGTTTTGACCTCTGTGTGTTTGTATATGTGTGGATACAGAACGTCTGTGTTTTGATTTCTTTTTCCCTCCCCATGCATTTATATGCCACTTCTACATGTCATTAGCTTTTGTCCTTTCCACTCCATAGTGTGTATTTTGTCCTTGCCTACCTTTGCAATCCTTTTGGTTCATTACTCCACAGCCAGTCTTGGCCGATGGCTGCCCCCCCATTGGTCAAGTTCTGGTGGCGGTTGCATCCTATTAAAAGGGAATCCTTTCTTTACATCTTCGCTAAGTGCTTGTTCACAGCGGTCATCTGATTGTTAGAGATGTCTCTGCAATGCTGTGGGGTCTTTACATTGCAATATGAAGCACCTTAATTCAGTTGTCTTTGTTATTACTGGTGTACAAATGGAATTGAATGGAATTACCACCTCCATGTTTCACATGGATGAGGATGCAGCATGTTCCTGTATCATAACTTCTGTCAGAGAGCTGTTTGATAGTAATCTGTGTGTGTGTGTGTGTGTGTGTGTGTGTGTGTGTGTGTGTGTGTGTGTGTGTGTGTGTGCACATCCCAGGTTAGTCAGGTGATGCTAGGACTGATGGTCATGTCCTACTCCATTCCTCTGCTCTTCACTGAGTTCACAGAGGTGGTCACCCTGGGAGTTCCTTGGTGGAGCGGCCTGATGGTGAGTTTGTGTGTGTGTGTGTGTGTGTGTGTGTGTGTGTGTGTGTGTGTGTGTGTGTGTGTGTGTGTGTGTGTGTGTGCGCGCGCGTGTGGGGGGGTTAATGGTATATTAATAAATGGATTTTCCTGCTCGCAGTTCATCACAGCAGGAGGAATCGCAATATTCTTGGACAAACACTGCACCATGAAGATTGTGAGTCTCTTCTAAAACTTGAAACATTGTTTCAGCTAAGTTGAAAATAACTGAACAACAGCGCATGATTTAGAAAAAGCTAACATACTAAAGTAAAATGTTTTTGGGGGGGCGGGGTTTCAGCTGCAGCTGTGTCTCATGATAAGCATGGTGTCTGTTATGCTGTCAGTGGTGGCTGTGATCATCTACTCTGTGGACATGAACAAGAATCCTGAGGAGCCTTGTATGAAAACTACAGAATACAACAGATGTGACGAAAAGCACTACGAGACGGTTGGTCCTTAAACTATTCTGGGTGTCTTTCAGTACCTGTCATTCTGGATTTCTTTGTACTTAATTTGCACATTTTTGTTGTGTGTCTATCATTTTTGTGTCCCTGTAGTCTTTTTCTCTGTCATTTTGTACACACGTTTTTTTGTCTTTGTAGAGATTTTTGTGTTACTTTGTATTTATTTTGTTGTCTCTTAGTACGTGTTTCAGTTTGTAGTTGTTTTCTGTCTTTTTGTAATTGTGTAAAGCATAATACTCTTTTTTGCGCTCACATCCTGAGTAATAGTGACATGTCCAGTGTATGGATTGCATATTTAAGCATTTAGCCATCCCCATAATATATAAAATATAATTAGAAATAACTTATTAAGATGAAGTGCTTCTACAGTATAGTTAGATCTATACGTAAAAAAAAGTTCCAAACAATCCGTGCTCCGACCCATAGCTCCAACACACACTTCCCTCTTGTGCTCCTAATCCGTGACTCCGTCCAAGTGAAGAAAAACGCTCCCGCTCCCTGGTAACAAAACAAACACACATGTCGGCAAAGGTATCCACAACAAGTGAGGTTCAAAAACACAGAGGAACACGGCCATACTAACAAGGGTAAACTCAATAATCCAGCATTGACTGTAGCTCAGCTGCACTGCTAAATAGGACGCTCATGGAGAAGGTAATCAGTGCAGCTGGTGATGGCTTGATGAGCTGCAGTTGCAGCTGAATGTTAAGCACTAAAAGCAAAAACTGAAATCTCTGCAGAAATATTCAAAGTCACAGCCTCAATGCAGTTGGAGCCCTGAGTCTTCTTTGAGTTTCCACAAACATTCCGGGTTTTAAGCATTTTCAATCAATCAATCAATCAATCAATCAATCAATCAATCAATCAATCAATCAATCAATCAATCAATCTTTATTTATAAAGCACTTTTCATACAAAAAACAATGTAGCACAAAGTGCTTTACATAGTTAAAAACAGCCCACCCCACCCTCCAACTCACTCCCCACACTCTCATTAACATAAATGATGTGAATACACATATATCCCCCCCCCCCCCCCCCCACACACACACACGCACACTTAAAGAGTAAAAATTGGGCTGGGCTCGCATGAGCCAAGTGAGGAAACACTATAACAGGGAGCCGTCTGCACCGAGAGCCGGTCACAGACCGCAGCCTCCGGGCTGGGCACACAGCAGGAGGGAGGCCAAGGAGCCCCCCAGCCAGGCTGAGAGGACCCCCAGAGACCCAGCAGCCACAGTCGATCACAGCCCCGGTGCAGAGAGCGCCCTCTGAGGAAACACTGGAGATATGACACAATAGGATATATACAGGGTAAAATGATAAAATAAATAAGAACAGGATACAATATAAATATAAATATAAATAGAGTAAGAAGATTAAAAAATGAATAAGAATAAAATCAATAAGTCGACTGTGTGGGAGGTGATTTGTGATGACCATGGAGAGGACATCGACAGCCTTACTACATGCATTACTGACTATATAAACTTCTGTGTGGATAACACTGTACCTACCAGGACTGTACGGTGTTTCTCCAACAACAAACCTTGGATTACCCCAGAAATTAAAACCGTCCTCAAGCAGAAGAGGAGGGCCTTCAAATCCAGAGACAAAGAGGAGTTGAAAAGGGTGCAGAGAGAGCTGAGGGGACTGATAAGGAATGGGAAGGAGAGCTACAGGCAGAAGATGGAGAACCAGCTTCAGCAAAACAACGTTGGTGAAGTCTGGAGAGGCCTCAGAACCATCTCGGGCCACAAACAGCAGAACTCTCTGCCTGGGAGGGATGTGAGATGGGCAAATGAACTGAATCATTTCTTCAACAGATTTGACTCAGCCATGAGGCAGTCTGCAACATCGGCTGCAGACTCACCCACCCCCACTGCTGCTGCTCCACCTCTGACACTTCACACCTCCTCTATTCACCCTGCTCACTCCCCCCCACCCCCAACAACAGCATCCAATACACACTCAACACAAGGCTCCAGCCTGTCTCTCTCAACCACCCAGGTTAGGAGGGAACTGAGGAGGATTAATGGCAAGAAGGCAGCGGGTCCAGATGGCATCAGCTCGAGGGTCGTCAGGTCCTGCGCGGACCAACTGTGTGGGGTGATGGAGCACCTCTTCAACCTGAGCCTGAGGTTGGGAAGAGTCCCACAGCTCTGGAAAACCTCCTGTGTTGTACCAGTGCCAAAGACTTCACGCCCCAAGGACCTCAACAGCTACAGGCCGGTGGCTCTGACATCCCACCTGATGAAGACCCTGGAGCGGTTGGTCCTGGCTCAGCTTCGGCGCCTAACAAGCTCATCACTGGACCCACTTCAGTTTGCCTACCAGCCTGGCATTGGAGCGGATGATGCCGTCATTCACCTCCTACATCGTTCCCTCGCTCACCTGGAGACCGCTGGAAGCACTGTGAGAATCATGTTCTTTGATTTCTCCAGTGCCTTCAACACCATTCTTCCCTCGGTTCTAAAGGACAAGCTGGAGAACTCTGGAGTGGACCATCACCTCACTACCTGGATCCTGGACTACCTCACCGACCGACCACAGTATGTGAGGACTCAGGGCTGTGTGTCGGACAGGGTCGTCTGCAGTACGGGGGCCCCACAGGGAACGGTTCTGGCTCCGTTCCTCTTCACCATCTACACTGCAGACTTCTCCCACAATTCCACCCAGTGCTTCCTGCAGAAGTTCTCTGATGACTCTGCAATAGTCGGCCTCATCACTGATGGGGACGACAAGGAGTACAGAGGTCTGACCCAAGACTTTGTGGACTGGTGCCAGCTGAACTACCTCCAGATCAACGCCAGTAAAACCAAGGAACTGGTGGTAGACTTCCGCAGGCACAAGCATTCTCCACTGCAACCACTGAACATCCAGGGTATGGACATTGAGGCTGTGGACAGCTACAGGTACCTTGGTGTTCATCTGAACAATAGACTGGACTGGACTCATAACTCAGACGCCCTCTACAGGAAAGGGCAGAGCAGGCTGTACCTGCTGCGGAGACTCAGGTCGTTTGGAGTGGAGGGCCCACTCCTGAAGACCTTCTATGACTCTGTTGTGGCTTCTGCTATCTTTTATGGCGTGGTCTGCTGGGGCGGCAGCATCTCTGCTGGGGACAGGAAGAGACTGAACAGGGTGATCCGAAGGGCCAGCTCTGTTCTAGGATGCCCTCTGGACCCAGTGGAGGTGGTGAGTGACAGGAGAACGGCGGCTAAGCTGTCATCCCTGATGGACAACATCTCCCACCCCATGCAGCAGACTGTGACAGCACTGAGCAGCTCCTTCAGTGGGAGACTGCGGCACCCACGGTGTGGGACGGAGAGATTTCGCAGGTCTTTCCTCCCCACTGCTGTCAGACTCCATAATAAAGACTTTAACTGATCAAGCACACACATCCATACATGTGCAATAATACTAAGTGCAATAATCCTTTCTGTCATCGTTGTATTTTTACTCAGTTGTATATAGTATTTGTATTTGTATTCTATTTTTATCTTATTGTATATTTATTTTATTTTATTCTACTGTATATAGTATTTTATTTTATTCTATTCTGTACAGTTGTGTACTGTATTTATTCTTATTGTATTCTAATTTTTGCCTCATAACTTTTGCACTGTCCACTTCCTGCTGTGACAAAACAAATTTCCCACGTGTGGGACTAATAAAGGTTATCTTATCTTATCTTATCTTAAATATTAGGTAAAGTCTAAATTAATAATAGAATAACAGGATAGAATAAATAAGCATAAAATAAATAAACGCTAAGTAAAAGCTAAATTAAAAAGGTGGTCTTGAGCCTGTTCTTAAAAACATGTACGTTCTCTGCGGCCCTGAGCTCCTCCGGCAGGCTGTTCCACAGACGAGGACCATACCACTGAAAAGCTGCCTCTCCGTGAGTATGTGTCCTGACTTTAGGGACAATCAAAAGGCCAGTACCAGAGGACCTCAGGGTCCGCGAGGGTTCGTATGGTAAAAGCAGATCTGAGAGATAAGAAGGCCCAAGACCATTAAGACATTTAAAAACCAATAAAAGAACTTTAAAATCGATCCTATTGGACTTCTCTTGTACGACACCATGATTTGTACAATACTACACTGTACAAAGTACGAGCGAATGGTTTATGATGTGTGTGTCTGGCCCACTCAAGAAAAGTAGCTGGATAGTCTAGTGGTAAGACTACACACCTTTGGAGCGGGAGTCGTACGTTCGATTCCCACCCAGTATCTAGTACGTGTCTATGCTAAAAAACCAAGCCCTGGAATGGTGAGGCTATGTCCGCAGCTAGAGCACAAGCATTTCTGTAAGGGGCTGTGTTAGAGTGACCTTAGGGTCCTAACCAAAGCTGTTCTTCAGTGTCAATGGGTTTGACTGGAGGGCCAGCTCTGTGGAGCGTTTTACTGATTGACGAAACATCTGTTAGGCCAAGGACAGTGCTGACTACTATATGAAATAGTGGTGATATTAAAAACAGATACAAGCCTGTGTTGGAAATCACTGTGTGGGCTTCATGCAGCAGCTGGCAGTTAATACAGTCCACTGTAGCCACAAATGCAAGTTAAAATTGTTCCATGCAAAGAAAAAACAGATGTAAACACAGTCGAGACACGTCTCCAACTTCCCTGGACATGAGCTGATTTAAGATGGACTGATAAGAATTGGAAAACTGTCTTATGACACTTATGAAACAGTTTTTCAATGGGCAGTTATCTTGTTGGAGGACACAGACTATAGACAGCGTTTCTGATGGTGTAGGAGTGCAACAGTGCATCTATGTTTAGGTTTTACATCTGTGAAGGACCAACTCATTCTGAACATACATCTGGGTTGTGGAGCAACAAATGCTGTCATGCAGATGTTTGTTTGGGGGTTTTTACAGATGATGCTTATTTACCAAAACCCATTCTGCACATATCCAAGACACAGCTTAATAGTCAATGAGCACGAAACTGGCCTGTCTGGAGACAACACACAGAAAACATTTGGACCATTATGAAACAAGAAATATGATAAAGAATTTCAAAATAAGAATCTCCCACTTGCCTTCATACTCTTTTCAATAAAATATAGAATATAGACTTGAAATAATTCATCATTCATGTTAATGATCCATCCAGACATTTATTCATTAGTTTAAGTAGATCGATGGATGGATTACTTTGCTTGTATACAGCAAAAGCACAAGTAATGGCACTGAGCATGGATAAATTGTGCAATAATTAATGCATCTTGTGTGAAATGTATGTACTTTTCACAACAGAGGCTGAGCAGGGGAGTGAAGTCGTCCCTCCTCGTCTTCACTCTGGCCCAGACAGTCATCGCTGCCATTCTCTGTGTCCTTCTCTTCAGGCAGAGGCGTAGCTTCGTATCATACACCGTAAGTATCCAGCTCTCAAACTCTTCATAGTCTTCATACTCAAAGTGCATCTGGATCAAATCTGCAACAATGTCAGCTACAATACCCATCTCAACATTTTGTTTGGTGCATGACAATCCTCTGCAGGTTAGAGCAGGATAAACAGGCTGGTTTGCTTCACTGTGATGGGTTTAAAGTAAAGGCCAGTGTGTGACTGGTGCACAGTGGCTGTGGGTTCATGGTCAGAGATTCATATGAATTTTAGCTGATGATGCTGAGATCCTGAATTCCACCTTCACATCAACTTCATGCTTTGCACAAAAATAGAAATGCGCTGCAAAGAACTACTATTTGCTGTCTTACTTTGAGTACATGTTGGAGTCTGTAATATTTACTTTTACTCGAGTAAATGAGTTGAATCAGTACTTCAACCTTTACTGGAGTATTTTTTAACAGTAGTATCTGGACTTCTACTTAAGTACAGAATGTCTGTACTTTTGCCAACTCTGTTGTGATTTGGAAAGATGTCTGAAACACCGACTCTCTTTATTTCTTTTGCAGCCTCTCGGTGAAGCAGCTCCACCCACTTCAACACTGCTTACATCGCCCGACCTGAACTGATCAGTTATCCTTTGACTGATTGATCATCTGTGTCCTGATGATTGAAAGTCTTGAATTTGTCTAACCCCTTACATCTACCACTTATTTACTCTGCTACCTGCCATGTTTACACAAGTGTGCCAGTTCTGTCAAGGGCCTTTCACACAGACATAATAACTAGGGGTGCAACGATACACAAAATTCACGGTTCGGTTCGATACTTTGGTGTCACGGTTTGATATTTTTTCGATACAAAAAAAATGTTCATGCCTTTTTAATTTGTCATTTATTAAAATTATAAATATATATTTTAACTCAAAAGTACAGTTTTTAAATTTAACCCTAACCCTTGTGCGCGTTTTTTATTTTGACAGCGAATGCGCACCTGCGGACCACTTATGTGCAGCCCTGGTTATTTAGCTCGTCATATTGCAGCCACAGAAATTCTTTTGTCCATGAAACCATAAAGCTGCACTTTCTTTTTGCCTTATAGTCTGATTTGTCATAACTTCTCCGTTTTGCGGTAAGCTTTTCTTTGGCTC
Organism: Aulonocara stuartgranti; assembly: GCF_965226115.1. NCBI lineage: Eukaryota > Metazoa > Chordata > Actinopteri > Cichliformes > Cichlidae > Aulonocara > Aulonocara stuartgranti. Next base: position 43,494,194 of record NC_138944.1, read on the forward strand.
TCACTTCTTCACCCTGACCTGTCTTATTTGGCTCAGCAGAACTAAAATATATATCTGTCTGTGAAGGTTCTCAGTCATCCAGGTCATCGTAGTCAAATATAAATCCTGCTGCTTTTACACAGGCACTCACATAAGCTCAGCGATTCTCTGCGCGATCAACCTCTCACATGTTTAAGCTGTGGGAGATTTCACTTGTCATGTTTGCATAGTAAGCTAACGATTAATAAGACGATGTCAGAGGAATTGGTGCGCAAATTATCATCACTCACAGATCAGTGCTGTCGCTCTCTATACACAGTTAGCACGATTGCAAAGTGAAAGCAAAAAAACAAGCACAAATTCAAACGCGATTTCAATATGTCACATATTGACAGTGGCTCACCGATGCCAATGACATAATTACCCAGCTACATTTCTGAAAGAATGCAAAAGCATTGACATATATTTTTTGTACAATAGCCCGACGGGCAGGGAAGAGATAGATTTTGGTAGCCCGACTGAAAAAAATCGCTAGCCCCAGGACGTCGGGCTAGCGATATTGCGAGCCCTGTATCTGATTGAGGAATCACTCATCTTTGGAAAAGAGAGTTTATTACAGAGAAATGTCTCTTTCCAAAATAAAAGCTATACTATCCGCTTCTTCTGGGCTATATTCTCAGCAGCATAAGGAGAATCACGTGCTAACAGCTGTCTAAATGACTCGGCTAAAGTTTGTAGCATGCTTGTTGTTTTTGTCTTTGCACTAGGATGATGTCGGCGTAAATGTGCAGTCATATTCGTCGTGTTCCCACTAGTGCTTTCAGGTTAATCTCATTGAAATGACCTTAACGCCACAACACGGAAAATCTCCGTTAACGAGCTACCGCGGATCGCCCCGTGCATGGGGCTAGACGGCCAACACGTTAACGAGCTAACTGCGCTAACACACTAGTTCCCACCAATGTAATTGAGCATTGCATGGCACATCCAACATACTGTTTTACTTTAGTCCATGACTCGCTTACCTTCAGGGTCATACGTCACATGAAAACCAAAATAATTCCAAACGCCAGATCTGAATGAGGGTGGGGGAGGTCCATGTTGCAAGGAGAGCTTAACTTCTGTCTCGCTAGCTTGCCCTGCGCTCTTCCTTCTGACTATGCTGTCTGTGTTGAGCGCTCAGTGGATCTGCGCTCGACAGTGCAGCCTAGGCGGAGTAGTCGAACGCAGATTCACTGAGCGCTCAACACAGACAGCATCGTCAGAAGGAAAGTTGATAAAATAAATTACAAATGTTGTATTGTTCGATACATATGCATACCGAACCGAAAGCACTGTATCGAACGGTTCAATATCGATACGAATATCGTTGCACCCCTAGTAATAACTGTTCAACACTGGATTAATGGTTCATGGACGGCACATCACAGTCTAAGTGCAGCCATGTGTGCAGGGACGCATTTTTATCCAAGACTAAAGACTTTTTATTCTGGTATTCTCCTCTAAGACAACCGTACTTGTTATGTGTGGCAGATGATGTCACATATGAATGTGGAGCGTTCGGCTATGTCCAGTCACAACTGCTGAGTAGTTGCCCAAGGGGCCATTAACAAACAATTTATCCCCAAGGGGCAATTGTTTGTTAATGGCCCCTTGGGGATAAATAAAGTCTTCTGATAGCATACAGGGACCATATAGAAATGCACTGCCTTGAAAGAAAAAATGGATCATGGTTTTTGTATCTGAAGAATTTCATAGCTGAAAGATCCTGATTTTGTAATCAAGAGAAAAGGTTCTGCAATTTTCAAATGACATAAACAAGAAACTTCACTAAATGTGGAAGAAACGTACCTGCATGAAGAAGGCACCCAGTCAGAAACAAACCCTGGGACTTCTTCTTCACAGTCCAGTCCAGGTTTTTTTCCTCTTTCAGGTTTAAACGTAGGTGTGGCACATAGGATACAACATTGTGTGCAGTGTTGAGACCATGTTTCAAATAAAAATGTTATTGTGATAAGATTGGTGTTAAGAGAATTGTTCGTGCCATCTTTGACAGTATTTTGTGTAAAATTTGAAAACGTCATAAATGAATAAACACATCAAACCCACTGCGTGAGACAAAAGCACACTGTCAACACTGGACTGTGCAACAAATGAAGCACCTCTGTCATCAGGTGTTAGCGTCCTCACTTGAGACTAATTTTATAGCTCACAGGTATGTATGTAAAGTGCTCTGAGTGGTCAAAAAGACCAGAAAGTGTTCTATACTAAAGTAAATTTAACAACTTGCCCAGAGATTAAAGTGGAATTTGAATAGTGGGAGGACCCAAACTTCCAGTTCAGCAGTGCTACACAGGGGAATGGGCCACATTGTGATTCCTGTTGTGAGTTTCTGTCACAGTCCTTTTGAGTTCTCTCAGTTTCACTTGGAGCTTTTTTCTCACTTTTCTTATTCACCTTAGCATCTCTGTGGAGACACTTTACAGTATCATTGTTTCAGTATTTGTTAGTTTGGTCAGGTTTGTTGGTACAGCTTGGTTGAAGAGGCTTTGGAGGCTCCAGAGTGTCGCCTGGGTTAGACTGACGCAGGGCCAACACAGAGATGTTTTCAAACTTACACGGTGGTTTGTGAAGGACAGCTACTCTGTTGTTAACCATTTTATCTTGCTGTATACACTGCAAATCTGCAGTGCTGGCATTTCCTGTTCCATTAAAAATGACCAACCTGCAGGCCTTCTTCGTAAATAAAGAATAACCAGCTCTTTCTACGGTGAGAATTAAAGTTTATAAGATGACAAAAAAGACATTTAAAACATTATGAGGGCACTTACAGGCCTCCTGCTGCCATCTTCAGGACAAAACGCTGAAGCATTTTAGAGCATGTTGGAATAAAATTTGCTGTATTTATATTTTTGTTTGGTTTTTATTGCCTGGAGTTGTTTGGATAGTTTTCCTTTCTTTACTGGGTTCGTAACAGTAGTAGTCAGTGAAAGACTAGAACCAAACTCTACAGATTTATTACAAGATAGAAAAATGACTTCCTATTTGTTAGGTTTATATTGTGGATTGTCATTTATGCTTAGAAATATATAACCATATATTTTAGAGGTGTATAATCATTGCATATTGATATGATGTCTGATCCTTAGCAGTCTGCAAAGCCGGTGTGCCTCCCTCTGATATACGTACACATCCTAGGGTCATGAGAGAGTTCGTACCTTGTTTTATGGTAAACTCATCCATGTCTGCTTTGGTATAAGCACCTTTTGTTTAGCTGAACTGCTGGACGTCCAGGCCAGCAGATTTAGGGGAGTTGTTCACAGGGTCACATCTTGACCACACACGATATGTTAATGAAGCTATGCATATTCATGTAACCTCAATAAAGAGCAGTGCTACGAGGGAGCAGACGAGAGCGATGGGGTGAGCGATGGGGTGAGCGATGGGGTGAGCGATGGGGTGAGCGACAGAACGCTCGTCAGTTCTCTCCCTCGTGCACGAGTAACACAGAACTTTGGTGGCTTGCGTCTTGCTTTAGTAGAGTTGTCGCGTTTCAGCGAGGGGTTTGTGCTAGACAGACCCATCAATATTTGTCAAAGCTAAAGAAAGGAGGCCTGACTGTCCGTGAGCTTAATTTGTAGTTTACTTTGGGTGCCAGTATGTATGCTGAAGTCTTAAAGACGTATCATACATTGATCATACCTCCACAGCAAAGGAAAAAACTAATCTGATGCTCAGCATTACAAAAAGTACTCAGTATAACAGTCAGCAGTCTCTGGGAGGCCGAGCACTTCAGAAGGTTGACAGACCAAGACTCTACTAATCCAGCTGGCTGTGTAGTCAAGTGGAGCAGTCCACAACCATCCACACCGGCTGTAGAGGTGGTGTAATCCCTGGCTGCTCCACTCTGCAAGCCAAAGTATTTCTGGGCAAGACACTGAATCCACGTTGTTCTCAGATGTGTTCACTGCAGTGTGAAGGTCACATGGAAAGCACTTTCATTCATACAACACAAGTGCTTGTGTGACCAAGTGGTCGGCGGGGCTATTAAAAAAGTGTAATACAATGACACCACCTAGGGGAATTTCACCCCAGGAAATAAAATCGTTTGGGAATAAAATACCCAACAACGTTTGCACAGGTTCAGGGATGCACACTGAGGCCGGCTCAAACATTAACAGTTTCATTTATTAATATAAAATAAGATAAAACCACAATGACTCTCCACAAACTGGGAGCAACCAGGAGAGGCAGTACCAGTTTTGCAATACCAGCACAATATGCAGCTGAGGATCGCCCTAGCCAGCCGCGGAAGCTGGAGTTTAGCCATCCGGCCACACTCGTATGAGTGAGTGAGTGATGTTGCATGAAGTGATCAAAGTGCTCCGGTACAATAGATAAGTGCTGTATTAGAACCAGTGTGTTCCCACTGAAGGATTTTGGATGTCCTGCAGCAGCAGACGACATCCAGCTGTACGTGTCTTTTAAACCTGAAGATGTTTCTAAGCTGCAGATTCTAAATGTGTGCTTAGAAACCATCAAAGGTTGGATGGCCGACAACTTCCTCCAACCTAATGAAGAAAGGACTGAAGTTCTTGTATGTGCTCCAGACAGACATGTACCTGACATAATGAATGCTCTTGGTCCTCTTTCAACATTTGTGAAACCGTCTATCAGGAACCTCGGGGTAACCTTTGATTCTGCTCCTACCCTGGATGTCCACGTCAAATCTCTGGTTCGGTCCTGCTTCTATCATTTAAGAAGCATTACTAAATTGAGCCCTACAGTGTCTCATACTGAACTGGAGATTGTTATTCATGCATTCATTTCATCACGATTGGACTACTGTAATTCACTGTTTACATGTCTAAACAAAAACTCCCTGGAGCGTCTGCAGATTGTCCAAAATGCTGCAGCAAGGCTTCTGACAAAACATCTAAATACTCTCATGTAACACCGTTGCTTATACAGCTGCACTGGCTCCCCGTTGAATTCAGAGTCCATCTTAAGATTCTGGTTCTGACCTTTAAGGCTCTTCAAGAACAAGCACCAGCCTACACCACTGAACTTTTACAGCCCTATGCCCCTAGCAGGTCCCTGAGGTCTTGTGATCAGGGCCTACTTGTTATTCAGTATACAAGACTGAAAACCAAGGGTGACAGAGCTTTTGCCACTGTGGCCGCCAGACTGTGGACTCTCTTCCTCAGAACTTAAGATCTGCAGACTCAGTGATTACTTTTAAAAAACAGCTAAAAACATCTTTTTAAAATTGCATTTTGTTAACTTTTGACTGTTTTTGTTTTATACCTTGTGAAGCACTTTGTGATCTTTTATCTAGAAATGTGCTATATAAATAAAATTTTACTTACTTACAAATATCACTGAATACGTTTCTGTGTTATTTTTACTGCCATATGGCAAAACGTGTGTTACGTGTTAAAGCTTGTTACCTTTTCAAACAAGTAACATTAATGCTGCCATCTCTTAAATGCTACCATTCGTATCATAAGCTACTGAAATGCACCCATGAGATGCATGTCAGGTTATTTTGAGAAAAATCGTTTTTCGAAAAACACCAAACAACTCACCTGGAAGAACCAGGTCAGTGGACAACTCACCTGGTTCTTCCTGCTCTTAAACAGACTCTCTGTTGTCTCTCTCTCCATCCTCCTTACTCCTTCTTTGCACTGACAATCACACACTAATTGTTTGAACTAGAGAATCACACGAATTATTTGCTATTATAATTGCAGATAATTACTGCTGTGATGAAATCTAGGGGTGTCTGGGCACCCCTCCAAAAAGGTCTAAACTGGCCTATTGGGGCCACAACCAGTTTGTGGCTGAGCAGAAAGAGAAGAGAGAAAAGGAGAGCATGAGAACGAAACACAAGAACCAACAGTGGCACATACTTCCCTTTCCTCGTTCCTGTTTCTTTAAACTGTTTTATTAGACTGTGTCAGCTGCCAGAGGTTTTTACCAGTGTTCCTGTGAGGTCTGCTGCACCATCCTGTTTGAGCATTGAATTTAAATATTCTCTAACTGCACCCTAACATTACCAACATGAGAGAGAACAGACTTCTCACCTGCACAGATAAACAACGGCAACAAACAACCACAGCTCAGTCCGTGTGCAGTGCAGTGCAGCGTACTGTAGCGTACTGTTGTAGAGTACTGTGATGTGTAATAGAGTAGTGTTGTACTGTAGAGTACTGTGTTGTACTGTCGGGTACATAAGACTGTTTCATGTTGCATGCAGCTGCACACTCGTCCCAGCAGGGGGCAGACGTCCTTTATTCATACGGACTTTTTCCACATCCTGCTGGAAAAACTTGACCGCGGTAAAGTTGTGTACTTGTAGCTGGATGTAGTTTCCTTTGTAGTTCTTCGGAGTAGACAGTGTGATTAAGAAGCAGTGCTCACGGAAGCGTTTTTGGCGGGCTTTGTGCTCTCAGTTTAGGGGGAGACGGAGTTTGAGACTCTACCAGAGACCATGCAGCAAGTCCGGGACACCCTGGCTGACTTGGCCGAGCAGGGCACGACCTACCTGGGCAGGCTGGTGCCGAAGGTAAGAAGCGGAAGTAGTCCGGTCTCCGTGGAGCGGATTCTCGGCATCCAGTTTTGAACTTGTGTGTACACGATCAGGTTTTATCACCACACTAGCCCTGATTAGAAACCATAATAATTCGACATAAGCAGTTTAGGGACTGTTCGCTCTCGCTGACAGTCACATCAGTGAACTTTGGCCGTTTCTCTGTGTTCTTACCCTCACTGTTGTCTGAAACAAACCTGCCTCTGCAGCCTTTCTCTCAGGTCCTAGCTGTGGTTGCAGGCAGCGTGGCCGGTGCTCTCAATGTCCTGCTGCACTACGTCTCCCAGTTACTGCAGGCCTCTGGGATCCAAGGTGAGCATCGTTTGTTTCTGGGCTGCACTCAAGACCAGTTCAAATATAGCAGAAGTGGGTGCTGCCACCTTGTGGTGCCATCAAAGCCAGAGACTGTGGGCAAAGTTGTTTTTCCAGCCTTGACTCCCCTTTTGGATAAAAATGTTTGGTAGGTGCTTAACCTGCTGAGCATAAACCTTTTAATCAGAGATCCATGGAGCCTTGGACCTGTATCTGTTGGATGGATCAGCTGAATGACTTTATTAGAATCGAACTGAAGCTTGCTGCGCTTCACATAGAGGCGAGAATCTCAATATGAGCGACTCCGTACAAGAGCTGGTTCATGCCAGTAGTTTAACTCGCTGGCACTGTTATTCTGCCTGCCTATTGATCCTGGTTATTGGTTCTCCAATCAGCTGATTTCAGTTGGTGTGCAGGAGGAGGAAAATAATGGCTCAGTCTGCAGCGTGAGCATGGATGTTACTTTTATTATTACTGCACAAGGACAAGAGCGTGATGGTAAAGTAAACTGGACACATGCAGCTGCATTCTGCTGCTAACAGCATCAGCTGCACAGACAGCATGCTAACATGTTTGCTCTGTGCTCAGACCTGAATACTCCGACACAGATCACACGTGTGCGTCCTGCAAACCAGCAGCTGGGTTTATGTTGTTAAATGAGACCGTGAGTTTCAGGAAAGGAGTAATGTGAAATTAGTGTAACACGTAACTTTGTAGAGTAATAACTCCAACAAGGAGAGGAAACACTTTCAGCGTGCACAAACATTTGACCAGACAGCGTGTAGTTCATCTGCATGATGTAATGTCTTTGGTATGCAGTCAGAGATGGTGGAGCCTCTCACAGCAGAGCCAATGAGAACCCGGTGATAGCTCCCATCTGTAGCGTCGCAGTAAGCGTGTCAGTGGAAATGAGCAGCTTTGTATGAAATGTAATTTCTGGTGCTTTTTTCCACAGTTAGCCTTCCTACCAACAAAGTGACCCCAGAGGGCCTGATCTTCGTCATTCAGTGGGTCCTCGCAGCTCTCATCTGCTACTGGCTGATTTCTCTTGCCTTCCGATTGGTTGCCTCCACTCTGATGTGCGCCCTGTGGTTTCTGAAAGTCGGAGTCGCTTTAACCTGTTTTGTGCTCATCCTGAGCGACTACAACGTGGGCACGGAGGCAATGGCCATCCGACTGGCTGTCCTGCTGTGTGTCTGCGTCCTGCTGAACGTCGGGACTCGGGGAAGTTCCAGTGCGGCTAATCAAACTGCTCGCCTCGAGAAGCAGGTGAAGATCCTGGAGAGACGGCTGAGGGAGATGGAGAGGTGGACGAGGACAGAAGAGTGACGGAGAGAATCTTCTGACAGCCAAGTCAAACGACAGTCGCCCGAGGATCTCTGCATTTAGGATCGTTCTTCAAATTCACAGAAAGCACGGCACATTCCCAACAGACTGCTGAGCGGGAGCAGATCGAGCTCGTAGACGAGTTGATTGGATGCAGCTCCCTCCCAGATACGCCCACATATTTGGATGAAGTTTAATGAAAAACACTTTCTCCTCTTCCACCGTTCCTCTCCCTAAACACAGTGCTCTCCCAGAGCCCAATGCCTCACCCCAACTTCTGTTAGATTTGCCCTGCGAGCAGCAGCTGGTGGAGGCGCTCGTTACACCAGCAGCTGCATCGACTGGCTCTGGCTCCTCTACGTGTGGTCCTGTCAGATCACAGAGGCGTTTTCTTCTCACTGAATGTAGTTGCACTTCAGCTGCAGTGAATCAGGAGGAGGTGCAGGACAAGCTGACACATCGATCAGGTGATGGACTCCTAATCTCAGGCCTGTTTTCAGTCATTCCACTAATAAATAACTTTTCAAAAACATGCGCTCCTTTTTCTTTTCACCAAGTAAAAAAACAAGTTTGAGCATGACGTCGCGTCACACAGTCTCTCGCTCAGAGTCGTGCTGGAAGTAGGGCCTTGGTTCTGGTTGGACTGGTGCATGTCTACTTGTACTTTAACTATATTTTAAAATGGGGATGTTGAGCCTGCATCGTCTGAGCTACCTGCAGCGTTAACAAAGAAACAGATGAAGATGATGAATGGTGCTGGACTGATGTAAATGTAAGGTCTGCTCCTGAGTCTCCCAGGCTCAAATCCAGCTGTGGAGGAAAAGGTGCAGGTAGCGTGGACACTTTCAGGATGTCTGATGTGCTGCAGTCCCAGCCTGTCATTTGTGTTCATTTTTTAATCAGCGTAGGCTCCTTTGAATCATTTGCACAGGAACAGATGGGACCTGCACCTCTTGACTGTTTCACAGACAACATTCACGTACTGAGAGTTTTTCCTCCACGTCACAAATGTTCTATTGTTCTTGTGATGGGTAAATAATAAGTAAACAGCTCTAGTTATGGTTGTTTTGTAGCTTCAACACAAACGTGGAAATGTTGTAATCAAAGCACCAAATAACGATAAATGCGCTGCAGGATCGGTGTGGTGAAAGAGTCGTACTGCCATCTGTGACGTGGGAATAAACTCATTTGTTACAGACGTGGAACAAATGGCTTAAATGAGCATTTTGGGTCCAAGCAGTCCCTGCTTCAGAGTCGGGGACAGTCATCCTCCATGAGGGTGGGGTTGTCCTGGCAGTGACGAAGCAGGGACCTGGTGGAGCAGGCTGGGCAGCCTGGCCTGTGATGGAGTGCTGGGTGGGGAGCGTGCCCCTTCCTCCACCGCTGAACACGTGCTTCACGGTGCTGTGAGGTGGGTCAGGGCTGGGACAGCTCTGCTGCTGGGACTGGCTCGTTCGTGCATCCGAGGGACAGCAGGTCACAGGAGACTGCTGCCTGCTCTTATCACTCAGCCCCCCCGCCGCAGACGTCATCCTTATTCATGGTGCTTTCTTATCTATACAAATAATAAGACACAGTAGTAACACATCCTAAGACAAAGGCCAACTTCTGCTCTCCTTTCCAAAGAGAAAATCCACAGGCTGCCGTGTGGGAGGAGGGACCAGGAAGAGGTTTATCGTGGTCAACACTGTCGTCCTAATCCGCTCTTAGGGGATAGAGGCTTAGTGGGACCTCAGGTTAGGTTGATCACAACTTGTCTCAGACACAACCATCCACACGAGCAAGGCATTCATTGGTTTGCACGCATGAGTTATTTCACCCTCAGAAGTCTGTTCTCTTCTTAGTTCTGCGGATTCATTGAAGCAAACGTTTCTGTGAGCAGGTGTAGAGGCAGCAGCTCTGTGGACCTCAGAGAGCACACCTGCCACACTCCAGCTACACACTAGCTGTTTCTTTCTTTGTGTTTCTTTAATTCAACCAAGACTTCTGAAGATGAAAGACCGCCTGGCTCAGCTGAAGGAGGTAAGCAGGACTGTGCCGCTGTTTGCCTTCTCGTCGATGGCGCCTGCGTTGTTCGCACGGGGCCTGACTAGTCTGTACTATAGATGTCATGGTGCGAGGCGACTGCCCCACTGTGGAGCTCAACTGAATGTCAGAGATGTTAGCCGCAGACGTGAAACTCAAAGTCATGTTTCCAAAAGATACAGGAACTGCTTTCTTCTCATTCTTTTATATTCTGACTGAATTTATAGTGAAATCAGTAAGTCCTCATCAATCTTTCTTTAATGTGAGGAGCTGCTAATCACACAAACGACAATTAATCATCGTTTATTTTAGACGTGTCAGGCACCGATTCAAAGTGCAGCTGGTGTCATGTGACTCACACACAGGAAGTCGTTTCAGGCTCAGTACAAATGTTCTTGTCTTATCACAGAGACAGAAAACGTCAGTTAATAGTGTGTGTGTGTGTGTGTGTGTGTGTGTGTGTGTGTGTAACAGAAGAGCGATGCAGGTGGTGATGATATTGAGGTTCCTGTGGAGAGTGAGGCTTTCATGGATGATTTCTTTGCTCAGGTATGCAGTGTGTCTGTCTGCTCCACTTTACATGCATCATAACACAAAATGCATTTCTACTCTTTGATGCCTCCGTGTGTGTGTGTGTGTGTGTGTGTGCGTCTGTCAGATTGAAGACATCCGCAGCAGTATTGACAAGATTGACGAGAGTGTTACAGAAATCAAAAAACTCTACTCCACCATCCTGTCTGCCCCGACCTCCGACCAGAGTAATGCAGATAACGTGTTCAAATGTGCTGCCTGTGATTCTCAGTGTGTGTGCGTGACGCTCCATTTCCACCTCTTGCAGAAACACAGGATGATGTCGAGGCTCTCACCAATGAGATTAAAAAGTCGGCCAACAATGCAAGAAACAAACTGAAGAGTCGGTATTGGTTTGGTTTCCTTCTCCGGCACACTGTCTGGTTCCCGTTTGTACAAACATACGTGTGATCAGAATGTGTCTCTGTGGCACGCCTAATGTGTTGTTTACATGTGTGAGTAAAAGCAGTGGTGAACATTGTCCGTGTGTGCGTCAGGTATCGAGCGCCAGCTGGAGTCAAACGCCGACGAGAGGGCCTCGGCCGACCTCAGGATACGCAAGTCACAGGTCAGGCAGTCGTACAGTAGCTCTGATTCACCCGACCCGACCACACAGACAGAGCGCAGCACGCTGCTGTTTCTCTTGTGATGCCTTAAACATCCACACGTCACGTTCAGATGCACCGAGTGTAGCAGGCTCCACACACACACACACACACACACACACACACACACACACACACACACACACACACACATCCTTTTACATTCAGTGTCGGTGCAGTCCTCTGTCCTCAGGCTCGACTGTGAAGCTCGCCCACCGTGTGTGTGAGAGCCTGTCATTGGAGTGTCTGTGTTCTTGTCTCCCCCAGCACGCCATTCTGGCCAAAAAGTTTGTAGAGGTGATGACAAAGTACAACGAGGCTCAGGTGGACTTCAGAGACAAGAGCAAGGGACGGATCGCCCGCCAGCTGGAGATCAGTGAGTGCCAGCTGCTGATGATATGGTTACGTTTAAGCTTGATGTGGAGGAAACCACAGCTTCGGGATCCTTTATATTTCCCTTTTTTTTAACAATATGTGAAGAGATTCACAGCATAAATGATCTAAATGCTCCTTAAAACCTCACAGTCGTTCCCCTGGACCCTAGTCACAGTGCTAACGCTGCCGTCTCCTGTCCTCTATCGTAGGTTTTATCAGGTTCAGGCCGTCAGACTAAAGAGAATTCGACTTTCTTTAAGCACTGACAGCTGCTACGCTTTAAACATATTTATGTGCCAACTTATTGTTGTGTACTGTGCTCAGATACATGTTTTAGTTTTTAAATAAAATGACAAATATCTGACAGAAAGAGCCGTGTGTGTGAATGGGTGGATGACTGGATATGTAAAGCGCTTTGGGGTCCTTAGGGACTAGTAAAGCGCTGTATAAATACAGGCCATTTACCATTTACCATAAAAATAGCCAACGTGGTGTTTTTATGGTTTTACTGTGTCACATCAGCCCTAAAGGTTAACAACCACCTTTTACATCAATCAAAGTATTAATACAACAGGCACCTCGTAGTATTGTCAGTGTAATCACATGCTGTTGTGTGTACAGTCATGTTTCTACTGGCTGGTGCATGAACAAGTTCTTGTCTCTGTGATCTGTTCAGCTGGAAAAACAACGACCGATGAAGAGTTGGATGAGATGCTGGAGGGAGGAAACTCTGCAGTCTTCACAGCAGGGGTAAGCCTGCATGCATGCACATGCACGTGCATGCATGCGCATGCATGCGCACACAAACACCTGCAGCAAACCAGCGTCTTTGGCCAGAGGCACGAACTCTTAGTGGGTTGTGGAGCGCAGAGGCTGTTATAAACCAGGAACTATTGTCCTGCTGGTTTGTGTTTGATGGTGTCACTGTGATCTCCGCTCCACTGTCATTTAATGACATCTCCATGTGAATTCTCTCTGTGTGTTACATGAAAACTTGTCAGGGAAATGTCCCCTCATCCCCTGAGCCTGGTTCTGCTGGAGGTTTCTTCCTGTTAAAAGGGAGTTTTTCCTTCCCACTGTCGCCAAGTGCTGCTCATAGGGGTCACATGACTGTGGCAGTTTTCTGTCTGTAGGGATCTACTTTAAAGCACCTTGAGGTGACCGTTGTTGTGATTTGGAGCTGTAGACTGTTCTAGCACACGGGTCAGCACAACTATTTTTAATTATAAGGAGAAATAATTAAGTCAGCTAATCAACAGAAAACAAATTGTTATGTATTTGATAGGCAGTGCAGTCATTCCATTAAATTCTCGGCTTTTCAAATGCAGTGATTCTCTGCTTGTCTCGGTGTGTGTTTGTTATGTAGGCACGTTTCTTACTATTTAGTGTCGTTACAGCAAACTGGGAGATGTTAGCTGGACTTACAGGCAGATGTGATTTGTTTTAACCTGTAGTTTGGCACTAGCAGACCCTCTGTTTGTGAACATCCACTTGTTTGTGGTGTATTCTTTTAAGTTGTGTGTCTCTGGTCACCTCACACTCCCTCCCCCACAGATCATGGACTCTAAGATCAACCAGCAGGCCCTGAATGAGATCGAGGCTCGTCACAAAGACATCATGAGGCTGGAGAGCAGCATTAAAGAACTCCACGACATGTTTGTTGATATTGCCATGCTGGTTGAGAACCAGGTTTGTGAGATCCTGCAGCCCAAAGTATTCTCGAGCATTCACAGTTCTCGATTAACAAACTATTCTCACCCTCTGAGCTGCACTTCTTCCATTTTAGCCGTGTTATAAAACATGAAGGCTTGCTTCTCCTTTTTCCACTTTCTGCTGACTTGCATGGTTTGTGAAACTGAATAGTAGCCCTGTTTAGTTCTACTGTACATAGAGTCGTGCACAGCACAAGTTATTCTTTTAAAGCTTTTCAACAGTAACTCGCCCTGTTTCCCCAAAAAGCCCATCTTGCACAGAGCTTGTTTAACTGTGACTAAGTCCTTTCATGACTGAAGCTTCAGTGTGCAGCCGATAAGAAAAGTCATGTGTTTCTGACACAGTGGGGTACGCTCCCACTTCCTGTGTAAACAGCAGACAGGCACAAATCTTACTTTCATTAACTTTGTGTTGTCTCTCGTGTTGTGTGCCCTGCTAGGGTGGGATGATTGACAGAATCGAAAGCAACATGGACCAGTCGGTGGGCTTTGTCGAGAGAGCCGTGGCCGACACCAAGAAGGCTGCCAAATACCAGCAGGAGGCCCGCAGGGTGAGTGCAGAGAGGAGAGAGGGACTGTGGCAATGCGTTAGTGCTCTGGGTCAGTGTTTCCTGTAACGATGGCATCGGCCTATCATCGAGCAGACAAACCACTAGTGAAGGTTAGATGCTGAAGTTGCACACGCTGACTGTACCCGTGAGTAAGAAACACCTGCTGCTGTTCCTGCTGCAGTGCGTCTCTGAGTAGCTTACCATCTGAGCCATGTTCCTGCTACAGCATGTCACAGCGTGCTACAGCGTGCTACAGCGTGTTACAGCGTGCTACAGCATGTTACAGCGTGTCACAACGTGCTACAGCGTGTTACAGCGTGCTACAGCGTGTTACAGCGTGTTACAGCGTGCTACAGCGTGTTACAGCGTGCTACAGCGTGTTACAGCGTGCTACAGCGTGTTACAGCGTGCTACAGCGTGCTACAGCGTGCTACAGCGTGTTACAGCGTGCTACAGCGTGCTACAGCGTGTTACAGCGTGCTACAGCGTGCTACAGCGTGTTACAGCGTGCTACAGCGTGTTACAGCGTGTTACAGCGTGCTACAGCGTGTTACAGCGTGTTACAGCGTGCTACAGCGTGTTACAGCGTGCTACAGCGTGCTACAGCGTGTTACAGCGTGCTACAGCGTGCTACAGCGTGTTACAGCGTGCTACAGCGTGCTACAGCGTGTTACAGCGTGCTACAGCGTGTTACAGCGTGCTACAGCGTGTTACAGTGTGTTACAGTGTGCTACAGCGTGCTACAGCGTGTTACAGCGTGCTACAGCGTGCTACAGCGTGCTACAGCGTGTTACAGCGTGCTACAGCGTGTTACAGTGTGTTACAGTGTGCTACAGCGTGCTACAGCGTGTTACAGCGTGCTACAGCGTGCTACAGCGTGTTACAGCGTGCTACAGCGTGTTACAGCGTGTTACAGCGTGGTGCAGCCACGTTCAGATCCTTCTGGGGAAAAATGTCTTTTTGTGAAGCAAATGGGTTAAACCTCACTGGCTTGTGTGCTCCGGTCACTTTGAGACTGTTGTGTTTTGGGCACTTTAGGGGCCTGTTCAGACCCTGGGGGCCTGGGCTGTAGATGTAGGGTGTGCTTTAGTCTTGCTCGGCCTGACCGGGAGTCATCTTGTTTAACACCACCTTCTGTCTCTGACCCCTCCCCCCCCGAACCAACTTGTCTCTCCAGAAACAAATGATGATCTTCTGCTGCTGCGTGATTTTGGCTGTCGTCCTGGGTTCATTTGTCTACAGCTTCATCAAATAGAGACCCTAATGAAGAAAGTCTCCCACCATCTGAGGCCACGGGAGGCCGCAGGACACTCAGTTTGCTCTAATTTCATTACATATCAGGAACAAAGCGCCACATTTATGATCAGTTCAATCAGAAAAACATGACGATAGCTTTCTTCTTCATGGCCTCGCTCCAGTCTGTGTCCCTAACCTGTCCAATAACAAACTGAATATGACTGTGTGCACAAAACAGAAAAGAAAAGCTGGAGACCTTTCAGTGCAGCGACCGACACGTCAATAATCCCACCAAGAATGTCCACATCATAGGGCTACATGCATGTTTAATGTGTTAGCATCAGCTCATCATTACTTAGCTGTGCTCAGTGCAAATGTGTGTGATACGTCTTACCCTAACCCTGCTGCAGTTGATCTGCTGTGGAGCGATTTTTCAGAACCAAACTTGGAATTTGAAAATGTGCAGCATGAAAGGTCACCAACAATCAGGGCCAAGCCTGTGAATTACTGAGTGTGACTGCTAGCATGCTCCATTTCATTTTCATTCACTGATTTGTCCACTTATCATATCCATATTCAGGAAAGTGCACCTGATTTGTAAACAACTTTTGAATAATGCAGCCATGAAAAGCTTTTATTAGGAAGATTAGCTGTTGTGTTGCTGTGTAAGGAATAAACAGCAGAGGGTGTCCATTAATATTAGAGTGATTACAGCAGGTGCTGGTACCTGACACACCTGTGCTGTAGACTGCATCCTGCCCCGTGTCCACAGCAGGCCCGTCGAGAGGCCTTTAGGATTCACAGTAAAAATCCACGTAGTGAGCTTTTAACCTTGAAGTGATTAAAAATGGCTCATCTTAGATAGTGTGACTCAGGAATTGATGTTCATTTTAAATGTGTAAGATTAGAAATACAAATCATTTGATGATTCAGGTATTTGGTTTAGATCGTTGTTATTTGTGTTTATTACGACTGAACTCTCATGTTTGTATAATGTGCTTGTGTGTCTGTTTTTATGCTTGTTATTCTGGCACTTGCTCTGACCCACACTGTGGTGTTGGATGCAGTACAGCCCACTCGTGAACTGAGAGCCTGCTCTCCTATATCAATATTTTTGAAAATGTGTATTCCAATAAAATTCCAATTGGAAGTTTTCTGAGGCGTCTGAACAAACTGATGGCAGACTATTTAGTTGCGCAGTGTGTTCAGAAAAATAACCTGGAAGATTTGTCCTGCCGGGAGAGGTCATCGATTATCGACAGGCAGCTGTTGTGTGACAATGAACTATCACAGATTTTATTCATGTTCAAATTTGATCCTAGGACCGCTAAATATCAAATTCCGGGGATTGAGGTGTGCATTCACAGGGACACGCTGTAAGGTCTGGTCTGCCGATGCTTCCAGCGCTTCATCGTTAGCTTCTTTGTACACGCTGTGTGTTTGTGTCTGCTGCTGACTGAAGGCCGTGGCTCTGAGCACGGCGAACTATTTGTAAAAGTGCATCGTTTGTAGTTTTCTTCACTTTTTGAATAAAAGTCAATCTGTCAGTTACTACACTTCCACTTCCATTTTATTTCACCATAGCGTTTGCCGACGTTTTCCTCTCGCTCGCCGTACTCAAGCTGTACGCGTTTGACAAACAGTCCCTGCCACCAATCACGAGCGCTACGCAACATTCTCCAGCCAATCAACAGTAAGCTGTTCAAAGTGCACTTCCATTTATGGGGCGGCGGGCACTTCCTTGTTGGGTTGAAGGCTACAAAACGTGTCCGTCCGCCGTGTGCCTCTGAGAGAAGAAAACAGGCCACAGAGGGCGTAATACGTCTCCGATTACGGCGGGTGTTTGTAAGTGGACGGATCTCCGCTGCGATGGGGGTAGGCATTTAAAACGCATTATTTTTGTGTAATCGTGTTATTTGAAAGTAATGACTAGTTGTATTGAGTGATAGACGGTGGTTATTGTGATAACTGTTAGCACGATTGGCTAGTTCTTATGACTGATTACGCGTTTGTCCACTAGTCGACCTGTTTTGACTATATCAACCAATTAGATGTGAGTTTGTTTTGGAAGTGTGCTGTTATTGGTTGCTTCCCAATTTCTTTATATGTTGATTGGCTGGCCATATCCAATCAGAAATTACAGCTCTTTCGCGTGAGTGGCACAGCTGTAGTCCAATGAAAGGGTCGTGGGCATGAGTGTGAATGGTCCAGTGTCCGTTTGTGGGCGGGGTATAGTGAAAATGGCGGCTGTTCGGAGAAGGAACTAACTTTATTACCATGCTAGGACTAAAGCAAGTAATAGTGCCAGCTTCTTGTTGTTTTTTTAAATGTTGATAGCCGTTCCGGAGTCATGTCGTTTTGTCTCTGTAGGGTAGTGACAGGGCAGCTACGTAAGCTAGAGAGGCTGTTAAAAACCAGATAAAGAAGCTCGAACATTAAACCGTCCTGTCGGATTTTCTAAACGCCAGCGAGTCCGGCTCTGTATGCGACTAAATTGTAAGAAGTCGGTGAATTAGAGGTAGGCAGCGAGCCCTGCCAGGACAGCACAGTGACGGCTCCTGTGGGACCATCGCTGCCCACTGGTGTCTGTAGTGGCACTCCGGACCCGCCTTTGGTTCCATGAATGAAAATGGATGATTCCAAACCGCGCTGCAGCAAAAGACTGGTAAGTGTCGGGCAGATTCCAACACGCTGGTTCTGCTACCTCAGCCTGAGCCCTGTTTTCTGTTACAGCGGGAGACCACTGCAGGATGCAGGGACGCAGAGCAGTCTCAACGCTCAGTGTCTGCCTTCGGTCAAATCACTGCAACTTTATCTCTGAGCTTCAGGTTCACGTGCGTCTTGTGCAGTACCATATCTGACAAAGCTGCATCACAGTATGCGCCGGGTCCGTGAGGGTGAAGCACAGCGGGTGGTATTGTTGGAAGATATGCTGTAGAGCAGGGTGTCAAACTGAAGAGAGCTGTGGGCAACTCCCTCTCAAGTAACCGAGTCCTTTCATTGATCTACCAAATAAACACAGTGGTCCTCTCTCTGGCCAACACATGGCAGTTGCTACCGGGCAGGTGTGGAGTGGTGATAACCAGCACTTTGCTTTCATGTCCAAATTTTTTTCTCAAGTGTGTCTGTTTGTGAGTAAACAGACACGCCTGCTGCTTGCAGTTTTGTGTACCTGCAGACTTACTGTTCATGTTCCTTAGAAGTGTTTTGAAATCGTAGGCAAATTCATATACAGAACTTTGTTATTTACTGTGAAAATGCAGCTAATAAGGAGGTAATTGAGGGAAACTCTATAGTTAACCTTTTAGTACTTGTACATTATACAAAGGAAAATGCTGAATGACTTATAATGACCAACAGCCAAAAGTACTAATGAATCTGTGCCTGAGGCATCAGTTAATGAAGAGTGTGTGTATGTTAGTATGAGGGGTTAGGATAAGATGGCACCCAGCGCCTTTCCCCATCATTTTCAACTCCAGGTTTATTTTCTTTAAAAATAAGGTAAGAGTCCTGAGGAACATGAAGACTGTGATGGACGCACGTTTCACACGCGGGTTCAGTGTACGTGTGTTATCAGTCTGTACCCCAAGTATCTGTTTGACATCATCAAAATAATGATGCAGGGCCAGGATAAATGTTGCAGCCAGCCAATGACGTCGCCTGAGCTTTCAGTTAGCATTATAAAAGAAGTCAGCAGGTGCTTAAAAAGAGTAACACTAGCAAACCAGCATGAGTGAAATAAGTTGGCTGTTAATTTATGTTGATAACTTGTTTATTAACACTTAGAGCTCGTGGTTTGCTCCAGAAGACTCTGCTATAAACAACTATACATCACAACTGGGGCAGGGCAATATGGCCAAAATACTTATCACCATATATATTTAAACATTTGCGATAACAAAATAACTGACGATATAATTGACACGAGACAAAATACTTTACATCTCAACTTTATTAGTGCAAAAAAAATCAATGTATTTTCACTTAAACAAGCAGCTGTTTGTTTGTTTGTTTGTTTGTTTGTTTGTTTGTATGCACATTAAAGTTGTATAAAAATGTAACAGTGCAAATTCGTTGCTGACAGTTTAACCAATCTGTCAGCAAGACAATCCATCCAGTGGTGCGGCTTCATAGTTCAGCAAAGTCGTACTTTGATAGATTCTTGAGCGCCGTGTTCGGTAATAACGACGGCCCGCTAGCATGCGCTACCAAAAACAGTGCTTTGTTGTGTATCTGACGGACGAAAGCTAAACCAGTTCCACACCACTGAAGCTGCAGCATTTTTACAAACCAGTTCAGGTTCGTTTCATTCAACGATCCACTTTCGCTCCTGTCGTTCTCCGTCGCTGCCATGATTGTTCCTCCATGTGCGTATGTAAACAAAGGCACTGCGCATGCGCGTTTTACCCATATTCTATCGCCATATTTCATTTTCTTATTATTGCCCAACATTACACCGGTATTCCCGTGAACGGTACGATATGGCACAGCCCTAATCACAACAATGTGATGATCAGTTGCAGTCTCGATCCTGGACTAACATGATGATGATGATCACACATGCCTCTTCCTCCCTTTGCTGGAGTTCACACCTGTGCACGTGAATCCGATTAAGTTCTGTGTGTACTTGTCTCCGTGTGTCGGCCCCGTGGTGCGCTGGTGTCCTCTCGGTGTCTCCTGTGGGAGGCTGCAGCCTCGGGCCCAAAGTCGGATCGTTTTGAGGACAATGAATCTATTAAAGTGCTGATTTTATAGTTCCTGATGCTTCACGATGAAGCCGTTTTCATCTTCTTGGTCAAAAAGAATTGAGGTGGGCCCTAACGTGGACTGTCATTCAAGCCCATTTCATTTATACCCATTCAGTACTCAGTAGCTGCTGTCAGGCCTACGATACGACAGAGGTGATCCCTGTGAGTGAACACTTGGCAGTGCTGGGAAGCTTCCCCTACAGAACCTAATGCTCATGAACCATAATTAGTTTTCAGATATTTGGCACGAGGCTGTAGAAATGGTTACCTATTATCCTTTTAGCTGCCACTCTGTGAAGCGCCACTTTGGACTTTTTCTTTTGCGGTTGGTTTGATAAGAAGGACTGTCCAGTTTGGGTTAATGTCCATCCAAAGCACTTCAGTCCTCTGTCTTTTACCATCCCTCTTACTCTGTTCTCCTCTCTAGCGTGCTCGTAACCAGCAGCGTTACCATGATGATGGCATCTCAGATGAGGAGATTGATGGGAGGAGGATGTTTGACCTGGAGGAGAAGGTTAACAGTGAGAGGTTCAGCTCTGACCGAGTGCTTCGCATGGATGGAAAAGGTTGGTGTGAACACTGTCTCCATCGTTCTCTCCCAAAGGGAGGGAGTGTGTCCTGGGTTCTGTCCGTCCAGCAGTCCAACAGCCACACCCACATCAACATATTACGTTCAGCGTTTGTGTGACAGTAGACATCAGCTGATTTAACTGGGTCAAGGTCGTATCACATGGTAAAAGCGCTACAGATGACACTACCCATAATTTTTGCCCGTAGCAGCTCATACTAGGGGACCCTGCAGTTGGGCAGAAACGATCCCGTCTGCAGAGTCTGTGCACTGTTAAGCTCTTACCAGGTGCGTTGTTCGGCTCGTCCACATACCTGTTGTTGCAGATTGGTTCGATCCTCGCAATATAAACTAGGCCACTCCCCTTGTCAAATCAAACCAAATGACTTTTATTGTTGTGTGTGTGAGAGAGATGGCTGGACGTGTACAAACACACTGTATTCGTAGGTATAGTGTCTTTGTGTTTCTTATATGGGTTTAAGCTTTGAGTCTTTGCGTCTGAGCTTTATTTTTCAGAGCCTGACGCTTTTTTCTTTGCTTCTTAGAATCTTATAGCGAGGGAATATTTAAATGAAGAAACATGTCTTATAAAGCAGCAGTCGTTGCTGCACTGAGGTGGTGTCACAGAAATTTGAGAGATCGTGCTTGAAGAGTGAGATATGCCAGTTTATTAGGATGCCACACAAAGATGTGCTTTCAGGACCCTGGACAGTGCACACGGTGTTCACTGTGATGTCATGAGCTGTGCTCATACATGTGACTGTAAAAGGTCAGCTGCATGCACTCTGACATCACCTCCCCGTGAAATCTGCAAATCCCAAGAAACCTAACACACCAGTCACAGAGCGTAGAAATAAACTCGTGTCAATCTGGCGTTTGTGGAGGTTTTATCTGGTGGAAGGATGGAAGCTGGCCTAATATAAGAAACAACAGTACTGTCCTAATTATCCATAGGACAGTACTTCTTGTCCTATGGATTATAGTCCTGTGTTGAATGACGCTTGTATATTTCTCTGCAGACTTTACATACGCATTCATTCAGAGAGGTGGTCTGAGGGACCCCGTCGTTTTTGAGAAGCCTGATGGACTGGGAATCAAGTAGGCCCCTGTGTAACTTCAGTGTTATTAAATACGTCTATAAACTGAGCTGATGTAATGATGTTGTGTCCTCTGGTTCTGCAGGATGCCAGATCCTGACTTCAGCGTCAATGACGTCAAGATGTTTGTCGGTAAGGCTCGTTCAGTTACACACTGCTACTAAGCATCAGCTTCAGTCCTGGCTTTGCCTCGCTGTACAAACGCAGTGATTTAGGTAATAAATGCTGTAATTACACACTTATTTAAAATACGGGGTTTTCTATTAAAAACAAAGAAGAAATTGAACCTAATTGTTGAAAATAACTGTCAGTGATACTAATTAGAGGTGATTTCTAACTGAATCATGTCCATAGGTGTACAGGTAGCTTCAGATTAGCACAAACTGAATTTTATTCATATAGAGCCATTTCAGCCAATGAGCCTGTATGTGAAACACTCACTGCTGGTCAACTTAAGGACAAAATGATAAATAAAGTCATTACTTTGAACGTTGTCTTGATGCTCCTCACTCAGTGAGGTTTCTGGAGAAGCTCGACATCCGCCCAGCTGTTGTGAGCAGCCTCTTGTGTCACGCTGTGTCTAACAGAAGGCTCCCCTCTCAGGTAGCAGACGCATGATAGATGTGATGGATGTGAGCACTCAGAAGGGGACCGAGATGTCCATGGCCCAGTGGACACGTTACTATGAGACCCCCCCGTGTCAGAGAGAGAAGCTCTATAATGTTATCAGCCTGGAGTTCAGCCACACCAAACTGGAGAACTGGGTCAAGAGGCCTGCCACAGTATGTACCTGCAGGCCTGTTTGACTGGAACTGCTGACAGGAAATAAAAACCTTTAAAGTGATTTTAATCTGTTTGTTTTTTCTCACTGTTTGTATTTTGTCTCACGTTTGCACGTGTAGGTCGATCTGATCGACTGGGTGGACAACATGTGGCCTCGGCATCTGAAAGAGAGACAGAGAGACTCGACTAACTCTATCAATGACATGCAGTACCCCAAAGTACAGAAGTAAGTGTCCTGCTGTAGGCAAGTGTGGCGGCAGGATGTGAGCCGTGATGACGATGATGTCTCCACAGGTACTGTCTGATGAGTGTTGAGGGCTGCTACACAGACTTCCACATCGACTTCGGTGGGACTTCAGTATGGTACCACATACTGAGAGGGAGCAAGGTGAGGCCACGAGGGGCCGGCTAAGAGACGATCTCTTTCCCGTTACAGCTTCGGGTCAACGCATAAGTCCTGTCAAGTATAAAGAACAGGCTAGAAGGGGAGGGGCCTCCTGAAAGTGTCTGTTTTGTCCCACAGCAGAGCACAGTGAATTACACTTTTGTTTGCAGGTGTTTTGGCTGATTCCTCCGACTCCTCAGAACCTGGAGCTCTATGAGAACTGGGTACTGTCAGGGAAACAAGGAGATGTGTTCTTGGGAGACAGAGCGTCTGACTGCCAGAGGGTTGAACTGAAGCGGGGCTGCACCTTCATCATACCCTCAGGTACACACTGACGTGCACTCACTACCTGCAGAAGCAGTCCTGTGGTATTATAATCACTGTGTGCTACAGGTTGGATTCATGCCGTTTACACCCCGGTGGACTCGATGGTCTTTGGAGGAAACTTCTTGCACAGCTTTAACATCCCCATGCAGCTCAACATCTGTAGCATAGAGGACAGAACGCGGGTAGGTGAGCAGGCTCTGCATGAGCTGCTGAATGAACGTGAATAGACTTTAATCTTTTTACCTCCTGCAGGTTCCAGCGAAGTTTCGTTACCCCTTCTACTATGAGATGTGCTGGTACGTGCTGGAACGCTACGTCTTCAGCCTGACGAAGACCTCCTACCTCACCCCAGAGTTTCAGAAACACTCCCTGGGCATTGGTATGTACACAGCCCGCAGTCACTGCCCACTGGGGGACACACATGCGTGTTGTGTGGGCCATACTGGTCAGTTCTGAGTATTTCTTATTTCCTTCATGAAGGTCTGAAGAATCTGTGTGGCTCAGATCCAGTCAGTGAGCAGCTGAAGACTGAGGGGGAGGGTGTTGGCAGTGAGGAAGACTCTGAGAAGCTTCCACTTAAGGTCCACCTGACCCCCCTTGAACTGGAGGGACTCTGGAACCTGCTGGGTAAACTGGAAGCTCTGCCCTCTAACAAGAAGTGTGTCCCAGCAGGGATACACAACGCCCCGGCGCTCATCACACACATCAAGGTATCGCTCGTCTGTATGTCGTCGTGGAGCTCCATGTGAGCCTCGCGGTTCTTTCTGTCACGCTCATGTCTCTGCTGTCCTGCAGGCACTACTGAAGGAGCACGCTAATGACAATCCCAGCATGTCGTACACAGGACGGCCCATCGTCAGGTGGCCGAAGAGGGTAAGCGGTCTTTATTCACCAACAGACTGCACACTTGTCATGGTAACCCTGCCTCTGGTCCGTGGAGCACTCCGTCTGTGCAGAGAGAGACTGAGTCACATGAAGGAGGTTTATGATCCTGTCCACAGTCCTGTGAAGTACGCCTCGTGACTCGGTAGTTTTTAAACCTTTAACACACATAACAGTTTCTGTGTGTGCTGTTCATTTAACTCTGCGTTACAGACACTGATTGCAGATCCTCAGCTCTGCACTCTGAGCTGTTTGTGCCGACTGTGGTCATAATACACGGCACCAAGTTTGGACACGTGCTAACACGTCCACTCTGGTCTCGTCTGTCCAGCAGAGCTAACCGTGCGTGCGCACAAAGATGTGTGTCAATCGAGCGTCCAGATGTTTGTTCGGACATTACGAGCAGTCGTAAAAGTCCCTGTGACCAGCCGTGCAAACGGACCACAACAACAACAAATTATTTATATAATGATAACATGCACATAAAGCCAATATTCAGCTCTTTTTTTTTTCTTTCCCCCATCTGTTTTCTTATGCTTCACGGGGGGGGGTCACCCGGGTCACCCGGAGGTAAATGTGTTTCCTTATACAGCCAAACTGGGACTGGGTAGGATGACTACCAGATGTTTAGTCGTTCGCACACTTGTTCTGTCCTGACCTTTAGCGATTGATGGTGCATAAGCTCTGATAAGAAGAGAAGCAGCAGGGAGGAGGGAAACGGGAAGGCCTCAGAGGAGGTTCATGGATGTAGTGAAGGAGGACATGCAGGGGGTGCTGGGACAGGGTGAGATGGGGGCTGATGGTCCGCTGTGGCGGCTTCTGAAGGCAGCATGTATACTTCCTGTGTCATCGTACCAGCTTCCACTGCTAATGTCCGTCCCAGTGTGCTGGACTGCTGGTAACTGACTTTGAACAATCCATCAAGTCCAAGTGATCAAAGTCATTTTCTAGTGTAAATAATTAACCCTCATTCAAATTCAAATTCAAATTTTATTTGTCACGTACACAGTCATACACAGTACGATATGTAGTGAAATGCTTGGACAACTGCTCGTGACCTAAAGAGAACAAAAAAGGAAAAGGCTATGAATAAGATAGGAAATAAATATGAAAAATTAAAAAGGGTAAATTTAACTAGGAAGGAATAAAATATAAATTAAGGTTAAAAATGAAATAACTGTACAACACAAATTAGAATGAAGGGTAAATTTAACTGGGAAGAATAAGAATAAGATAAAATATATAAATTAAAGTTGAAAATAAAATAACTGTACAACAAAATACACAATACACAATATAGAACTATATAAGAATGTATGAAGAAATCTAAATATAAATAAATATATACACAATAACAGCAGCTGTACAAGTATTAACTGGAAATGAAGAATATAGTGACCAGTGTTGTGCAAAACCAAAGTCCAGAAAGTCCAGTGTGTGTGTAAGAACTGTATGTGTGGGTCAGTACTGTGTGGTGGTGTGATTGAGAGACCGTATCGCCTGCGGGAAGAAGCTCCTCCTCAGTCTCTCTGTGTTGGTCTTCAGGGAGCGGAATCGCTTTCCTGACCTCAGCAGAGAGAACAGTCTGTTGTTGGGATGGCTGAGGTCCTTCACCATCTTCCTGGCCTTGGTCCAGCACCGCCTGCTGTAGATTGAGTGCAGGTCAGGGAGCTCGGAGCGGATGGTGCGCTCAGCTGACCGCACAACCCTCTGTAGAGCTCGTCTGTCCCTCATAATGTCCTCCTGATTTCCACACAGCTGTGGTCCTCAGGGGACAACAATGTCCCCATCTGGTTTGACTGATGCATAATTAATATGAAGTTTGTTTTTCCCACACTTTTAATTAAAACTTAATTCAAACACAATTCCTTTTATTCCATTTCAAATGTAAGTCTGATAAAAACCTCATAAAAATGAATTTTTTCTGTTTTCGGGTAAAAAATAAATTAAATCATCAGAAATCATGAGGATCGTTTCACAACCAGAGTCGGCTGCTTTAACAGATGATCACAGACGGGTTTATGTCAAAGTTAATTTAGAAAGCTGTTTTTAAACTACAAGTTTTTTACTGGCAGCACATAATCACATCTGTGGTCCTCTGGGCTCAAAAATGACCCCGTTTGCTTTGAAGCAACAAGTATAAAATATCATCCATCTCTGTGTTTCAAGGTTTTATTCAACTTTATTCCAACTCATTGCCTGACAGTTTTCTATATTTTGGCATGGTAGGAGGGCATGAGTCTGAGTGAAGGCAAACTTTCATGAGGACAAAGGCGTGTCCATATTTGACCCAAGTGCAGGAGGAAGCTCAGGTTTATTCCTCTGCACTGGTCCCATCATGGACAGCATTCTTTCTGCAGTTGCAGGCCAAGGGGCATATACAGTAAACAAGCTGTTACAGGTGATTGTTTTCTTTTGGAAACCTGCAATGTTAGGGACAACTCGTGTCCTGACTGCAGGACAGACGGTTTGCCATCGCACACGAGCATGTTCCATGTACAGCTGGACCTGCATCACATGCTGCCCATGTTTTTGTCTCAAAGTTCCCTGGTTTACTTGGATGTTCTGTTGGAGGGGACAGAGTCCTCTGAAGGGGACTTGGTGCTCATACAGTCACATCAGTACCAGGATCTTACATCACAGCAGGAGGAACACCCACTTGTGTTTCAAGTCAAGTCAACACCAACACACATCATAGACCTCAAATGGGAGCACGTTTGTGTCATGAACGACGATCATCTATTGTGTCTTTATCAAGAAATTATGTCCTTTTTGTGCTTCTATGATTAATCTTGTGTCAGCATGAAAACTTCTCTACCAGACTCAGGATGTCATAAACTGGCCGTAGCGACTCTACTGGATGCACGGCAGTAAGAATCAACACACCCACATATGCCTACAGCTGCATTCGGTCCATTTTTCTTCCTCTCTTGTTGTCCCTCCTTGTTCATCATTGAGTTGGCTGTAGAGCAGGTCATCTGCTAATTGGATGGTTGTTGGTTCAATCTCTGTGTGCTCTAGTCTGGAGTTCTTACCAAGGTGTCCTTGGGCAAGTTACTGAACCCCAACTTGGTCTCTGATGCATCCATTGGCATGTGAACGTTAAAAAGCAGAATACAAGCAGAATACACTGTGTATAATGCTTTCAGTACTCGAGTAGAAAAGCCACTGAAGGAGTATGGGACCTGGCACATGTGCTTGGACTGTGGTAGATCATCTTTCTCTGAGGCACATGAGAGAGTCATGCATCGTCTGTCACTGGGAAGGTTAGAAGACCAGATCAGTGTTTCCTCACGTTACTGCAAATATTCCTCTGTCTCAGCTGATTCCTCTTTCCTGCTTGATTCTTTGTCTTCATCATAATTGAAATGGATGATGTGTAGTCCTCTGACACATCTTCTATTTCAGTTTCACATTCTGAAAATTCAAGAAACTTCAAGAAGCCCAGTCACTTTCTCTCCAAGCTCCTCAGACTACCATGTCCTGGATGCCTGAGAACCTACTTGAACATAGTTCAGATTCTTCATCACTTTTCTTCACTTCATAGCCTTCTTCCACTTCTGCAGGTGGCTGATGTGCTTTTTCAGAGAAAGGGTAGCATGTGCTCTAAATATTGACAATATTTTCTATATCTTCTAACCCTGGATCTTCCTGAACAGTGATTCTTCCTCCTCATTATACTAGAGGACAATATGTGCTTTGTCCTACTGGTCATTGCTTTGCACAACATGGTTTAAAAAAGTAGCTCACAGGCCTCCAGAGCAGTGGAGGCCTGTGAGCTACTTTGTGTGTATGTATTATTGTAGGGTCGACCTTACAATATGAAGCACCTTGATGTGACTGTTGTTGTGATTTGGCGCTGTGTAAATAAAACTTAATTGAATGTTGTTGTGGTTGTTGTGACCTTTGCTTGAGCCCACACATCAGTGATCCAAGATCAAAGGTGTTTGAAAGCAGTAGGTTGTTTGCAACACCTTGTACTTTGGGGACTTTTGTCCTCGAGGACCACAGGTGTTATAAAAACCCCATAAATAAATGAAATTACTTAAAACTTATTCCAGTCATGCATAGCACAGTAATGAATAACTTCTGTTATTTTTCAGACCATTTGATGAATGAAAAACACATTTTTGATAGCAAAAGATTTCTTTAGAAGACAAATGTCCCAAGGACAACACATTAAAGTGTTTTTCTCTTATGCTTCCAGCCATCATGGTACCAACCTCCTCCCCCTCCCCCACCACCACCTCGCCCTAAACTGTCCTCCACTCCCATCACTCCACGACCTCAAAAACCAGCGTCTTCCATGTCCGTGTTGAGACGGCGCAGGGTCAGGTAAGGAAGTCGTACCTGTGTCAAACCTTTTGTTACTTCAGTTCATATAAAAACACGATGCAGTTTTTCTTCATATTTAAGACAACATACCAAATGTTTTAACTATTTACAGTGCAGTGAAATGATTTTCATGTTTGGATTTCATTATGTGCCACAGCCCCATGCTTCGTTTTAAGCCATCCTGTTCTGTCCTTGTGTGTGTGCGCAGGTGTAAACGCTGTGAAGCCTGTATGAGACCTGAGTGTGGAGACTGCAACTTCTGCAGAGACATGAAGAAGTTTGGAGGCCCAGGGAAGTTAAAGCAGACCTGTGTCCTACGACAGTGTCTCTCTGTTAGTAACTCGGTCCTTGTTTTTATTAGTCATTGTCTTTGTAATTAGCAACATGTATGCGTGTGTGAGATACTTGACGACCCGTCTCTTCCAGCCGGGCCTGCCTCTGTCTGCGGTGTGTGAGATCTGCAAAGAGCCCAATCAGGAGGAGACCGGAGACCCCTCCCTCACTCTGATGGAATGCTCCAACTGTGCCCAGATCGTCCACCCTGCCTGCCTCACAGTACGACACACGGAGCATATAGCAACTCAGTGGGATGTGCTCGTCTTGTTGTTGACAGTTCAGCGCTCGTAGCCTCGCTACATCTTAAATAGAAGCTGGATCCTTAGTAACTATGACCGTAACTTCGTAACTTAGTAACTATGACAGCATGTCTGAAGGCACAAACATGAAGGTTCCAGGTTGTATTGAGGCTACGTCCACACGTACACGGGTATTTTTGAAAACGGAGATTTTCCGTTTTCAAAAATACCCGTGTACGTGTGGACGTAGCCTTAGATTGTGACTCAACTGTGTCTTTCTTCTCATCAGTCCTGTGTGCTAGCATGAGTAACTGTCTGCATGTTTGTCTGCAGGTTCAGGGGGAAGGCGTGGTGAATAAAGACCTCCCGAGCTGCTGGGAGTGCCCGAAGTGTGTGCAGGGCATCACTGATCCAGAGGTACACAATGCATTAATTAGCCACTGTTACAGCCTGGGCGCGCGCACGCGCGCACACACACACACACACACACACACACACACACACACACACACACACACACACACAGTGTGACAGATCTAATGGGCTTATGTCTCCTGTTTGTTTTTCATTATTATTATTTATTTTTGACTTTGATTTAATTCCGTCACAGTCATCAGGCAGTGATGAATCGCTGGCTGCTGGCCACCAACAGCGTATCCGTCCCCACGGCCCCCTGGTCCTCAGGCTGGGTCCGGGGCCCTCTCCTAGCGTAGGGGGTCCTGTGGGCCCCCATCAGGACGGGGAGGTTGTCCGCTGTGGTTTCTTCCCTGCTCCTTCTCTTCCTTCCTGCTCTTCCTCCTCAGCGTCACTTCTCTTGGTGGCGGCCCCTCTGCCTTCTCAGCCAATCAGCTCGAGACTGGTGAGAGGTGCCGCCTGTTTGTGCATAAATCCACCCGTCTGTCGCTTACATCACTCCTTTTTCTTTGCCATCTTTTTTTTTTCTTTCTTAAGAGAAGAGACACAAAGCTTGGTCTAAAGGATGTCAGCGAGTCAGTGCCCCGGGCTTAGTGTCCGTGCTGGGACGCAGTGAGGGTCTCATCCTGACTCCAGCTGTAAAGCAGCAAATATCCGTTTATGGCTGCACACATATGTTATACTGAGGGTCTGTATAATTAGCCTATGACACACTGAGGTGTTTTATATAAATACAAACGTGGTTGTTGGTGTTCTGTGGACCTGCTGAATCAGCACTGACTGACGTTCTGTGAACAGGAAATGGATATTTTGAACCATTTCCTGCGAGCGTGCTAATCATTCTGCTGCTCCCAGCATCGGAGAGCAGTAAACAAACACGAGTACCCTCTGCATCGTCTCATTGCGCTTGTGTTCAGTGACAAATGGCCTTTCTCTGAAGCTAGATAGGTACTGAGTCAAAAATGAGTGTCTGATCGTCAGCGCTAATTCTGTGGTTGTGGTGGAGGTCGCTCTCAGCTCGATAAATGCCGACTGTGACAGGATTTCATGTACATGTCTGATGGTGTGCACACCGTGAGCACTGATTGGTCCATGTAAAAGCATGCTGATGTGTGGACGGGTTTGTAAGGGATTAAAAAAAACCATGTTTGTGTTGTTCCAGTGTTTGATCGAGATTTTGAGTTGAGCTGTTGGTCGTTTCTACTCTGAAAGAATCCATTTTGTCTTTGCAGCAGCCTAAAGGTGACCGAGGTGACAGCCTTCCACTGGTGAGTGTTCCTCAGATCCCTCCTCTAAGATCATTTGTTATGTCTCCCATCACTTTGATTATTCCTCCCACGCTGTCCAGAAAAGGAAGTCCTCCTCTCTGCTTGATGCTCGTATGGCTAAGATCTACAGACGCCAGCGCCACAGCCGCGATGGAGAAGACTCCGTCAGTGACGATGACGATGAAGGTTTGTGGCTGTTAAAATCTGTTTTCATCGATTCAGTTAGCGACAGCATCAAGAAAACAGAGTTGATTCTTTGTTCTTCCACGTGCAGCCTCTCAGAGAAGAAAGATGGCACTTCACGCTCGGGGTGGGACTCACTCTTCCAAGAGGGCCTTTGGCGCTAACAGGAGAGGCCTGCTGAGAGGAGGCTCGGCCCACAGAGGCAGCAGAGCCGGGCTCGTGAGTCCGGGATCATCTTCTGTCCTCAAGCTCAAGCGAGGGGTTGGCATGAGGGACGCTGGACGCCGAGGACGAGGGGTCAGGTTGCGCGGAGGTTCCAGAATGCAGCGAAGAGGAGATGAGTCTGACGAATCTGACGAGGACGACGATGACGACGAGGATGATGACGACGAGGACGACGACGACGATGATGATGAAGAGGATGAGGAAGAGGAGGACAGCGAGGACGGAGATAAAGAACAGCATCGTCGACACAGGAGACGGCGCAGGACCGATGATGATGAGGATGAAGACGTAGACAGCGAGGGGCAGTTTGACCCTGAAGAGGAGGAGATGGACACTCTGGAGGATGATGAGGAGGAAGAGGTGGAGGAGGAAGGCCGCTGGGATTCGGACCCAGAACCTCCGGTCCTGCTGGTGTCTGATCTGAGCGATGACCTGCTGAGTGGCTCCTACCTGACGGTGACTCTACAGCGCCCCAACAAGGCCAAGAGACAGTGTGGTAAGAAACCAGCACAGCAGCTTAGGATTGGCTCACATCTGCAGGCGCAGCATGAGTAACAGAAGGCTCTTTTCATGCCTCAGGCTCCATAGTTCCAAAGCTGGAAGCAGCCATGGGCCCGAGGACTGCTGCAGGGCAGCAGGGCTTTATTCAGAGAAAGGGCGCTCTGTCCAAACCTGCACGGCTCAGGTGCACAGACCCCGCGGCTGACAGCATAACCCCACGAGGACCCGGCAGGTAGACTTTAGCACATATTGAGCTTTCGTGTCACGTGTTGGTGTTCCATCCATGATTCAATGATGTCCGATACCTCTGAGCAGTCCTGGGACAGTCAGCTGCTGTGCTCATGTGGCAGAGCAGGCTGGCGGTTCCACCAAATAACCTTGGGCAGGATACTAACCCCATGTTGCTCTCTGATGCATCCATCAGAGTGTGAACGTGTGTGAATGTTAGGCAGTTAGAATGAGTGCTTGTGTGAATGGGTGTATAAAGCGCTGTATAAGAACCGGTCCATTCACCATGATTGGGCTGTCTGCTGCTGGCCAGCTCTGCACAGTCCACTGTTTAAAATATTAAACGACAGTCACTGGATAAAAGCACAGAAAAGAGGCCAGAGTGGAGATCTTATTGGGGATGAGGCTGTTTGGATGTATGGTGAACATTAGATGACCAGACTCGGTCCATAACGGAGTGACTCAGCTTTTTCCTGCCTGTGTCAAATGTGCGTGATTGTATCGCACATAAGAACTACGCTGTGCTGTGTCGTCATAGGCCTCGCCTGCGTGGTAGCCGTGGTGAGAGAGGCGCTCGAACTCGCTCCGCGTCTTCTTCAGAGGAAGAGGAAGCTGCTGCTCACCCTGCGTCCTCCACCCTGTCTTCTCCATCGTTGCCGTCTCTGCTCTCCTTTAAGGATGTGGGCAATGAGAGAGGCGGGGAGAAGGAGGTCTGGGTGTCTGTGTTCAGATACTTGAACAGAGCTGAGCTGCTGGCCTGCATGACTGTCTGTAAGGCCTGGTACAAGTGGTACGTTACCCTCGCGTCACCTTGTTCTGTACATGCAAAGCTCCGCGCTGCTTATGAAACGACCACCGCTTCCTCCCCTATGCAGGAGCTGTGACAAACGTCTGTGGAGCCACTTGGATGTGAGTCGGTGCAGCCCGCTCAGCAATCAGGCCCTCGCAGGCATTGTCAAACGACAGCCCACCTCTCTGGACCTTTCCTGGACGCCCATGGCCAAGAGACAGCTGAACTGCCTGCTAACGAGACTCCCAGGTACGAACGCGCGGCGTCCCAAAGCGAATGTCTCCTGTCCTGGAGAGTCTTACTAAACCTTTGTTTGTGTTCAGGTCTGAGAGAGCTGAGTGTGACTGGTCTGCCCTGGTCCTGTCTGTCGGCAATGGTTTCTCCCACTCTGCCCCATCTACGGCTGCTAGACCTGCGCTGGTGCGACGGCGTCACAGACGCCCAGATTAAAGAGATCGTCACGCTGCCTGGTCAGTGGCACGGTGGGCTCAGTGAGCTGTGTTTCACCCCACTCCTCCTCCAAGCACTGGGAGGGGCTGCACCGCCACTGCTTGAAGTTCAGTGGCCGCACTGCCGAGCAGCTCGGGACATGTTCTTTAGTGTGATTGTGATCAGCTGAAAGCTTGTGATTGGGTTTGTTTCATCAAGCACAAAATGTTTCCAGGTGTAACCAGCAGAGATCTAAAGAAGCACAGAAACCTTCCTCCAGACACATGTGACCAAATCAAAAGTAGTAGTAGTACACCTGTACAGCTCGTGGGATACTGTGTGATCAGAATACAAGCCAGAGTCTGCTGTGTGTGTGTGTGCGCGCAGGTTTGGAGTCATCCCGCAGCAGACTGAGGAACATGGTGACGCTCCGCCTGTCCGGTCTGGACATCACTGAGTCCACTCTGAGGCTCCTGCAGCGCCACATGCCGCAGCTGGAGAGGCTGGACCTGGCTCACTGCAAGGATTTAACAGACTCCTCGGTCGCCCTGTTGGCAGCAGCTGGGACTCACACACGCAATAACCTCACCGAGCTCACGCTGGCAGGTTTGAACAAACACACTGATCACTGTTGGCTTTTTCACACACCCGAGTATAGGAAGGCTGCTGTTCCATTGGCAGACCCTCATCCCTTTGATTCCTGCAGGAAACAACTTCTGTTGGCCACTAATGATGACACGTGGTCGTTCATAGCTGCTCTTCTTTCTTGATCCAAAGCCTGAAAATCATATGAAGACATTAAATGTGTGTCTGTGTGTGTTTGAAGGCTGCAATGAGCTGACCGATGGCTGCCTGTCCTATCTGAAGCGCCTCTCCTCTCTGACCCTGCTCGACCTCAGAGGCTGTAAAGGCATCAGCAGACGAGCCTGCGACGCCTTCATCTCCGACCTGTTCCACGTAGCTGTCTACTGCATGATGGAGGAGAAACTCATCCAGCGCCTGGATTAACATGAGCACACACTAAACACAAACATTTTATTTATGATCACACAAGCTGCCGACGTTGGACTGAAGCATTAAAGCTGCCAAAAAGGCTGCCTTCAAGTCCCCGTGTCGTCTGATGTCATTGTTCAAGCATTTCTGTTAGTCTGGTCTACAAGAAACACTTGTACGCTTGAAACGTGTTATCTGCAAATGCTGCCAAACTATCACCAGGAGATCAGATTGTTCCCTGAATCTCGAGTTACTGCCTGAATACGAAGCTCTGTTACGTTTGCGTTTCCTTCATGTCTAAAATGTTCACCTAACGTAGAACCCCCGTTTTTGTTCAGGGGACTTGGGAAGTTAAAGTCTTGGTGGTCAGTGTTTTGCTCTTCTGCGTCTTAACACTGATTGCCTGTGTACATATGTTGTTTGTTTCATATATGACAGTGTAGCATATAAAACTTTAAGAGTCCACGTTTCTGTGCCCATTTGTTAAGCACTGTGTTTACAGATGTGCCGAAACAGCCGGTGTATCTGATGAATTGTGCCCCACATGGAAACATTGTATCAGGGAGCTGCAGCGTGGCCACCAGCTCAGCGCCTCCAGCAGGCACCCACATATGCACTGACACTGCTTCATATCTGATTAGTTGGGCTGTTTTCTGAGTTTGCAGTGTGTCAAGACTACTGCAGGTTCAAAGGGTGAGGTGTTCTGATAACAGACTTTCCAAGAACTATCCGTCAGTCTTCATCCTCCTCTCCAGCACTAGAAGTCCAGACCTCCGTCTTATCCGGGTGAACATCAATGAGTTCCCAGGCCAGCTGAGAACTCTCCAGCATGTTCTCGGTCTACCACAGGGCCTCCCCGAGTAGGACACGCCCGGCAACAGGTTAGGCTTTAGAGGATTAAAGATGGGAACCGTCCCAGTCTGCTAATCCAGAGAGATCCATGCAATGTTGCACTGGGGTGTCAGCCCATCCAGGGCCCACACACTCCTGTCAGCACCAACTTACTCAATGTCTTCTCTTATATAGTGGTTTTCTACTCTGCTTCATGCAACACACGTGCACCTTTACTACCTTCACTTGCTTTCTATCAAACAAGAGCAGCTGGTGATTGAACCACCAACCTTCTGATTAGTACCTGCCATTAGCCATCACATCTCAAGTCTGCAACACCCACTCCCCTGCACGCTATCCCCTCCTGAATCAGCGGACAGTCTGCCAGACTACCTTGATAACAAAGAGTGCTAAATGAATGTTTGGTTACCTGTAAAGCTCTTTGAGTTGTCAGCACTTTATTGACACCATGAAGGAAAGGTACAAAGAGATTATGAAAAGTGACACTTTTCACATAAAACTAATGTAAAGTAGCTTTACAATTCAATTTTATTTACACAGCGCCAAATCACAAAAACAGTCGCCTCAAGGCGCTTTATATTGTACAGTAGATTGTAGAATAATAGATTCAGAGAAAACCCAACAATATTTTGACCCCCTATGAGCAGGCACTTTGGCGACAGTGGGAAGGAAAAACTCCCTTTTAACAGGAAGAAACCTCCGGCAGAACCAGGCTCAGGGAGGGGCGGGGCCATCTGCTGCGACCGGTTGGGGTGAGAGAAGGAAGACAGGATAAAGACATGCTGTGGAAGAGAGACAGAGGTTAATAACAGATATGATTCAATGCAGAGAGGTCTGTTAACACATAGTGAGTGAGAAAGGTGACTGGAAAAGGAAACACCCAGTGTATTATGGGAATTTGAGGACTTAGTTTTCACAGGAGCTACAGTATCCAGAGTCGTACGTAGTGAGGAGGTAAAATTATTAATAAGATGATCGACCTCTGTTGGAGCAGCGTTCAGATAGCTGCTCTGTTGGTACAGGGCATTGAAGATGATAACAGTGGGTGGATTATATTCTTAAACAATAGCTGTGTCCAAATTCATGGGCTGCATCCTCCTGAGGACCCGGCCTTCGCGGGGTAGGCCGGAAAGTAAACGGCCGTGAAATTGGATGGTCTCGCCTTCTGATTAGCGTCACCGCTGTCTCGGTGGAGTTTAATAAACTCAGCCGTCTGCTCCTTGCTATCTAAAATATTACAGGACACTGGCATAAATTCTCGACCGTCTCATACTTCTGTTTAATCAGTTTTCTGTTTGACGTTTAGTCAGCTGTGTGAAAACCAAGGAGGAACCCACCCGGGGATCAATAAAGTTTTATTTTGTCTAATCTAATAACTTTAATTTCAGCCAAACCGATTTACTCACGAACAAACAAAACACTGAAAAAAGACAAACAATAACATTTTTAGGTTGTCTAAGTGACTTATATATTACGTTTAACCCGAGCAGGGAAAGTCCGCGGTAATCTGAACATGATGTGCCGGGAGTTGTGCCGTTCTCTGCGGCTCTAGTGATGCTCGAGCTCTCAGCTAGCTATCGAGCTGGTGGGTAATAGACGTCTCCGAAAACGTCAAAGCACTTTTGCAAATGTCTTGATAAACTGAGCAGATATTAGAAGTTTACACACCCACATCACCTGAAAATATGTTTAAAATTTATTTTGGGACCCAGAAAGATTAGTATGAGTAATTTTAAAACTTAGTAGCGGCCGCCATTGCCAGAAACTGGAGTTTGGCTGGGCCGCGCTATGAATTCTGGGATATGGTGGGCCACGAAGGACACACCCGACCCATCCTTCAAATTCGGGGAAAAGGAGGACGCATTTGTCGGCTGCATTCGGAGGAGTCTACGAATTTGGACAGGCTTCGGCGCGTCGCTGTGATGTAATCGGTCTACAAATGCGGCCTCAGGAGGATGCAGCCCATGAATTTGGACACAGCTTTAGTTACAGCACTTTCAGAGAGACATCTGTGATAAAGTCTACTCTCCACTGCTGTGTAATCAATTATTGTAAATGTAAATGTTATCAGGAAATGATCAGACAGGAAAGGGTTTTCAGAAATATAAGTCAGATCATGCATCAGTACATTTCCATATTTTTATATCTATAAAAAGAAAGCTGACACTTGTGAGACTTTATCAAAGGTGTGAGCGTCACAGCAGAGGCCTTTGTGTCAAAGTAGCTGAGGATAAAACACAGAAAAGCATGAAGGAGAATTTCCTGGCCTGGATTTTATAATAATATTCTGCAGTAGATCAAAAACGAAAGAAAACCATGAATCAACACATGAACATTACCTGATGCTGCTGAAGTGAAACAGAGCAAAGTTACAGAGGTTTTAGAGACACAGCGTTTTGCATTTTGCACAATTTTAAAAAGTTTACATTTGTTCAGTATTGAACAGCAGAAATTAGGTTTTCTTTTCGGAAGTAAGTAAAAGGAAAAAAACAGCGTCCGACAGGCTGTAAACAACGGTAGACTTGTGCGTAACAAGCAAGCGAATAATGCAGAAAACAGATTTTTAGACGGGAAACTGTTGTTGGAGAGAGAGAGAGAGAGCTGTGCATCATGGTGGAAGCAAAACAGCAAAAGTCAGAGTGAATTCATGACGATGTTTATGTGAAGCGTAGTTTGGATCTTCTTTTGCTGCTGGTTCGTCAATATTGTTTGGAGAGCGATAAAACTAACAGCTTCAGAATCAGCGCAAAAACGACGTGAACACAAAGCTCGACCCGCCGACACATCAGACTCAGCGAGCTGTCGGCTTTCAGCCCCGACCGTGTCCGTGCCGTCAGGTGAGAAAGGCGACATCTCACTGATCCTGATCCGTCGGCGGGTCGAGCTTTGTGTTTACGTCCTTTTTCCGCTGATTCGATCCATCGGCGGAGTTTCGGGCAAAATAAATTTATATTAAAAAAATCTATTGAGGATTTTAATGAATCGATATCACGTTATCCAAGCTAGAATCGATTTTAAACGGTAAAACGATAATCAAAACCCACCCCTAGTTGCCGGTGTCTCTAGCTTCACATGTCTGAGAACAGAATCGCCAATTACCAGAGTTTGACCCCCGGCGGGTGTGTCGCCGAGTGGGGAAAAACAGTTAGACACATGAACGGGTTGGTTGTGTACCTGGGGCTTCTGTTTAGGACTATGCTTCCTCCTCACCGTGACCCAGCCGCCCTCTTTCCCCAGCTGCTCGGGGTCTGCCGAGAAACAGCTAGAGGGGCCTACGCTATCTTCGGCTGCACCAGCTACAGGGGCCTGGCTAGCTATGGGTGAATGAAGGGTGCGAAGCAGAGTCTCCAATTCAGTAATCCTGGCCTCCAGAGCTGCAAATATGCTACATTTGTTACAGATATCATTACTGCTAAAGGAGGCCGAGGAGTAACTAAACATCTGACACAATGAGCAAGAAAGTGCAGGAGGGACAGGTGAAGAGGCCATGCTGCTAGCGAGTTGGTTACGAGCTAGCAGCTTTACAATGAATACACACATCCACTGTATTAGCCAGAGCTGCTCCCTCAGACCAGACGGAGGTACATGAACACACCGATGCTGACAGCATCACTGTTTGCTCGTCAGAACACAGAAGAGCTCTTCACAAACACAGACGTTCCAATTTCAACTTTTATTACAAACCAAAAACTCAGTTACATCTCGTTTCAGCGGTCAGAGCACAGTCAATGCTGGATGTGTGCATCTCTAATAGCTCTTGGTGGTCTCGTAGGTCTCTGGGAAAGGTATGCTGACGTGTCCACTTCCAGCCACCAGGGGCAGGATTCCAGCGTTGGGAACTACATTCCAGGACAATGTCAAGGTGATGTTCTTATTGGCCCTGACGACGAGAAATAATGACAATCAGCCAATCATGTTCAACGTGTGTGAAAAGCATGTGAAATAAGAGACGACAAAGGCTCCGGGAAAAAATGAACTGCATTATGGGAAACAAATCTCCTTGTCAGAATACTCAGGATGTTTCAAATTTCATGCGTATCATTTTTTTAAACTCAAGACTGGGACTCGACTCTGAGACTGTTACCATTTCCATCAAGCTGCTGGTAGACCTGTCTCTATATCAGTCGGGGACTTTAAACATGATCAGTCCTACCGTCTGTAACATCAAACATTTGGGTTCAAATGTTTTTTCTTAAAGTCAAGCTCCAACATTACAGCTTTATTATGAGCCATTGCTGCTAAACGCTACCTTTGATTCAGTTCAGTTTTATTTATTTAGTGCCAAACAACATCACAGCTGTCGCCTCAACGTGCTTTATATTACAAGTTAAAGACCCTACAATAATACAGAAAAAAAACAACAATCATGTGACCCCCTATGAGCAAGCACTTTGGTGACAGTGGGAAGGAAAAACTCCCTTTTAACAGGAAGAAACCTCCAGCAGAACCAGGCTCAGGGAGGGGCGGGGCCATCTGCTGTGAGTGAGAGAAGGAAGCCAGAACAAAGACACGCTGTGGACGAGAGCCAGAGATTAATAATAACTAAGGATTAAATGCAGAGAGATGTATTAACTAGAGATGGACCGATCCGATATTACGTATCGGTATCGGTCCGATACTGACCTAAATTACTGGATCGGATATCGGAGAAAAATAAAAAATGTAATCCGATCCATTAAATATCACGAAAGCACCTCACAAAACTTGCAACACGCCGTAACTCGCCTCAGAACGGAGCAGTATGCATCACGTGATAGAGCGGCTGTGGCATGCAGGACCTGTCGGTGGTCTGGATAGCATTTGGAGCTTCGCTAGCAACCCGGCATTTCATCTCCGACAAAGTTATCCCGAGAGAAGTAAAGCAAGTGTGTAAGTCCATCTCTGAATGTTTGTAAAGCATTCCTGCATTAAGCTTAACAAACGATATATGGAGCGACTGCCTCTTCTTGCTGCTACTTCAATCATGAAACTGCTTAATGATCAGCTGATCGGCTTTTCTGTCGCGAGTCCGTGTCTCTAGTTTGTTTTTGGCCCACTTTGCACCAGAAAGAGGAAACCAGCGGCTGAACAACAGCAGCACGTTTAAGCTTGATCAGCTGTTGTTAGAATTTATTTAATATTACTTTCTACTCCAGGATCTTTTTCTACGTAGCTGACGCTGGTAACTGTGCAGGGGCGGATCTAGCAAAGTTTAGCCAGGGGGGCCGATAGGGCATTAACAGGGAAAAGGGGGCACAAAGACACACTTTTCTTTCTTATTCTCATTTAAAATGTCGAGCTTTTAATAAATAATTATCTGACACCCAAAGTTTTAATTTGATATAAAATGTATAGAAGTCAATTACTGTATATAGTGACTATTAAGTCTAATATATATACCCTAGTAAGCTATAGTACTTTTTCCTTTGGGAAGGTACCATCTGTGCAGTCTGCAATTTTGTTGAAGAAAGATGTTGAATCTATTTAATATTTCTTGAAAAATAATTGATTTCTGTGCATTTTTTTTTCACACTGCATCAAATTAAGGTTGGTTACGTCGATTAAGCATCATGAGGTGGAGCGTGAGGGGTGGTTCCCTATTTTTTATTTATTTATTTTTGTTGTTGCTGGGAGTTGGAACCCTATTAGTTAGGTTGCTTAATATTTACGCTAAGTACTCTTTAAAATACCAGAATAGGGAGGATGGTGTAGGTTTAAGTTTATTAGATTGATCAGTATTGCTGAACTATGAAATATTTTTTTTTGTATACAGGTATAACAGAATAGCTTTAGTGTAGTTGTTGTTTTAAACTTGAGTATGAACTCATACAAAATGCAGCAAGATATTTAAAAAACAGTTTTGTTGATTAAAAAACACTATATCGGATTCATATCGGTATCGGCAGATATCCAAATTTATGATATCGGTATCGGTATCGGACATAAAAAAGTGGTATCGTGCCATCTCTAGTATTAACACATAGTGAGTGAAGAAGAAGCAGTGCATCATGGGAATCCCCCGGCAGCTGAGGCCTATTAGTAAGTAAGGGAGGACTGAGGGTCGCCATATCCAGCCCTGCTTTATCATAAAAGAACATGTGTGAGGGAGGGACTGTGTTTGTGTGTCAGCTGAAGGTGGCAGGAAAAAAATGAATGAAAGTCCAAGTTAAAGCCTGTACAGTAAGTATGGGCTGAAGTCACATTCCCAACTAGAACATTCAGGAGAAAGATGAGGAACAGGTCGTTAATGATCATGTCTTGAGTGCATTCAGAGCTCAATGCTGATGGTTTAATGCTAAGGATCTCCTCTGATAGATGGTATCGCTGCCGCTAACGAGGACAGAGTCTGCCTCCATGAGTCCACTTAGGTCTGAGTGATGAACATGTCATCGGAGGTTCATGCCTGCCTGTTCTTTGTGACCGTGTGGAGCCAAGAACCAAGCAGACTTGGCCCCCTAACCCCTGTTGGTATTTAATGAGGCCCACCTACTACCAAAGAAGACTAAGTAATATGATGATGTGAGCTTGATCAGAAGAGCCTATCAGGTAACATGTTTAGCATTAGGAAACACTGGTTACAATTATGCTCAGAGAGAAAAATAGAGGCCAGTGTAATGAACAGTTAATAATAATAACACATTTTATTTATAAAGCACCTTTCAAGACACCCGAGGACACTGCACAATAGATAAAAAACACATGATAGAACAATGACACAATGAAGAACAATAAAACAAAAGCACAAGATAAAACGAACAAACAGTGGGTTCACAGTGAGTATGCAGATTTTAACAAATGGGTTTTGAGTTGAGATTTAAACTGGGGGAGAGAACCAGTGTTTGTTATATCTGGGGGCAGAGAGCTCCACAGCCTGGGAGCAGAGCAGCTGAAAGCTCTGCTTCCCACGGTGCTGAGGCGGGAAGAAGGCACAGAAAGCTGGATAGAAGAAGAAGAACGAAGTGAACGGGCAGAACAAGTGGTGCTTAACAGGTCAGAAAGGTAAGGAGGAGCGAGGTTATGAATGGCCTTGAAGGTGAGCAGAAGAAGTTTGTATATTATTCGGAATTTCACTGTGAGCAGGTGAAGTTCCTGAAGAACAGGAGTGATGTGCTGGTAGGAGGGGTTCTGGTGAGAATGCGAGCAGCAGAGCTTTGAACCAGTTGGAAGCTTATGGAGGGATTTTTGGGGGAGA
Source organism: Aulonocara stuartgranti (assembly GCF_965226115.1). Classification (NCBI taxonomy): domain Eukaryota; kingdom Metazoa; phylum Chordata; class Actinopteri; order Cichliformes; family Cichlidae; genus Aulonocara; species Aulonocara stuartgranti. The sequence goes on from NC_138944.1 coordinate 43,536,231, forward strand.
CCATGCAGAAGAGAATTGCAGTAGTCAATATGGGAGGTAACAAGACTGTGGACAAGAATGGACGTAGACTGGGTGGAAAGAGAAGGAAGCAATCTGTTAATGTTACGTAGATGGAAGTAGGCAGAACAGGTGAGGTTAGTGATGTGAGATTTATAGGAAAGTGAACTGTCTAGGATGACACCAAGGCTCTTAACCTGAGGAGAAGGGAAAACTGTGGAGTTAACGATAGTGAGAGAGAAATGATTAGCCTTCAAAAGGTTGGATTTGGTGCCAATAAGGAGTGTAACTGTTGGCATGATGACATTGTATATAATTTGGATTATTTCTTTATCTCGTCAAGATCCATGTCATGATTGTAAATTATTTAAGCTGTACATTACTTTGTTTGTTTTTTGTAGTCAACGTTTTGGTGCTTTTATTTTGAAAGTCAAGTTCGCTTACAAGTTGCGCTAGTTTCCTCTTTGGGTAGAACGAAGAAAAACACCTGTAAGCGCGCAGAAAGGATGGTTTTTATTGAAAAACATGTTAAGTGGACTTTAACTACACACGGTTAAAGGAAACCTCAGAAGAACGGCGGCTAATTCCTTTTTTGCAGCATGCAGCCAACGAGGTATTTATTTATTTATCGTGTTTGTTGTACAGTGTTATTACTGCTGTGTCTTATGCTGAGTTTTATTTTGTTAATGCTGTATAGTTTTCACGGTGGCTTTGGAGAGAAGTTTTCAAATAAACCAGTGACAGAAAACCACTTGCGTCTGCCTGTGCTTCGAGGGAATTATAGTGAAAACTCGGACTGTTCGTCAACGCAAGCGGCCACTAATTGACGATGCGGCAACTTCAAAGCATCAGCGGGCTTGTTCCTACATGTCTACAGCGCAGCGGAGCTGACAAGAACTGGCAGATAAGCTGAAAGTACTATATGCATATGGTGATATGACACATGCACAAGTATTAAAGGGCAGTGTTTTAAGGAAAGGTGTTTAAGTTAAGTGGCCTAAGAAGGGACCTTTGCAAACATTGCTGAAGAATACTGTGATTGATAACTACTGTGGTGTATAGTACATCTTGTTTTGGTGTAAGCTAAAACTTTTGAAGATTTTAAGATAAAAGTGCATTTGGGAAGCAATAAGTGAAGGTTTTGGATGTAAATTCTTGAACTGTTTTGAAGTTTATTATCAGGTGTATTTTTGTAAGATAACACTTCCATTTGAACTGTGTTATTTTTGTGCCATTTACATATGAGTAAGTGTTAAACATTGAGGCTTGGTTAACCATCTACATTTCTTATTTCTAAGTGGGTTGATTAAGAAGTGCTGTAAAATGTCAGAACCAAGCGAGCCTACAGTTCAGTTTAGTGACAGTGCAGACTTTCAAGATCAGTCTGAAGAAGGTCAAGTGCATGGTGCTGAAGCTCAGCAAGAGGAAGCGCAGCAGCCAAGACGAAGTGAAAGAATCAGAACTCTAACAGAGAAAGGCAAAGAAATGCAAGATGAGAAAATTAAAGCACTCCAGCAAAGGTTTAACTATATATATGACAAATGGAAAACACAAGTTAAATCTGCAAGACAATCCTTATCACAGACAACAGAGACCTTATCTGAGGACTTGCTTAATGACATTATAAGTGATGTCACAGGTCTTTCTGCAGATGTCCAGCGTGTCTATGAAGAGCTACGAAAGATCTCTGCTCCAGACCAGGTCACGCGTCGTAGAGTGGATCGGTGTGTAGAGATTTCTACATTTGTTGCATCCAGAGCCTCAAGTAGGTTGCATGGAAGGTCTCCAGAAAAGGAGGAGCAAGACTGGCCAGAAGCAGGCTCTCTCTTTAATTCAAGCACCTGCAATTCAGGTTCTGTTGCTTCCATTTTGAAAGGCACCTCAGTACTTTCAAGCAGGTCTTCTGCAAGGCGACAAGATGCTGCTGCTGATGTTGCTGCAAGTCAGGCTGTTCTTAAAGTGTTACAAGAACAAGAAAAAGAACAGTTAGAGATCGAGCGTCTAGAAGCCGAAGCTAAGAAAAAGATAGCTGAGCAGGAGGCAGCAGCAGTAAAACGTCGGTTAGAAAGAGAGGCAGAAGAGGTAAAACGAAGAATGCAGAGAGAGGAAGAAGAAGCTAAAATTAAGGCTCAACTAGAGGAAGAGCACATAGCTCTACAAAGGACTCTGGAGGAAAAGCGGAGAAAATTACAGCATCTGGAGGCAATGAAGGATCTCAGTGCAGCAAGGGCGAGAATGCTGGTGTACAATCAAGAGAATGACAAAGAGGAAGAGCAAAAGGACGTACTGCAACCTGAGGTTGTAGTGGATAATAAACTTTGTGCTTCCACAGGCTCTTTGCCCCAGTGTATGCCTCCTGCACCACAAGTTGTGACCACTTCTTCAAATGACAGTACTGCAGAACTTGTCAAAGTGCTGGCAGGAGCTTTAAGTGCCAACCGAATTCCAATTCCTGAACCTACAGTATTCAGTGGGGATCCATTGAAATACAGTGATTGGAAAATCTCCTTTGAAACGCTGATTGACCAGAAGAGCATTCAAGATAAGGAGAAAATCTACTACCTTCGCCGGTATGTAAGTGGACAAGCTAAGAAAGCAATCGATGGCTATTTCCTTCTTGGAACTGAATCAGCCTATGCTGCCGCAGTTGAGATTTTGGAGGAAAGATACGGAAACCCATTCACGATTGCAAAGGCATATAGAGATAAGCTTCAGACATGGCCCAAGATAGGCTCCAAGGACAGCTTTGAACTCAGAGAGTTTTCTGACTTTCTCCGTAGTTGTGAAGCCGCCATGGTCCATATTAAGGCACTGGAAATCTTGAATGACTGTAATGAAAACAGAAAAATTTTGTCAAAATTACCAGATTGGCTAACAGCAAGATGGAATAGACAAGTTATTGAAATAGAAGAAGCGACTAATCAATTTCCCTCCTTCAGCCAATTTGTGAAGTTCTTGACAAGAGAGGTGAAAATTGCTTGCAACCCTCTCACATCGCTGCAGGCACTGAAACAAGATGAAACTGAAAAAACCAAATCCTCAAGACATTTCAACTTTGCAGCAAAGACACTCATCACAAGTTCCAGTGAAAAATATGCTGATACATGTCTTTTCTGCAAAAGGACTGGGCATACATTGCACCAATGCAGGAAGTTCGGGGAGAAAGCAGTTAATGATAGAATTAAATTCATTCAAATGGAAAAGTTGTGCTTTGGTTGTCCGAAGTACGGTCATCACTCAAAGAGTTGCATCAGTAGGAGTGTTTGTGACAAGTGCCAGAAGCGTCATCCTACTTGTTTGCACGAAGAACGAACCAAAGAGAAGCAAAAACCACCACAGGCCAAGCAAAATCGGAATCATGAAACTTCGAGTGAGGTTCATGAAGAAGTACAACTAGCACAGGATTACAAAATGACCAGAACTGCTACTTCAAATACAGTAATGCTTCATGGAGCTAAAATGCAAACAGCGGCAATAGTTCCAGTGTGGCTTTCCTGCACAACACAACCAGCACAAGAAGTCCTTGTGTATGCTTTATTGGACTCGCAGAGTGACACAACATTTGTGTTGAGTGAAGCAGCAGAAACCTTACAGACAAATGGAGAGCAAGTCAAGCTTAAGCTTTCTACCATGACGTCAAGAACTACAGTGGTGAGTTCTCTAAGAGTAAGTAACCTACAAGTCCGTGGCTTTTACTCCAACAAGAGAATCTCCTTACCACCAGTGTACACGCGTGATTTCATCCCAGCTAACAGAACTCACATCCCAACCAATGAAACTGCAGAAGCGTGGCCCCATCTAGTACACTTACAGTCAGAAATTGCACCTCTGCAGGACTGTGACGTGGGTCTGCTTATCGGATATGACTGTTCACAAGCCCTGCTTCCGAGAGAAGTTGTGTCTGGCAAAGAGAACGAGCCTTATGCACAACGTACAGACCTTGGATGGAGTATTGTTGGTAATGGAAACCCCTGTGTTGATTATGGGGACGCAATCGGAATCAGTCATCGCATAGTAGTGAGACAAGTGATACCAGATGTTGAGTCTTCTGTCAACCTCAAAAGGGTAGTGCATTATGTGAGCCAAACCAAAGTGAAGGAAGTAACTCCTTCAGACATCATAAGGGTCTTGGAATCAGACTTCTCAGAAAGAACTGGAGATGATATTGTGTCTCAAGATGATCTCAAGTTCCTGACAAAGTTGAGAAAAAACATTGTGCAAAATGATACAGGTCACTTTGAAATGCCACTGCCATTCAAAGAAGACAGGCCTAAATTACCCAACAACAAGATATGTGCCATACATCGCTTGAAGTGCCTGGAAAGGAGACTAAAGAAAGACCAACAGTACTACAGAGACTACGTAAGCTTCATGAATGACATCATTTCATGTGGTGATGCAGAGAAGGTCTCTGATGAAGAAAATGATGAGAAATTGGCTTGGTATATTCCACATCATGGGGTTTATCATCCACAGAAACCAGGGAAAATACGTGTGGTATTTGACTGCTCTGCCAAATTCCAAGAAACATCTCTCAACGACCATCTACTCACTGGTCCAGATTTAACGAACACATTGGTGGGTGTCCTTTGTCGCTTTCGAAAAGGTTCTGTTGCAATCATGTGCGACATTGAGAGAATGTTCCACCAGTTTCATGTCAAAAGGGAAGATCAAGATTATTTGAGATTCCTATGGTGGGAGAATGGCAACTTGGAAACCTCACCATCAGTTTACAGAATGAAGGTTCATTTGTTTGGAGCGGCCTCGTCGCCTGGCTGTGCCAATTTTGGCCTAAAACATCTGGCAACTCAAGGACAAGGTCAGTTCAACGAAGAAACTATACATTTCATCCAAAGGAATTTCTACGTAGATGATGGATTGGCAAGTGTTCCGACTGAGAAGGAAGCCATCCAGCTTGTCAAGGAATCACGAGAGCTTTGTAGTATCGGACGATTGAGACTGCATAAGTTTGTTTCCAACAGCGAGAATGTCATGGCAACCATTCCACAAGAAGAGCGTGCCACAATCAAGGATTTGAACATGGCTTTGGACTTACCACATATGGAAAGAGCTCTTGGAGTAGAGTGGTGCGTCACGTCTGACTCATTCAAGTTCAGAGTTCAAGTGAAATCCAATCCACTAACAAGAAGAGGTGTGCTCTCTACTGTGGCCTCTATATATGACCCCTTGGGATTCATCGCACCCTTCGTCCTTGTAGGGAAACAAATGCTCCAGCAAATGTGTAAAGAAAGGATTGGCTGGGATGAGGAGCTTCCAGAAATCCTAAAACCTCAGTGGGAGTCCTGGATTAGAGACCTTCCCAACCTGACTAACATGCAAGTCAAAAGATCCTTCTTACCTTCTGATTTTGGTAATGTCAAAAGGTATGAACTTCACCATTTTTCAGATGCCAGTTTCTCAGGATATGGTGTATGTACTTACCTGCGAGCCATCAGTGAATCTGATGAAGTACATTGCTCTTTGGTAATGGGAAAATCCAGAGTTTCCCCAATCAGTGTTACTACGATACCAAGACTGGAACTCACTGCAGCAGTTGTTGCAGCCCGAACCAGCGACATGCTTCGCAGTGAACTGGAAATCCAGGATCTTCAGGAATTCTTCTGGACAGATTCCACTGTTGTTCTTGGCTACATAAACAACGACGCCAGAAGGTTTCAGGTATATGTAGCAAATCGCATACAGAGGATCAAGTCAAGTACAAACCCTGAACAATGGGGTTATGTCGCTTCAGAAGATAATCCAGCTGATCATTCTTCTCGAGGTTTGACTGCAGAGCGGCTTAGGACCTCAAATTGGTTTACCGGCCCAACATTTCTTTGGCAAAAAGAACTTCCTGGCAGACAATGCAAGGTGGGTGAAATCAAGGAGGATGATCCTGAACTCCGCAAGCTGATTGTGTGTAACACAAAGTCAAAGGAAGACAAATCATTGTTGGATAACTTCAAGAAATTCTCTGACTGGTCAAGGTTATCGAGAGCAGTTGCCAGACTGAAAAGATACATCAGAATGCACAAAGGTATTCAGCAAAGAACAAGTGATAGCACAAGTCTAGAGGAGAGAAAAGAAGCAGAACTTGTGATTGTCAAGTTGGTTCAGGAAGAAGCATTCTCAGATGAGATAAAGAGCTTGGAGCTAAAGACAATAGTTGAAAACAGTCCACTGTGCAAGTTAAATCCTTTCTTGGATGAAGAAGGGATCTTAAGAGTGGGAGGACGTTTAAGTCAAGCCACGTTGCACCCTCATGTGAAGCACCCAGCAATTCTGCCAAAAAATAGCCACGTAGCAGTTTTACTAATCAAGCATTTTCACGAAAGAATCCATCATCAAGGACGTGGAATGACAATGAACGAACTGAGAGCAAATGGTTGGTGGATCCTGGGATGTAGCGGTGCAGTTTCATCACATATTTTTAAATGTGTGACCTGCAGGAAGTACAGAAGATCCACTGAAGAGCAAAAAATGGGTGACTTGCCACAAGATAGGACAGAAACAACACCGCCTTTTACCTACGTTGGCATGGACTGCTTTGGTCCAATCTATGTTAAGGAAGGAAGAAAGACTCTCAAAAGATATGGTCTTTTGTTTACCTGTCTATGTTCAAGAGCCATACATATAGAAGTGGTTGATGACATGACAACTGATGCATTTCTCAATGCTTTAAGGGCATTCATAGCCATAAGAGGAAATGTTCGACAGCTAAGATCCGACCAAGGAACAAATTTTGTTGGTGCTAGGAGAGAGTTCATGGAGTTAATGAAGGGAATGGATCAAGAAAAGGCTAAGATTCTAGGATGTGAATTTCTCATGAACCCTCCAACAGCAAGCCATAGGGGAGGTGTCTGGGAGCGTCAAATAAGGACTATAAGAAGTGTTCTTACCGCTATTCTCGATCAGTCATCTCAAAGGCTTGACTGCACCTCCTTGAGAACCTTTCTGTATGAGGTCATGGCTATCATCAACAGCAGACCACTCACGACTGAACATTTGAATGATCCATCAGGCCTTGAACCATTGACTCCAAACCACATCTTAACAATGAAGTCCAAGATCATTCTGCCCCCGCCTGGAGAGTTTGTCAAAGAAGATGTTTATCTTAGGAAAAGATGGCGTCGAGTGCAGTGTTTGGCTAATATGTTTTGGACTCGATGGAAGAAAGAATATCTTCTAAATTTACAAGAGCGACAAAAGTGGCGGAAGAACAGAGGGAACATCAAGGTTGACGACATTGTCCTTCTACAAGATGATCTGGCACCACGCAATGAGTGGAAGATGGCTAGAGTCACAGAAGTTTATCCAGGATCAGATAATCGAGTGAGGAGAATAAAGTTGCACGTCAGTGATACACATGACAAAGGAGGGAGCCACACAGCTAAAACTGTTGTTCTTGAGAGACCTGTTCAAAGAGTTTTTACTCTCTTAGAAGCAGACTAAATGGTTATTTGCTGGAAGTTACCTGACAAAGGGTTGATAACGAGAAGTCTTTGGTGATAAGTAGAAATGCTTGTTTGGAGAGACTATTTCATTAGGGAAATCCCACGTAAAGATTTGTGTGATTTGGTGGGAGTGTAACTGTTGGCATGATGACATTGTATATAATTTGGATTATTTCTTTATCTCGTCAAGATCCATGTCATGATTGTAAATTATTTAAGCTGTACATTACTTTGTTTGTTTTTTGTAGTCAAGGTTTTGGTGCTTTTATTTTGAAAGTCAAGTTCGCTTACAAGTTGCGCTAGTTTCCTCTTTGGGTAGAACGAAGAAAAACACCTGTAAGCGCGCAGAAAGGATGGTTTTTATTGAAAAACATGTTAAGTGGACTTTAACTACACACGGTTAAAGGAAACCTCAGAAGAACGGCGGCTAATTCCCTTTTTGCAGCATGCAGCCAACGAGGTATTTATTTATTTATCGTGTTTGTTGTACAGTGTTTTTACTGCTGTGTCTTATGCTGAGTTTTATTTTGTTAATGCTGTATAGTTTTCACGGTGGCTTTGGAGAGAAGTCTTCAAATAAACCAGTGACAGAAAACCACTTGCGTCTGCCTGTGCTTCGAGGGAATTATAAGGAGGATCTCAGTTTTATCCTCATTGAGCTTTAAAAAATTAGAAAACCAGGATTTTAACTCGGATAGACATTCTGTAAAGGAAGAAGGTGGGAGGGAGGAATAAGGTCTGCAAGAGAGATACACGGGTGTCATCAGCAAGGAGGATGTGGAGGGAGGATGTATATTATAAAGAGAAGAGGGCCTAAGACTGAGCCTTGGGGTACACCAGAGGTGACGGGGAATAGATGAGAGCGGAATGATCTTAGTTGAATAAATTGGGAGCGTCAAAGAGATATGATTGAAACCAGGCGAGGGGTGTGTCAGAGATGCAGAGAGAGGAGAGTCTGCTTAGAAGGACAGAGTGACAGATGTGTCGAAGGCTGATAGTGATGGGATTTCCGGCTCTTTTTAGAGAACCGGCTCTTTCGGCTCGGCTCACTAAAAAGACTATTTAAATTTTCAGCTTTTTCCTTTTAAACAAATTTAAAGTGAAACAACACAAAACACTGCAAACACAATACAATTAAATATAAATTACAATATGAAAACAAAAAGAAGATGCACATTCTCTGTCATATGGACCTGCATGAATAAACTTTCTGAATCCTTTATCATCTGCAACTGAAAATAGTTGTGGATGATTACTATACCTTTCTAATGTGACGTTGTTGTCCCTGCTCTCTCTCTCCCTCCCGCTCTGTTCCTGAGCTACTGCCAGTGTAACTACCGCCCCCCCCCCCCTCTGCCCAGCGCAAAGCACAAGGCTCGCGTGCGGAGTGAAGCGGGAAAAAGTGCGAGAGAGAGGGTGAGAGAAAGGAAAAAAAAAACAAAAACCCACGGCTCGCGTCGTTCACGTCAAAGAGCCGGCTCTAAGAACCATTTCGTTCGCGACTGAAACATCACTAAAGGCTGAGCTCAGATCCAAAAGGACGAGAATGGCGAAAGACCAGAGTCAGCTGCGATTAGAAGATCGTTAGTGACTTTAAGTAGAGCAGCTTCTGCACTGTGACATGAACGAAAACCAGACTGAAATCTCTCGTAGATGTTATTATTAACCAGGTGTGAATGAAGTTGAGCTGCAACCACTTTTTCGAGTATTTTAGAAATGAAGGGCAGATTAGAAAACAGACAGAGGTTGTTAAAGTTGTTAGGATCTAAAGAAGGTATTTTCAGTATAGGAGTGACTAGAGCAATCTTGAATATGGAGGGAACGATACTGGTGGTGAGTGAAGAGTGAATATAGCAGAGATGAGTGGGAGTAAGGAAGAGAGGCAGGATTTCACAAACCCTGCAGGCATAGGGTCAAGATGACACGTGGCAGGCTTTGATCTACACAAACTTAGAAATATCAGATAAATCAGGAAGATGAAGAGTGGAAAACAGCTCAAAAAGGAGAAAAGGTTCTGGAGAGGGGGTAGACACAACATGTGAACTGAGTTGCTGGTGGATGTTATTGATTTTAGTAGTCCAGAACATGTGTTGATACACATCTGGTATCTCACCTCAGTCCGTTTCCATCGTCAAAGAAGAAGTACTTGGACTTCATGTCTCTGAGGTTCAGCTTGGTGTTCTCACCTCGAAGAACGATCTTATCCCACAGGACGACCTGGTTCAGAGACTGACACACACACACACACACACACACACACACACACACACACACACACACACAGATTAATTATACTGCAGGACCTCCATCCATGGTCAGGCAGCGGTTCATCTACCAATCAGAAGGCTGGTGGTTAGATCCCTGCCTCCTCCGGGCTAAAATGTCTTTGTGTGAATGTAGTTGTGTTATCTTTACAGCCGTGTTCCTCACAGCTACAGCTAACCATGTAAAGCACTTTGTGCTACATCTTTGTATGAAAAGTGCTTTATAAATAAAGATTGATTGATTGATACAGTCACAAATTTCCAAAACACTGACACATGACAATGTTGTGGTTACACTGTTACAGACACACCAGCTGATCCTACTAAAGTTGTTGCGCAACTGTCTGAGCTCCACACAGACGCTTACACACAGATCCTGCAGCTGTTTGCAGTTACACACCTTCAGGGAACTTCTGGAAACAGCTGGGAGACTTGGGCTCATCCTAATCCTGTCAAACTCTGATTAGATGAACTACTGAGTTTTGTTGTTGTTACACACACACTCTGCAAACACCTTTCACGTACTCTCTTGCTCACTGTTACGTATCAAACCCAGGGCTCGCAAAATCGCTAGCCCGACGTCCCGGGGCTAGCGATTCTTCCAGTCGGGCTACCAAAATCTATCTCTGCCCTGCCCATCGGGCTATTGTAGGAAGGAAAAATATATGTCAATGCTTTTGCATTCTTTCAGAAATGTAGCTGGGTAATTATGTCATTGGGTGAGCCACTGTCAATATGTGACATATTGAAATCGCGTTTGAATTTGCGCTTGTTTTTTGCTTTCACTTTGCAATCGCGCGAACTGTGTATAGAGAGCGACAGCACTGATCTGTGAGTGATGATAATTTGCGCACCAATTCCTCTGACATCGTCTTATTAATCGTTAGCTTACTATGCAAACATGACAAGTGAAATCTCCCGCAGCTTAAACATGTGAGAGGTTGATCGCGCAGAGAATCGCTGAGCTTATGTGAGTGAGTGTGTAAAAGCATTTCAGTTCTGCTGAGCCAAATAAGACAGGTCAGGGTGAAGAAGTGACAGCCAAAGAAAAGCTTACCACACAACGGAAAAGTTATGACAAATCAGACTATAAGGCAAAAAGAAAGTGCAGCTTTATGGTTTCATGGACAAAATAATTTCTGTGGCTGCAATATGACGAGCTAAATAACCAGGGCTGCACATAAGTGGTCCGCAGGTGCGCATTCGCTGTCAAAATAAAAAAGATAAGAAGTTGCAACGCGTGTTTGCGTACATAAGATTTTCTGGAGGAGGACAGACATTTGTTTAGAACTCTTAAAGATGTCGAAGAAGCTCCTTTAAGCAATTACTGTGATGTTCCTCCACCTCCAAAGAAATGTCAGAAGGAGTCCGAACCACAAAAGAAGCACGTATTCTCGGAAAAGTGGTTGCAGGAGGTGAGCTGGCTTCAAACAAATGATGAACGCACAGAGATGTGGTGCAGAATGTGCCGTGAAAATCCCACTCTAGGACAAAAACAGCCTTTTATATGGACGCAAACGCGCGCTGCAACTTCTTATCTGGTGCGCGTCTTTTATTTTGACAGCGAATGCGCACATGCGGACCACTTATGTGCACCCGTGTAAATAACATAATGTTCTGCCGGCTGTGTTGTTGGTTTTCTCTCGATTTCTGAACTGACAAGCGCCTTTGTTACTGGGACCAGTCATTTTAAGAAAGGCCCCCATTAGAACCCATGAGAAATGCAAGAAATGCATTATTGCTCAGTCTGCAATATCTTTCCCAGAACAAACACCAATTGCAAATAACAAACTAAAAATAAACCTGAAAATCAGTTTAGAACAGCTACTATGTTGCAAAGAGTGAACGACCACTGGCACAATGCAGCAGTCTGTGCAAACTTCAAAAGCAAACGGCCTCGATCTTGGTTCCACTTGTCTCTTACCCGTGACTTCAGTGGAAATGTCAGATTGAGGCTCTGACAGACTGATTCATGTCCTACACAGTTCTTACAAGTTCATAGAAACTTCTGTTCAATTAGAACCAAGTGTTTGAGTTGATGATTGTAATTTTTATACAATGTTGTAATTTTTGTTTCAACTATTTTTGATTAATGTGTTGTTTCCGTTACAATATTATACTTTAATGTATAATATTGTAACAGAAACAAAACATCAATCAAAAAATTGCTCTCTTTTTTATTCGGGCTACTTAAATTTATTTTGGCTACCAAAAACTGAAGAGTCCCTGCCCGAAGGGCTACCAGGGGTTTTGAAATTTTGCGAGCCCTGAAACCACTCCTCTGACAGCTAAAAACCACCCAGCTGTGTATTGTTTGCCGTCGGTGATCTGTATGGACCGCTGTCACGGACTTGTGCAAAAAGCCTCATGTTCAGCATTCTCATAACAACGTGACGATGAAGATGAGGTGAGACGAGTGACTGAATGCTTAAAGTGATCAGAGTGCTGGCGTGCATTCACACATCAGACTTGTAGTTTGACCTGTACACTAACCGTCAGACACAATGTGATGCTTTGATAAGCCATATGTAGCATGCTTCATGCCTGCTTCTTACTAAAAGGTCGAGGTGTGTGTGCATTAGGACTTACATTGCTCTTTGTGGCATACTCAGCAGACAGATAGAGAAACAACTGCTTCACATTCCAATCAAAAATTGGCTGCAAATGTGGGAAAAGTTAAGGACCATCAACAGAACCGAGAGAGGAAAACAAAAATGAATCCGAGCATCTTCACTGCATTGTCAGTGCTTAAAACAATGGTGTACATCGCCATGGTAACCAGGGATAATCTGGTGTTAACGCGACTTGAACTCAAATGTGAATGATTCAGCAGTGAGCGTGCAGGGTCAATGTAATGACTGTATAATTACAAGCCTTTGGCTGGAATCTCTGTCAGACCTACTGGCATTCATTTAGTAACGCCCAACACACACAGCTGCTTCAAACTGTTCTTTTGTCTCAGGATGGAGTTTTTAAAAAAGACGACAAGTCTACAAAGAGCTGAATAAATGCACAATCATGAGCAGCCACACAGTGCACTCTTATTGCAAAGATTCTCTGAAGCAGCTGCAACACATCGCAAGAAGAAAAGATCAAACACATCAATGCTTTAATAGGAAGGATATCAGCTGAAAGGTCAAAGGTGATGAAACCCAGGTCACTTCGTTCTCGGGGTCCAGTGAAGTCATCAACGTTCTTCCTGTGAGAGAGAGAGAAGTTACAAACGTCACTCGACATGTAGAAGTTGGGACGGATGCATGCAAAGGTGAAAGAAACGACTGCTGTTCCTCACATGACCCTAAATGCTTCTGTACTACAGAGCTGTACTGTACAGCTGTGGTACAGTACATATCTGTACATATCTGTACTATGGTACACAGCTGTGGTACAGTACTGCTCTGAACTACCGCTCTGCACCCCTTCCAGGCACAGTGAGTATCCCGAGACTGAGGATGCTGTCCAGGCTCAGGACCGCAGGCCACAGAGCGGCTCCCGCCAAACAGCTAGCATGTAAACCAGCCTGCAGCCTCTGCTACACGGAACAAAGACACGATAGAACCTGGTGTGATGCTAACAGCTGTTGAAAGCAGAGACTTACAGCATGACTTTAGAGACGTGGATGTCCACAGGAACCCTTCTGTCTTTAAACGCTGTGGTGATGAAGCAGCCGAAAGTCAGAGCCGCCATGACGCTCAGGGAGAAGGCAAACAGCGAGTTAGCTCTCGACAGGACCGTGTTCATATTGGGATTCAGCAAGTACCACACGGACACTAATTCAAACGACAGACTTGTTCCAAGCCCTGCAGCGGATGTAGCGTTAGCGCAAACCGGAAACGTGAAGTTACCTGGAATAAACACATACTTCCGGTTAAGGCCTTTCAAAATAAAGCGAATTTGAAGCGTTTTCGGCCAGAAGACAGTTTTAAAAGAATCACAGTCTAGGTGAAGCAGCATAGGTGTGTAGTCCAACATGGCTCTGACTCACATTAAACATGGATCAGTGTTTGTGACTCTCGGCCGGGTTTAAACATGTGCACATGTGTGTTCGCTCGCCTCGCGCGGCGGCAGGAACCGGAAAGAGCTTTGGAACGATGAGTAAGCGGAAGCTCTCACTTCCTTATTCAAAACGTTCCGTCGGTTTAAAATGAGGCAAATGAACTGTAACCTCTGTAACACACACACATTCGTTTTCATATCTCAGTGGGGACATTTCATTGACAATGCCTAACCTTAACCATCAGCCTAAACCATAACTATTAACCCTGATAATTCTTTTAAATGAACTTTATTTAGAACAATAACAATGACAATCTCAAAGAGACAAGGGACATATTGAATCATTCAGAACAGAATCACACCTCCTTTTTCTTTTCTCCCAATCAGAGGAATACACATCACTGCCACAGTGCAGTTGGCACGCCACAATGAAATCGACAATAACTGAAAGTAAACATACATACACACATATATATATCAGAATCAGAATACTTTATTGATCCCTGGGGGAAATTATTTTTTGTTACAGTGCTCCATTATAAACCAACATTAAGACAGACAATACACTAACTAAGAATAGTACAATATATACATATATATACATACATACATACATAAGTCACTCATAAATAAATAGTTGGAAAAGAAACATGTGTAGTTGTAGCAGCAAACAGTGTGTTAAGTGGATGCGTTGTACAGGGAGATGGCCACAGGCAGGAATGATTTCCTGTGTCGTTCAGTGGTGCTTTTCGGTAATCTCAGTCTCTCACTGAACGAGCTCCTGTGACTGACCAGCATGTCATGGAGTGGGTGGGAGGTGTTATCCAACATTGTCTTTATCTTGGACAGCATCCGCCTCTCCGACACCACCTTGAGGGTGTCCAGCTCCATCCCCATAACATTACTGGCCTTACGGATCAGTTTATTGAGTCTGTTGGCATCTGCGACCCTCAGCCTGCTCCCCCAGCATGCAACAGCATAGAGGATCGCACTGGCCACAACAGACTCATAGAAAATCCTCAGCATTTTCTGGCAGATGTTGAAGGACCTCAGTCGCCTCAAAAAATAGAGACGACTCTGGCCCTTCCTGTAAAGTGCTGTGGTGTTTTTAGCCCAGTCCAGTTTATTGTCAATGTGTACTCCAAGGTATTTATAGTCCTCCACAATGTCAACACTGACCCCCTGAATTGAAACAGGGGTCAAGTGTTTCCTGGTCTTCCTGAAGTCCACGATCAGTTCCTTGGTCTTTGCCACGTTGAGCTGCAGATGATTCTGCTCACACCACGTGACAAAGGAGTCGACCACAGCCCGGTACTCTGTCTCATCATCCCTGCTGATGCATCCAACCACCGCAGAGTCATCAGAAAACTTCTGAAGATGGAGGTCTCCGTGCAGTGGCTGAAGTCTGTGGTGTAGAGGGTGAAGAGGAAGGGGGAGAGGACAGTCCCCTGTGGTGCCCCTGTGTTGCTGATCACCTTGTCAGACACACACTGTGGGAGACGTACATATTGTGGTCTTCCTGTCAGGTAATCAACAATCCAGGTCACCAGAGAAGCATCCACCTGCATCGCTGCTAACTTATCACCCAGGAGGGTCGGCCTGATGGTGTTGAAAGCACTGGAAAAGTCAAAAAACATGACCCTCACAGTGCTCGCCGGCTGGTCCAGATGGGTGTAGACACGATTGAGCAGGTAGATGATGGCGTCCTCAGTTCCGAGACGAGGCTGATAAGCGAACTGAAGGGGATCCAGATGTGGTCTTACTATGGGTCGCAGCTGGTCCAGGATGAGCCTTTCCAGGGTCTTCATGATGTGGGAGGTCAGTGCCACTGGCCTGTAATCCTGGGGGCCACTGGGACGTGGCGTCTTTGGTACAGGGACGAGGCATGATGTCTTCCACATCACCGGGACCCTCTGCAGACTCAGACTCAGCATAAACAGTTTATGAAAGACTCCACACAGCTGGGGGGCACAGGTCTTGAGGACGAGGGGACTCACTCCGTCTGGTCCAGCAGACTTGCCTGAGTGAAGTCTCCTCATTTGCATCTCAACCTGGTATTGAGTGAAGGTGATGGGTGGGGGAGGGGTGTCAGGAATCTCACAGGAGGCAACATGTGAAGAGAGAGGCTGGCACAGTGGTGTGGCTCTGGATTCCAGGCTGACTGCAGGTGAGGTTGTGGGGGTGGGAGCAGACACTGTGGTGTCGAATCTATTGAAAAACAGATTCAACTCGTCGGCTCTATTCTCACCTCCCTCAGCTCCCCTGCTGTTGGTTGGCCTGAATCCAGTGATGGTCTTCATGCCCCTCCACACCTCTCTCATGCTGTTCTGCTGGAGTTTCCACTCCAGCTTCCTCCTGTAATTGTCCTTAGCCTCTCTGATCTTGTCCTTTAGTAACACCTGGATCTTCCTCACCTCCTCTTTGTTGCCCCCTCTGAAAGCCCTCTTCTTGTTGTTGAGGAGGGCTTTGATGTCCTTAGCCACCCACGGCTTGTTATTTGGGTAACAATGAACAGTCTGAGCTGGAACAATGGAGTCGGTGCAGAAAGTTATGTAGTCTGTGATACACTCAGTAAGCCCATTGATGTCCTCGGCGTGAGGCTCACAGAGTGTTTCCCAGTCGGTCACCTCGAAACAGCCCTGTAGTTCCGCTATTGCCTCCTCTGACCACCTCCTAACAGTCCTGGTGGTCACAGGTTCCCTCCTCACAATTGGCACATAGCGGGGGGTGAGGTGAATCAGGTTATGATCTGACCTACCAAGTGGGGGGAGGGAGGAGGAGCTGTATGCATCCTTGACGTTAGCATACAGTAAGTCTAAAGTTTTCTCTCCCCTGGTGGGACAGTCCACATATTGTTTGAATGTTGGTAGTGTATTGTCCAGTGATACATGGTTGAAGTCACCCGAGATCACAATAAAGGCACTCGGGTGCTGAGTCTGTAGCCGAGCTATGGCAGAGTGGATAGTGTCACATGCAGCTGTGGGGTTAGTAGAGGGGGGAACATAAACAGCCACCAAGATGACGTGAGAGAATTCCCTGGGTAAATAATACGGCCTGAGTCCAACAGCACACAGTTCAGTGTCCGGGCAACAAATCCTTTCTTTGATTGTTATGTTGGCAGGGTTACACCACCGCTTGTTAACTAAAACAGCAAGCCCACCTCCTTTCCGCTTACCGCTAGCGATGCTGTCCCTGTCCGCCCGAACAGTGTGGAAGCCTTCCACGGAAGCATTCTCATCGGGAATGTCCTGGTGCAGCCATGATTCGGTGAAACACATCAGGCTACACTCTCGGTATTCCCTCTGACTCCGTACCAGTGCTGAGAGCTCGTCGATTTTACTTGCCAACGATCGCACATTTCCCATCACGATAGACGGCAGACACGGTTTAAACCTCCTCCTTGCTTCGAGCCTCCGCTGTCTCACCGTCACCTTTTTTCTTCTTTTCTGTCCTTGACCTCTGCATCCCCGATGTGTTTTCCTCCAAATTTCAGCTGGTACTTCTGCGGGCCTGGCCAGCGAGCCGGCCGGCATCAGGGCGATCAGCTGATCTCTGGAGTAAACAGTCTGTGAGTGTAGGAGATGTGCCGCGGTCCCGTTCCTTGATAAAAGTAACAGTTCCACGGCCACCAGAAGAACAAAAACTCTCTCAATCCACATGATTGAGTAAGAGATAGAAAACGGATGAAAATACAAGTCAGAAAAAAAAGAATACGTAAGAAAAAAGAGCTAAACTAAGAGAAAAGCAGGAGCGACTGTAACAGGCTGCACGCTGGTTGGCGCATGCGCACAACAAGTGCTGTGTATGTATATATACACACATATATATACATACACACACATATATATACACATACATACAAAAAAGAAAAAACACCCAGCACGCCCCTGCGGGCGGTTTATCCTTCAAGCTCAGGTCCTCTACCAGAGGCCTGGGAGCTTGAGGGTCCTGCAGTATCTTAGGTCTGTGAAGGTTCTCAGTCATCCAGGTCATCGTAGTCAAAGGAGCTTGCAAAGAAAAGCGTCTGGACTTCTTTAAGTTGCTTGAAGACGTTTCACCTCTCATCCGAGAAGCTTCTTCAGTTCTAAGGTCAAATGGTGGAGAGTCCCAGATATAAACCTAGTGGGAGTGACCCCCCACAGAGGGACAAAAGGACCCCCTGATGATCCTCTACCTAATCGCCTGAGCTGATTGGGACCCACACCCAGTTTCACACCTTGGCTCATGTGATTAGGTAGAGGATCATCAGGGGGTCCTTTTGTCCCTCTGTGGGGGGTCACTCCCACTAGGTTTATATCTGGGACTCTCCACCATTTGACCTTAGAACTGAAGAAGCTTCTCGGATGAGAGGTGAAACGTCTTCAAGCAACTTAAAGAAGTCCAGACGCTTTTCTTTGCAAGCTCCTTTGACTGCAGTATCTTAGCTGTTCCCAGGACTGCGCTCTTCTGGACAGAGATCTCCGATGTTGTTCCCGGGATCTGCTGGAGCCACTCGCCTAACTTGGGAGTCACCGCACCTAGTGCTCCGATTACCACGGGGACCACCGTCACCTTCACCCTCCACATCCTCTCGAGCTCTTCTCTGAGCCCTTGGTATTTCTCCAGCTTCTCTTGTTCCTTCTTCCTGATATTGCTGTCATTCGGAACCGCTACATCGATCACTACGGCCGTCTTCTTCTGTTTGTCTACCACCACTATGTAGCAGCTGGATAGTGTAGTGGTTAGACTATGCGCCTTTGGAACAGAAGATCGCAAGTTCAATTCCTGCCTGGGGTGTCTGTATCCAGTAAGGGTCCTAAGGCTAGACCCCCTATGCTAAGCAAGCCTACCGCAGACATGAGCGAGACAGATAAATATGAAGGCATGCCGGCTCGGACGTCACCCGGATCAACAAGGTCCGCGTCAGGTGTTGAGGAACCAGGGCACCCTGACGAAAAGTGGGCTACTGGAACAAGAAGGCATCGGTGGGCAAGAGACGAAAACAGGGCATTGTTGGAATGCTACTACGCAAGTAACCCCGGCGGAAGGGGCTACATGAATAGGATGAGGGACCTATACACACACACACACATATGTATATATATATATATATATATATATTAGGGGTGCAACGATATTCGTATCGATATTGAACCGTTCGATACAGTGCTTTCGGTTCGGTACGCATATGTATCGAACAATACAACACTTGTTGTAACACTGTAATATATTGTATTGTTTACTTTAGTTCAGTCTGTTACTGTTCTTATTGTCTCGGATCCACTGTTACCACATCATTTCTTTAGGGATTAATACAGTATTGTGACTGTGACCAAGGAGTAATGACACAGTGGGTGAAAAAATGCGCACACTGTGAAAGTGGAATTAGAGAGAAACAAACGACACCAAGGCTGGAGCTTATGGCCTTTCAGTCAGATCAGTCTGGAGTAGTGATGTGTCGGTCGCGAACGAAACGGCTCTTAGAGCCGGGTCTTTGACGTGAACGACGCGAGCCGGCTACTTATTGGGAGCCGTGGTTTTTTTTTCTTTTTCTCTCACTCTGTTGCTCTCTCTCTCTCTCTTGCACTTTTCCCCGCTTCACTCCGCACGCGAGCCTTGTGCTTTACGCTGGGCAGAGGGGGGAGGGGCGATAGTTACACTCGCAGTAGCTCAGGAACATAGCGGAAGAGAGAGAGAAAGAGAGCCAGGGACAACAACGTCACATTAAAAAGGTATAGTAATCATCCACAACTATTTTCAGTTGCAGGTGATAAAGGATTCAGAAAGTTTATTCATGCAGGTCCATATGACAGAGAATGTGCATCTTCTTTTTGTTTTCATATTTTAATTTATATTTATTTGTGTTGTGGTTTGCAGTGTTTTGTGTTGTTTCACTTTAAATTTGTTTAAAATGAAAAAGCTGAAAATTTAAATAGTTAAAAGTTGAAATGTGAATAGTTTGTTTTTGTATTATATGATTTATTTATTACATTTTATGTGGAGTGAATAAATAAAAGTATATTTGCGGTGGCACCTAGAGACAAAGCATGTACAAACTTCAAAACAGTTACGAACTCTGAAGCACGTACAAACTCCGAAGCACGTAAAAACACGTACAAAAGACAACAGAAGTGCTCCAGGATGCTGGGCGCAGTGTTGAGCTTTTGTTACTTAGTGGCTACACAAGCCAGCAAGTACCAACGACCGGATTTGGTGTGTGGTAGTAACAGGTAAATGAACATTTGTTTTTAAATTATTTGAATATATATGAGTGCTTGTGTATAAATACAGCTTGTGTATAAATACACAAACAATACACATATGCTTTCAATTGTGTAATTTAAATGATCTAGGTAGCTCTGTTTTGGACGTTCAGTTAACGCTAGAAATGTGTTTTGGAGTTTGTACGCGTTTTGTCTCTAGGGGCCACCGCATATATTTATATATAAACATATATAAATAAAAACACTTTTTTTTACATTAGTAATTCATTTTGTGCATTATTTTATATTATTGTTAATAATAAATTAATTAAAGCAACAAAACAACCTGAAGAGTCGGCTCGGATCCGAAAGAGTCGAATCTTTTTAGTGAGTCGAGCCGAAAGATTCGGTTCTCTAAAAAGAGCCGGAAATCCCATCACTAGTCTGGAGTGGGTCCGACTGGGGAGCGCTCTGTATCTATGCTCCACACGTGGGCGCACATGTGAGATGGCCATGTGCCCCGAACGCAAACAAACCTCTTCAGCCAATCATAAGACTCCCAGCTCGCCCTCCTCCTTTCCGAGCTGCTGCTGCCTGCAGTATTGCAGCGGAGTTCGGAGTAGTCGGAACATGCTGCCGGGGCCGTGTGGAGCTACCGAAGTGTCCCGGAAAAGAGGTGCTGAGCCGGGCCTGCTGCCGAGGCACGTCTCGGAGAGGAAGCGGGCCTGCTGGGGAATTCTTACCAGCCAAGGTGGGCGCATTGATGTGTTTTGGGTGGAAGCACATTGGTGGCGGGGGGATTTCTGTAAATAGTCCCTATCAGAGTGTCAGTGTAAATAACACACTTTCTACAAGTGTGTGGCTGTCAGGTGGAATTTGAGCGTGTTTGGAACAGCCCTGCTCCAGGGCCAAGCGGGGCCTCCAGCAGTTTGACTGGAGCTGAGCAGACGTATGGAAACACTGCCGGCCGGGTGCTTTTATACTAAGGTGGTACATTTAAACGGGGTTTGCACTGAAGAGCTGCTGCTCTGTGAAGCAGCTGGATTGAAGATCCTTAAGCTAAATCAGCAGCACTACTTGTGAAAATACCCACGCAAAACTCCCGATTAATGGTGTTAGATTTGTATTGTTGATTGTCATTTATGCTTAGAAATATTTACTTATATATGCTTAGAGTTTTGTAATTAGTTGTAGATTGGTAGAGGTTTTGATCCTTGATAGTCTGCAAACTTTGTGTGTATTAGACAGCACTTTGGGAGCATGAGAGGTCATACCGTGTCTTATTATTTTATGGTAGGATTAACGTAGTTGCGTCTGTTCTAGTCTAAGTGCTCTTTGTTTAGATGAACTGCAGGACTTCCTCACCGTGTTATCTAGGATGAACCATCTAGGGTGAGGGGGAGGCTACCCTCTTCCTGACCAAGGATGTTTGACCCTTTGATCAGCAGTCCACACACACACACACACACACACACACACACAGGCAAGGTACTCTTTGTGTATGTAGACGTCATATGTTAATGAACTTATGCATATTCATGTAACCTCAATAAAAGGACAGTGTATGGGAGAACGGACGAGAGCTACTGGGGTCAAGCGAAGGAACGGTGCCTGTCCGGTTCTCTCCCGTGCACGAGTACCATGAAGAAGTTTGCCTACTTGTGTCTTGCTTGCAGTGTAATTATATTGTCTTAACGTTCCAGCGAATAGGTTCAAGCTACAAACCTATCAAATGGCACAGCATCAGTATACCTGTCCAAAATAACTGTGTTTGAACTTTATCACGTGAAACTGCAGTAAGGCCTACATTTAAATGAGAAGAACACAATAATCTCTTTATTACACAAGCACAGAGCACTCGCTTCTGTGTTTACAACAGGCACTTTGTGTCGTGAAGTACAGATCTTACCACATTATACAGAAAACCCAACAATGTGCCCATCGCCTGTGTTCTCCACGCACCTGGTAAGAGAATGGAGGAAGAACTCCCCTTTAACAGGAAGAGACCTCCAACAGAACCAGGCTCAGGGAGGGCCATTTATCCTCGGGCGTTGGAGGTTTAGGGAGAAAAGAATGTCATGAAGGCAGCTCATTTAACCCTTAGGTTTCTTTGAAATCTGATTTTTTTTAATCATCAGTGGACATGTCATCCCTGCTGGCTGTTAGAAACAATGGAGGTTCACAGACCTCAGCATACACCTCCATTTTCAGCTGTACAGTACATATACTGCACATGCTATGTTTGAATAATGTCGGTAAACAAAGTTAAGTAAAAATTCTGTGTTAGCGGAATTCATCATGCATTCAGTTATTGATACAGAAATGCATACATGTGCTTTAATGCTGGGTCATAATTAGCCAAACACAGAAAGCTGCTCAGTGTATTTGTGAGCTGTTTGTTACATGTTCAGTCAGTAAATACTGATCTAATGGAGGCAGCACTAAGGTCTATGACGCGATGAACAGAATGGATATTCTTGTCCTCCCACAGTCCACAGACACACTACACTGGCCACAGGCGTGAATGTGAGTGGGACTGCCCTCTGTGTCAGCACTGTGCAGGCACCCTGCCTCGCAGCCAGCTAGCTGAGAGCGGC
Organism: Aulonocara stuartgranti; assembly: GCF_965226115.1. Classification (NCBI taxonomy): domain Eukaryota; kingdom Metazoa; phylum Chordata; class Actinopteri; order Cichliformes; family Cichlidae; genus Aulonocara; species Aulonocara stuartgranti. The sequence goes on from NC_138944.1 coordinate 43,558,721, forward strand.
TCCAGCTGTTTACGACCTTCATAGGAAGTTTCTTTGTGCTTGCAAACGAGCTTTGCATTCATTTTTCTTCTATTTTTGACAGACGTCTGTCGTGATCTCTGTCTCTGTCTCGGACTTGACTGCGCTTTTTTTTTCAAACCCGCTAACTAAAGATAGCCTGGCCATATCAGACTTGCTTACTACACCCTCCAGTGTCCTGTTTTAGAAAGCCAGTTTCAAATAGTCAGGATACCCAAGTCTGGCACCACTGACAAACGTTACCAACCAGCTGACCCAGCTAGCACAGAGCTACGCTGGCAGATGTTACTAAAAGTTATTTTCAAAAGATGTGTGAATGAAATGTTCCTACATAAGGTGGAGGGTGAGGGAAAGTGGGCTGTTTCAAGTAAAACATTTTAGGGACTTGTGATTGTGTCCTGTTATGTTCTGAAAGATTCCTGCAGCGCTTCATTGTAAGAGTGAGGAAGACTCCCAGTGCAGCAGCACGCGTCTGTTTTCAGGAGTTTCTGAGGCTGGAGGTGGTTAATGCTGTGAACACGTCACACACGTGCAGTTTGAAGGTTCAGGTTTCAACCTTTGGTTAATGAATGCTTCTAAATTGGTTTTGGTTAGTTAGTGTTAATGTGGGCCATGCAGGGTTAGGGTTATTACAGTTAACTACAACTAAAAGACTTTTTAGTTCATAACATGAAACTAAACATTTTCAAACAATAACGACTAAACTGAACACGGAAGCTCATTCTGGAAAATGACTCAAACTAAACCGAATCAAAAGCAAAAAGTCCAGATGAAATAAAACAAATTAGAAAATAGAAAACTATGATAACATTAACCTAAAGTCAGCCCTGTGAACATGTTTTTGATACAGAATGATTTAATGACACATCTGTAAAACCTGCAGAAAGCTTATTTAAATGTAGCCCAGTTAAACCCCGCGGCAGCTGTGTCGTACCATCCACAGGACGCCAGCAGCAGCTCACTGGAGCAAGGCTGCGTTCCTACTTAACTGTGTACTGTCACCTGGATGATGACCAAACGTTTCTCCCACTGAAACATCCAGATGAACAGAACCAACCTTTTGGGATTTCCTTACCTGGATGACTGAGCATTAACTGTGCACTCTTAACAGAAACATTACACATTTCTTTGCGGCTGAAGGCAGATTCATTGAATTAGTGACTCACTGACAGAGTGGGCTCAGCTTTTTGATCAGAGAGGTTCGTTGTTATGATCTGGAGACACTGCTCAGTGCTCTGCCACAGGAGGAGCCTGTCAGTGATCCAGCTCATTATAGTCTCATCTGATCATTCTCAGTGTTTTGTTGGTGTTTCGATGGCGAGGTGATTCTTAGTCTGATGTGTCCTGCATACAGGAAGGACAAACAGGAGGAGTGGAGGGATTCTGCTTAAGTCAAAATGTCCTATATCTACCAGTGGCTGGATGTGCCGTGGGGAGACGGAGATATGGGTATGTTGGACGTGAGACTGTGTGTGGGTCTGTGGTGTGTGCTGCAGTGACAGCTGAGGACGTGCTGACGAGCTCCAAATGCAGGTGCTGACGCCCTGTTACAAAACAAGTAAAAATCACGTTTCTCATTAAGTGCAATTCTTTGTGATTCGTCCTGTTTTCTACCTTAATTGCAGATTAAGCAGCAATTTCAGGAGCAGGGCCACGCCTCCAAACACGCTCCTTCCGGTTCTCATCTATATAGGTTCCCCCAGTTCTGCAAGCTGTTCATTCTCGTTTACGTGCCCCACCCGCCCTCCCTGCTTTAGCTTCTTCTCTTCTATTAAGTACATGGGGATCTGTCAGGCCCGGGAGCTGTCGCCGATCCCCTTCGACGCCTTCCCCAAACCACAGCTCAACTCATGTCCAAGCTTCACCTTTACCTACTAAAATGCTGTCAAACATAAAATGAGGACGTGCGCCCAGCGAGTGAAATGTTCTATAAGAGCGAAATAAGCCACGATTAGTCGACTATCAAAATCGCCAACGACAAATTTAATAGTCAACACTTCGTTTAAAGCCTTGTATCTTACAAGGCTTTAAACGAAGTGTTGACTACTAAATTTGTCCTGAAAGACGCAGGAATAAGTAGCAGGATTTAAGAGTGGAATAATGGACTGAAACAGAAGATGGCAGCACTGCATGCACAAGGATGCCAGCTGCCGTTAAACCCCGAAGAAGAAGAAGCAACTCCGGTATCGTCGATATGTCCAAATTCAGGCCGCATCTTTTGGAGGCCGCATTTGAAGGCCGATTACGTTACAGCGATGTGACAAAGGCTTCCCAAATGCAGCCGACAAATGCGTCCTACTTTTCCCCAGATTTAGCACGGCTCAGCCAATTCCAGTTTCCAACAATGGCGGCAGCTACTGAGTTTTAATATTACTCTTCTTAATCATTCTGGGTCGCAAAACAAACTTCTAACATATTTTCAGGCAAGAATGTAGCTGTAAACTTCAAATATCTGCTCGGTTTATCAAGACACCACATATTTGCAAAAGCGCTCTGACGTTTTCGGAGACGTCTGTTACCCACCAGCTCGATAGCGAGCCGGGGGGTTCAATGGTCACTCGAGCCGACGAGAATTGCAGACTCCCGGCAAATCGTTTTCAAACCCACCGTGGACTTTCGCTATTTGGGTTAAACATGATATATAAGTCACTTAGATAACTTAAAACTGTTATTGTTTGGCTTTTTTTTGTGTTTTATTTGTCCCTGAGTAAATCGGTTTGGCTGAGATTAAAGTTAGTTTTGACACAGCTGAATAAACGTCAAACAGACAGCTGACAGAAGTCTGAGATGGTCGAGAGTTTACTCCAGTGTCCTGTTATATTTTAGATAGCAAGGAGCAGACGGCTGAGTTTGTTAAAAGTTTAATAAACTATCATCTTGTCTTTATTTTTAGTTAGCACATACCTTAAACACCTCAAGCTGTAAGCTAATGATAGTTAAATAAGTGCGCAGTTTTACGTCCAATGGATGATGATCTGATTAGTCGACTAATGGCAAAAATAATCTGTGACTAGTCGACTATCAGAATAATAGTTTGTGGCAGCCCTGCCACAAGAAGATCCTTACGCTATATCTTACTGCGGAGCCCTTCAGCTCCACAGTAAGATACAGTGGAGCATGGAGCCACATGCCTCCAGTGTGTGGGATTCAAAGCGTTCCTGTTGTGGTTTAGAGAGCGTGTCAGGCCGCACGTGTGATGTGTGTCCATGGGTCGCAGAGAAGGGAGATGCTCTACTGCTTAGTGTTCAGCAACACAACGGCAGGGTGTCATCATAGAAGTCCTCACATGGACAAACATGTTACTGTTTCATCGTGAAATTCCTGATCTTCAAACTAAGCCTGAGACAGAGTTTGAAAGCACATCAGTCATTAATGAGCTCAGGCTGGTGCTTTGTATTCCACTTTCTACTACATGTCTGCATTTTTTCTGTGTGTTTTCAGGGTCCTGGGCAGATCGTTCTCCTCTCCATGAAGCAGCTTCTCAGGGTCGGCTGCTTGCCCTGCGCACTCTGCTGGCCCAGGTAACTGGACATCGATGTGAGGCTCCGGTAATCGCTTATCAGTTTGAATAAAGCCGACACACGTCCCGTTATTTACATCTGTTTTTCAGGGCTATCACGCCAACATTGTCACCATCGATCATGTGACTCCTCTTCACGAAGCCTGTCTATCAGGACACGTCGCCTGTGTCAGAGCTTTACTAAATGCTGGAGCTAATGTGAGTATCAGCACCATCTGTACATCTGCATGGACGCACCGTGTGTTTGTGTCCAGCATCTGTTTGTGTGTGTCCAGGTGAACGCTGCTACCATTGATGGTGTCACTCCTCTGTACAACTGCTGTACGTCGGGGAGCGTCGGCTGTGTGGAACTGCTCCTGCAGAGCGGCGCACACACGCGTGCGCATCACACACACTTTCCCTCAGCTTTGCACGAAGCCTGCAAGAGAGGTAAATATAGCCAGCGCACTGTTTGACTATGGGTAACACGTGTTAACTGCAACTATGTGTGTACACGTGCAGGTAACAGCCACTGTGTGGAGGCCCTGCTGTCTCATGGAGCAGATCCAGATTATGAAGTTTCCCACCTGGGCTCTCCTCTGTATGTGAGCTGTCTGCACCGACACACAGCCTGCTCAAAGGTCCTGCTGCACAGAGGTGTGAGTCTCATTCACTACAAAGCTGAGTAGCTTCACCTGATGCGGCTCATGTCTGCAGGGCTGTGACTGATGTTTCAAGCTTTGGAGTCCTCTGAACAATCACCTGACAGCTCTGACGCTCGTGCTAAAATGAAAGCTCCCGTAACCGTGGAAATACATCTGAAGGTGGAAAAAGTGAAAATATGAAGTCACTAACGTCTCATAACCAGCAGCTGGGGTCATAACTCCTTTAAGAGACTATATTACCAGTTCTTCAACAGCTGGTTGCCCACAGAAGCCAAGATAAACGTAAAAATCTTGGTTCTCACGTTTAAGTGCATCCATAACCTTGGCCCTCCTCATCTCTGTGATCTGCTTCATATCTCCACTGTTTCCCGCTCTCTCAGATCTGCCACTCATCTTGTTGTTCCTTGTGCTCGTCTCCTCACTGTGGGGAGCAGAGCTGTTGTCATCCGTTCTCGTAAAGCATAACCAAACTTGAGCGTTTGAGCCGCTTACGTGCCGTGTTTCCTGCCGGGTAAATGACGCTCCACAACGTGGTGACGTCATTCGGGGCGACTGGAATCGATAAGGGAATCGTTTGCAAAAATGGCAAACAACTCCAAGGAACTGAAACTGTGGGAACCGGTTCTCAACAAGAACCGGGTTTGATACCCATCCCTACTCATAGGAAATATAGATTCCCGTATTTAAGTCACAGCTCAAAGCCTGTTTAAACTGGCTTACTCACTTTAATACAGATCTTACTTGTTGTCAAATCTTGTTTGTTGTTTTTCTATTTAAATGTATTTGAATCAATTTTTTATTGATATGTTTTTTCTTTTTGTAAGGCGCCCTCAAATAAAACGTATTATTATTATGATTAACCCCGAGGACAGACTATGGGGAGATGCACTGCAAAGAGGAGAGTGTTAGGTCAGGGTTAGAGACCAGAGTCACGGTCATGTCAGTGTTAACACACAAGAGTGCGGCTTCCTCCCGGGCGTGTTAGATAAGATAAGATAAGGTATGGAAAGATAAGGAAAAATAAACCTTTGTTAGTCCCACACCTGGGAAATTTGTTTAACAGGCCACGTCCTAAAAAAATAATAGAGGACAGTCCGCATGGTGGTGAGCACTGCGCTCTCACAGCAGGAAGGATCTGGGTTTGATTGTTCTGGTCGGCTGGTCTTTGTGTGTGGAGAGTCTCCACACCCACAGTCCAAATACATGTATGAAGGGTTTCTTTGATTAATCCGGATTGGCCTTGTGTGTGAGTAAAAGCTCTGGAAAGTGCTTCAGGCTGCAGGAAAAAGTGTTGTAGGATGATGTGTGAACAAATGTGCTTGTGGTCTGGAGCAGCTGGAGTGGTCTGTCAGACAAGAGCAGGTAAATGTCTCTGTGTCGACCGTCCATGGTCACGTTTCATGGCTCTGTGGGTGTGTCTGATCTAGGAGCAGATGTAAGTGTGGGCAGAGGCTGCGACAGCCCTCTGCATGCGGCTGTCAGACAGGACAGCGCAGATCAGGTGTCACTGCTGCTCGACTACGGGGCGAATACTAACTTCCGAGACGGCAACAATCAGCGGCCGGTGGAGCTGGCGCCCCCTGGTGGGAAAACACACCAGCTGCTGCTGACCTTTGAAGGTACTGGTCATGTGCTGCTGTGGTGACTCTGTTATTGTGTAGAACCAGATGAAACGAAGTCGGTCTGAGTCACAGCAGCTCTGTCTCTGTCTCCTTCTAGCTTCTCCAAGGAGTCTCTGCCAGTTGTGTCGTCTTCAGATCAGAAATCTGATTGGGCGATCCAGACTGAACTTGCTCCCTGTGCTTCCTCTGCCCGGCCTGCTCACTCACTACCTGGACTACAGAAGCAACGAGCAGTGACGCCACCGTGCACGCTGATATCACCGCTCTGTGGTTACACCGAGTCCGCCGACATTTCACACGAGAACACGCAGACCTGCTGCATGCTGTACTCGCTCTGTTGCACAGCAGATTACTTTCATCGCCATAACTGACGACCTGTTTCTTTCACTAGAACTTTAGTTACAATGGGGACAATTTGTCTTTGTGTCCTAAACAGAATTTGATTGTTTTTATTCCTTTTGTTTAGCCTAATGACTCCTCATGAACTTTAGGTGCTGAAACGACTGCTGTTTGCTCTGCTGGTCTTATCAGGTCTCAGTCTGTAGGTCTCGCCTTAGCTTGGCGATGGACAGTCTTCACCGTGATTGAGCTGAGCGCCTGTTTCAGCCATCATTGTAGTTTCATTGTTCAACTTCACCTGCTTCCAAGGGTCACGGAGAAGACAAAGATCTGATGACGTGAAGGCTCCAGGGTGACCGACATCAGGCTCATCCTGGTGACTGGATGAATATATTTCATGGAAATGTCCTGGACCCCAGTGTGATGGTACCCGTCCTCCATCATTGCTGTTACCGTCTGAGTTCAGTCCAACACTGATCAGAACAACACTGGATAACCCTTCATGACTTACTTTGCGATTTCACTTGTATTTATTCATTTCACTTCAGCTTCGTGTGTATTTTTTAATCTTTCTGAGCTGCTCGTTTTGTGATGTCATATTTATTTTATTGAGTGAGGCTGTTTTCATGTTGTGACTGCTGTAATGTGATCATTTCCCAACGTTTGGGATGAATAAAGTGTGTCATATCTAATCCTCTTCAATTTCTTATTTCCTTGGTAAAGTTATTTATTTGAAGGTCGGGTGTGGAAATACCTCAGCGAGGTGTGTGGTTGTACAAAACATGCAGGCGTTTAATTGGTTGAGTGCCTTTCAGTGTGTTGGCATGTCCACGTCTTTATGTGGCTTAAATCAGGCCAGACACATCTGAGGTGTTGTACAGTTACCTGTACACACCTGTGATTCAGCTCTGCATCCTCTTGGTACCAGGTGAGACCGAATCATTGCTTCTAATGATTTGGACTTATTATCACCCCGTACCTTTATTCTGAATGCTTTCATATTAACTCCGTGTGAATGCTACCAATGCCTACTGTTCCCTTGGATGCACTTTTTACAATTGTATATGACGTGGACAATGAGCCACATCCCTCCTAATGACGAACAAACCAGACAGGACCGACCTCTTGTTTGTCTCCACACCCAGTAATACCTGCTTTTAAGCCCGTGCGTGAGCCTGTCAGCAGTGGAGACCACAGCCTACCAGCATTGTCGTCCGTGCAGCAGCACAGCCCCACAGGTGGTGGTACTGCGTCTACATCTACACGGCGCCTCAGAGAGCCGGACACGACCGAGAAACAACCGAAGAAGAAGAAACTGTTCCTAGCATGGAGAGGCACGGCGTGTCGGTGTAGTGGAGGCGGAGGTCGCTGCGTCAGCAGGAGCCTGTTCAACATTCAGCACAAGCTAGCGACCTGTTAGCTGCTTAGCTCCCGTGCTAACTTGAAGCTAACGCAGCGTAGCGGCTGCTGCTAACATGAGGCTCAAAGTGGGATTCATTCTGCGGAGCCTGCTGGTCATCGGCACGTTTCTGGGCCTGTTGGTGCTCTGGTCCACCCTGACCCCCAAAGCCAACAGAGACAGCCCGTTTGAGAAAAGGGTGAGTACACAACAGGCTCTGAGCCACATCAGTGTTAGCGTGTGAGCAGTTATGACACGCTGTTGCACTGTGTGTGTGTTGGGCAGTCAGCGGACGCTGTGGTCTGGACTCTAGCTGTACAGTCGCTGCTGCTGACAGCACCGTGGCTCCCAGCATTCATATCCGCATATGTCACCATGTTGGAGTCAAAGGCGGAAGTGGGTTGTAAAAGTTGTTCCGGTATTGCGGTTTTTCTGCAAGGTATTCAAATGATTGCATGTAGACATAAGACCAGTGTGCCACTGAGCCACACGGTCATGGCCGGCGGGAGGTTGTTGGTTCAATTCCAACCGGAAACGCAGATCCTTTTTGGGTTATGTAAGAAAGGGCACCCGTGTGGAGATTGCGTGGACCCGGTCCCGGGGACGTGTTCTGGCGCTTTGATGGAGGCTTCAGCAGCTCCCGGTGCCTCAGTCACACCTCAGAGGCAGATCTGTGTGCACGCCGCAGCCCACAGTGGGACACCTTTACGTGTCGTGTCCCGTGTCTGCAGCTGTTTAATGGTGTAGGCTCTGCACAGTCACGCTGGTGTTGTCAGAGGACAAGTGTCCAGTACGTCCTCTTTATTTGTGCCAGAACAGGTGTCCTGAAGCCCTGACCAGTCTTACAGCGCTGTCAAACACAGGAGACAGACAGGCTGCACCATCTGTTGTCATGTCTTCAGGACATTGTCTGCCTCTTTGGCTGGAGGCAGGTGTAGGTAGAGGGGACTGGTGCAGGGTTTCACACCGTTATTGGATCTGGTGTAAGGCGGCTGCCACAGAAATGGTGTCACCTCTACAGGGCTGGGCTATATGGACAAAAGACGTATCCCAGTTGTTTTTGCCACATGAGTGTATATTGATACACATGATGACAGTTGCTGTGGTGGTGGTGGATGGATGGGGGGTTGGACCATTTCCAGGAATTTTCCCCACAAATGCTCAAAGTACTAAAAAGGAGTTATTTTTGATACTTTGCTGATAATTCATCCATACTTACAGTTACTGTAGGGTGTTGTTGAATGCTGGCCTAGTGGAGTATTAGTGTATTAGCAATTTTAGGGCAGTAAATGAATCCTGCCACGGCTGACCGACACCAGCCTGGTGCAGAGAGGCTGTGTGGGTGCTGTGCCTCTCTCTGAACATGGATTCAACTCTGCTCATTTCTTGTTGGTGTCAACATCACACCGAGTCTCTTGAACAGTGTGATGTTAGACAGCTAACGGGCAGCACCCATCACAGACTCCCTGCTATGGTCTTCGGTATGCTGCGCTGAGGCTGTGCTGTGAGCTTCAGGCAGGACTGCTGCCTCTCTGCCAGCTTGTGTCACAGTTTGCTAGTGAAGGATCAACGGAGCGATCACAGCTGTTTGCAGCTACTGGTGATATTTAATTTTTAACACGGGCTGCTTATGAAACCCACCTGTAGTCATGTACCTGCTGTGGTGTGTCGTCTCCGTCTGGGCCTGCCACCAACCTTCAACACTGGGTAATGCGCCACCTGGTGGTTTGTACTGAGGGTGAGAGAACCTCTGTCTCCATGAACCGTGACCCCTCAGAGCGGTTCACCTTCATGGCCAACTCTAGCAGGGTTTCATCTGATTTAGCTTGCTGAAGGCAGCAGTCACAGGCAGCGTGCAAAACTGTTTATGTGGGCTATAACCATAAGGTCTTATTATTACTAAATAAACAGTGCATAGACGAACAATGAGCTCCTGTGCTCCTTCAGATATCAGTGGGGCTCCTTCAGTGTCGGGAGTGAGTGTGGGACAGTCTGAGGTTTGATTTGTGTGTCCTGGCAGCAGTGAGGCAGATACATGATTTAGTACACACATGCACAAAGAGTGTGCCTGCACCCACTAAGTGTTGGCTAAACACAAAAACATTATTTTTCTAATAGAAATAAGGTAAACTGGCTAACGCTGAGGAAGTCCAGCAGCTTCCTTCACTAGGAGTTTAGTTTCCACCGGTGTGTCTTCTTCTGAAACACACCTCGCCGTCTGCTTGGCTGTTTAACATCAGCTCGGAAGGGCTGAACCTGGACCAGACCAGATCATCAAACAAGGGGGAGGCGGGGTTTATTCTGCGTTGTCAATTTAGACAGACGCTGCAAAAATCCATCGCTGACTTCTGTGAATGAGGGAAGACTGAAGCAAGCTGACCAACACATGCTCTTACACATTTATGACCAACTTGTTTATTTCTTTGTTGGCGTGCTGAGGTTTGAGAGCTGCTCACATTCAGTCGGTTTTACACGTGCGGAGCTGCAGATCTGGCTGAGCGAGTCCATGAAGAAGTAGGAACAGGCTCTCATCATCTTAGGTTAACGTGCTACACGAGCAGCTTTGTTCCCTGCTGAAGCAGGTGGGTCACCGAGCCTGCGAGCAGCTGTATGTAATCCAGTCACCCAGGTCGGCCCGGGGATGCTGGAGCCTGACCCTGCTGTCACACAGTCAACGCACACACCTCATTGTTTGTATAGATGTCTGTGTTTGTGTTTCTTTTCTTTGGATTTGGTTTCAGGGACTGTACACAAAAGGAAAAGCTACAGTTTAAATCACCACACACACACACTAACACACACTAACACACACAGACACACACACACACACACACTAACACACACACACACACTAACACACACACACTAACACACACAGACACACACACACACACACACACACTAACACACACACACACACACACTAACACACACACACACACACACTAACACACACAGACACACACACACACACACTAACACACACACACACTAACACACACACACACACACACACTAACACACACACACTAACACACACACACACACTAACACACACACACACACACACTAACACACACACACACACACACTAACACACACACACACACTAACACACACACACACACACACACACACTAACACACACACACACACACACACTAACACACACAGACACACTAACACACACACTAACACACACACTAACACACACACACACACACTAACACACACTAACACACACACTAACACACAGACACACTAACACACACACTAACACACACACACACACACTAACACACACAGACACACTAACACACACACTAACACACACACTAACACACACACTAACACACAGACACACACACTAACACACACAGACACACTAACACACACTAACACACACACACACACACTAACACACACAGACACACTAACACACACACTAACACACACACTAACACACAGACACACACACTAACACACACAGACACACTAACACACACTAACACACACACACACACACTAACACACACAGACACACTAACACACACACTAACACACACACTAACACACACACACACACACACTAACACACACTAACACACACACTAACACACAGACACACACACTAACACACACAGACACACTAACACACACACTAACACACACACACACACTAACACACACACACACACTAACACACACTAACACACACAGACACACTAACACACAGACACACACACACACACACTAACACACACAGACACACTAACACACACACACTAACACACACACACTAACACACACACACACACTAACACACACACTAACACACACTAACACACACACTAACACACAGACACACACACTAACACACACAGACACACTAACACACACACTAACACAGACACACTAACACACACACTAACACACACACACACTCACACACTAACACACACAGACACACTAACACACAGACACACACACACACACTAACACACACACACACACTAACACACTAACACACTAACACACACACAGACACACTAACACACACACACACACTAACACACACACACACACAGACACACACACACACACAGACACACACACTAACAGACACACACACACACACACACAGACACACACACACACTACCAGATATCAGAATATTAAACATATAAATACAATCCCATAAAGCACAAAACAAAATGATTAATGATTAATGCCGACAATCCATTAGTTCACATCATGACAGAAGAGCTGAAGTCTCCGCACACTTGGAAGCACAGCCCCCCCTTGTGGTGGACCTGGTAACTGCAGTGGAGCAACTTTATTTAGGATCTTGTGCACTAACCATATGTTTGAATCACGTTTGATTATCAGAATTTAACATCTAGAACAGGACAGTAATGATATTGATGTGCTTTTCTCTGCAGAACCTTTCGAGTTTGTTTGTTTGTGGTGTGTTTGGTTTTGATTCGCTCGTGTTTGTGACCAGCGTGGCGCGCAGACAGACTCGCTGTGTCTTGGCTGCATTAACTCTGTGAATGTTTAAAATGAGCTGCATTGTATTTCAGTGTAGGACACACGTGTTTAATATCCATGTCTGTTGTGTTTCATCATGCAGGATGACAGCTTGTTGCCCAAAGGTGACCTTGCAGAGCAGTTTAAGCCTGTGATGCCCTGGCCTCATGTGGAGGGGGTGGAGGTCGACCTCGACTCCATCAGACTGAAACACGGTGAGGACTGGCTTGTTTTTTCCTGACTGTGGCCAAAGCGGGTGACTATCAAAGTGACAGCCCACGGTATTACTGTATTTAAATCACCAATACTGGTGTATACCTCCTGTATTAGACATGAGTCAATCAGAGAGGCTAGGAGGATTTGTACATGTGCAGAGGAGGGAGGGTGGATGTTCTGGACACAGGGTGATGAAGACGGAGCAGGAGGGCAAGAGGAAGACCTCAGAGGAAGTTCATGGATGTAGTGAAGGAGGAGATGCAGGGGGATGCTGGGATAGGGAGATAGTCTGCTGTGGAGCAGCTGACAGAAGATGATCCTCATTAGTGATTGTTTGTTGGTCTGTAATCACTGCTAATTAACATCAGCCCTGACAGTGGTTTTGGTGTTTTCTCCTGCCAAAGACTTAAAGTCTAACTTTCTTAGCACTTGTATGCTGTGGTCCTGTGTCATCTCTTGGTTTGTGTTCAGGAGGGGCCGACCTTCCCAAGGATTCAAAGGAGCAATCCAACCAGAAGCAGGTGATTCAACAGCAGTATGTGACATTCGGACCTCACACACACGCCTACACTAGCCCCGTCCTGAAGAAAGGTATCCTGGGAAATTTTGAGCCTAAGGAGCCTGAACCTCCAGGGGTCCCCGGTGGACCCGGAGAGGGCGCTAAGCCGTTTGTCCTGGGTCCAGAGTACAAAGACTCGGTTCAGGCCTCCATCAAAGAGTTTGGCTTCAACATGGTTGCCAGTGACATGATTTCACTGGACAGAACAATCAATGACATACGCCACGAAGAGTAAGTACTGCTTCCACTGAATGCATGTCTGCCATCTTTTGTCCTGCAGTCACATCAACCTGATTAATGTTACAGGAGATAAACTTCAATAGCCACAGGAAACGGGCAGTAAGCCTAACACCGATCGTCCTCCTGTAACCTCACTCAGGGATCAATCAGGAAATGATACTGAATCATGCCGCGTGTGCAGACACGTGTTCACAATGTGTTTCTCGTAAACAGAAAAGCGACACATCATTAAGTACGCCGTATCCTGTGTTCTGAGTGCAGAAATGGGCGTGATGACCAAATCACTGTGGCCGATTTCTAACACGACACCTTTGGCAGAGTGTAGCGTGACACAGGTGCTGCCTCACAGCCTTTTCAATTGACGCTGCTGACTTTATCGCTCAGTTGAAGTGAGAACATAAATGCTTCCACTCAGATCCTCGTACAGGCTGCAAACTAATTCGGTGAATGATGTTCTTGTGTTTGTTTCTGCATGTACGAGTCGGTGTGAACTAGGGCTGCTCGATTGTGGCAAAAATGATAATCATGATTGTTTTCACTGAAATTGAGATCTCGATTATTTGACGATATTTATTTAACAATAACAATGTGTTGAGACCGCTGCTCTTAATTGTTGTGACACGTGTTCGAAACGCAGAGAGGTGCGCTCGATTTGCCACACGGAGCAGCGCAAGAGTAAAGCACGAGGGAGGGGCTAATAATTTTTAATGATCGTTGAAAGCCCAGATCGTAATCGAGATTAAAATTCGATTAATTGAGCAGCCCTAGTGTGAAAGGAACATTAACACAAGACTCAGGCTATGGGTCCTGCTGCCGTGGACTGAAATGCACCGTTAGCCTCATTCTCACACACATTGTGCACATGCTTTCTCTGTGCCTTCGAACTTTAACCTGGCGCTCACACACTCGCGCTCTGATGGATGCAGAGCTGAAGCGTCGGACTGTTAGACGGCGCCTGTGTCACAGTGTCGATGCACAGTTTCAACAAGTTTTACCGTGTAGGAGTTGCGTTGGTGCAGCGAGGCTGTACTACGCTGTGCAGCAACTAGGTTTCTCATGGCACACCGTGTCCTCTGTGCAGGTGTAAGTACTGGCACTACGACGACAGACTGCTCACATCCAGCGTGGTGATAGTCTTCCATAACGAAGGCTGGTCAACGCTGATGAGGACTGTCCACAGTGTCATCAAGAGGACTCCTCGCAGGTACCTGGCTGAGATTGTCCTGATAGATGACTTCAGTAACAAAGGTGGGTCTGTTTAAAAACATCATTTTAGATGCGTGTTGGTTCCACTGTGAACAGCCTCCTTTTTCCATCATGCTGTTAATGATCACCTGCAAAGGCCGTCCTGTTGGTTCACGTGGTGCTGTCTGCTGCAGTCTGTGGTCAGAGGCAAGGTGTCACATGGTGTTACCATCATGTCTGTGCACGCTCCTCAGACGTCCACGTGGGCGGCTGTAATCCCCCAGTGGAGCCAGAACGCAGCACAGAGAAGACAGAGGCTAACAACCTGACTGTAGAGAAACAAAGCACGGACACATGTCAGTGTATTCGCTACAGCACGCTGCACTCAGCTGTGGAGCATCAGAGAGGGACATGAAAGTGAGAGGAGGACCAGACAAGCTGCACAGCTGACTCATGCTAGCTAAGTTAGCTAATGCTGTCTGACTAGGCTGGAGTGCTAAACTCTAACTTAGTGGAATGTAAGGAAACCTACCTATGATAGAAACGTCTGTGTGATCAGCTGCTAACAGCCATGAACATATCAATCAGCTGGTGCTGTGTGCAGCACGCATGTGGGAACACATCACTGATAGGTGTGTAGCTTAAACCCATTCGCTGGAACGTCCAAGACAATTCAACTACACAGCAAAAGCAACACACAAGTAGGCAAAGTTCTTCGTGTTACTCATGCATGAGGGAGAGAACCACGACAAGCGCCGTTCCTTCGCTTGACCTCAGTCGCTCTCGTCCGCTCCCCCGTAACACTGCTCTTTTATCGAGGTCACATGAATATACATAGGTTCATTAACATACGACGTATTCATACACACAAAGAGTTGTGTGTGTGTGTGTGTGTGTGTGCGTGCGTGTGTGGTCAGAGTGTGACCCCATAAAGACTTCCCTAAACCTGCTGGTCTGGAAGTCCAGCGGTCCATCTAAACTAAAGGCACTCAGACTAAAACTGACACAGCTACGTTTATCCTGCCATGAAACAATAAAACGAGGTAGACCTCTCCCCAGCTGCCAGGGTGTGGATGCCAGAGGACTCTGCAGTGCACACGATGCCTTTGCAGACTCCTAAGAATCTACCAACATGACATTGATTATACAACTCTAAGCATATATGAGTAGATATTTCTAAGCATAAATGACAATCAACAATACAAATCTAACAATCACCAGCTCGTGTCTTTACTCCAGCATTCGTCTGTCAGCAAACCAAAACTGTTTTCTCAAATGCTCATTGGTCCAAACGCGTGTACTAATGCTGGCTAACCAATGCACTTGCAGTCCATCTGAAGGAGCGCCTGGAGGAGTACATCAAGCAGTGGAACGGCCTCGTCAAACTCTTCAGGAATGAGAAGAGGGAAGGATTAATACAGGCCAGGAGCATTGGAGCCAAGAAGGCCACCAAAGGACAGGTACCATGTGACGCCACTGTTGCTTTTCCTCTCTAATGCTGACGATGTCTCTTAGACTTTTAATTAGCGAACTGATCAGAATTTAAAATAAACACAGTGACGTACTGTGTGTAGTGTGTAAGAGTACTCTGTGTTAAATGTACAACATCGCCTCTGAAGAGATCCCAACGTGCGGCCGCTGCAGACAGGAAACCGTTCCAGCTCAGTTCTTACGTTCTGGCACTGCTGCAGTTTTCCGCAGAGATTTTGGTTCCATGTGATGTAACTGTTTTGTTTTGTATGTACACTTTATTACTGCAGAAACAATTTCATATAGTAAGAAAGTAAACTGGGCTCCCATCTTTAAATAAGTGTCAATAACTGATTTGTAAAAGTGCCGAATGGCACCAGCAGTCCTGTCAGTGATCCTCTGCATCACCGACAGTCCGACAAGCTGAATAAAAGAACTCAGACAACTGATGGGAGATCAGCTGACAGGCGGGAGAAAAGCATGTAGAGAGGACACGAACACAGTGCAGAGGAGCGTCCACAAACAGCTGCAGAGGGCCAGTCGTTCTGGCTCTAACAGGGATGAAACCACACACGACTAATCTATCAGCAGAGTGAGAACTTTTAGTTTCTCATTTTCAAACTGCAGAGAACAGGAGGCAGGCCTCGTCTTTGTAACGTGAAGTTTAAACATGCTGGAGAAAAAACACTTTGAGGTTTGTCACAGTGTGACTGGAGGTCACAGCCAGCAAGAGTGGACACCGTGTTTGTGACAATTTTACCAACAGACACGGCGCTTCATCTGTCCTTAAACATGCCTGCAGTTAAACCCTCGTTTGTGTCATGTGACGCCAGATTTGCAGATGCAAACCTGCTCTGAAGGCGTTGTGTGTTTTTGCTGCTGACATCAAGCCACAATGAACTGGTCCTTATGTTTCTGAGCAAGAGAAGGAAGAATTCTCACGAGTCGGCAGATTTCGTGACCCAGGAGTCGGAGCTGCTGTCATATTTCAGGATGTCAGTGAACGCGTGGAGCAACATTTAGACAGAGGCTCAGCTTTGCAGCATCACATTTCAAAGGGTTTCCTTTTTAAAGGTGCTGGTCTACCTGGATGCTCACTGTGAGGTCGGGATCAACTGGTACGCTCCACTGATCGCTCCCATTTCAAAGGACAGGTAGTGCGCGCGCACACACACACACACACACACACACACACAGTGTAGCCTCATGTTATCACAGCTGTCGTGGTTGTGAAGCTGTGCTGTCTGTTAACCTGCAGCTTGTTGTTTTTCAGCACTGCTGTGACAGTTTCAGTTTTTCTGTTTGCACGTCCTGTTCAATGACGTGAACTCAGACATACAGACGTTATTATTACGACATTATTTGTAATGTTGCTCCCGTGTGATCGATGTGAAATCAAATCACGACGTGCAGACTTTCAGCTGTAATTCGAGGGCTTTGAGTCAACCTGCTGAATAATTTAGTCGGCTGTCTTTATTGACCCCCAAAGGGAAATTGCACAAATTGTGTTTGTGTGAGTTTGTTATCGCAGCAGCAGATTCGCACAAAGACGCAAAACAGACGCATTTTAGAGGCTCAAAAGTCACGGACTGAACTATCATAAAGTCAAATTTAAGATTTTATTTTTAAATTAAGAAAAAGATATGAAATGTGATGACCTGCAGCTCTGTAGTGTGTCTTGGACAGATGAGCGAACCGGCCTCGCTAACCGCGAAGCCGTCTGAGTCGGTGTCCTGTTGCTTTTTCAGTTCTGCGATATCATCTACACATAATATAATCTGGATATGAGATGGCTCTGATTGAAAACCAACACATCACCAGAATAATATGGATCCAACTGTTGAATGTTAAAAATGGCTCAACAATGTGGCACAGATGGTTTTAATCTTATGGCTGATCAGTGGCTGAGTGCCTGGAGCTGTATTGATGGAGCCTCGGTGAGTTAGGGCCTCCCCTCCACCAGTCCTTTGACATTTTATGCTTTTTAATCAGTTTTCTGTATCAGAAAGGTCTGACGGCGCTCCGAGGACGCGTCGTCGTCCCACCGTGGCTGCTCAGTCTGCGCGCCTCTAGATCGTCTGCTGTGCTGCATCACTTCTACGCTCTGAGCCACACACTCCTTTACTCTGGTTTTACAGCGCTGTTGTTGAAAAGCGGCACATCCAAAGGCTTGTGTGTGTTTATGTGTATGTAGGACAGTATGCACAGTGCCGCTGATAGACTATATAGATGGTAATGAGTACAGTATGGAGCCCCAGCAAGGCGGAGACGAGGACGGCCTGGCTAGAGGAGCGTGGGACTGGAGCCTGCTCTGGAAGAGAGTGCCGCTTAGCCAGAGAGAGAAGGCCAAGAGAGCGCACACCACCCAGCCTTACCGGTACACACAACGCACCAGCTTGTTAAACTGACCTCTGTTCTGTTTGTGTCTCCACCCCCACCCCGCGTGGCACCTTTCCCTGTGTCTGTCTGTGTGTTTTTCCTGGCACTGCTGTCATCCCCTTCATGTACACCCCTCCTCTCCACGTATGCTGCATGCGTGGCCCTCTGTGTCAGAACGGTGTGTACGGTGCCTCTGATCGACTCCGTCCACGGCGAGACGTTCACCTTTGAGCCCCAGGGTGGAGGAGACAGCAACGGTTTTGCTAGAGGCGCCTGGGATTGGAGCATGCTGTGGAAGAGAATCCCTCTGGGAGCCAGGGAGCATAAGCTGAGAAAAACTCAGACTGAGCCTTATAGGTACACACAGTCATTCCTAACTCGTGTGGACGTGTCCCGGTCATTTCTCACAGGGCTCACAGTAGGAGTAGAGCAGCCTCACCTTAACAGAAAATGCTAATCTTAAGGTCATGTCAGCTGTGCCTGTGTAGAGGTAACGTCATGAGTATGAGTCATTGTTTAGGTGTCTGCTTTTGGGGAATCGCTGCACACATCTATCTTCCACCCACTGGAGGGGAGGAGCTTGTTGTTGACTCTTCTTTGTTCAGTGTAGCACAGCTTCCTCTCAGGTGTCTCTTACCCTGAGTCTGTCTGAAAGGCCTCCTTCTTTCCTTTAAGTGGTCTTGGCGGCTGCGTTGCCTAAGGTGGGTTGAGTCCCGAGCTGAAGGCCGTGGGACTTTGGGATATTTGTGGGGTCTGTGGGTGAGCTTCTGGTGTGAACTGGGCTCGGACTGGGGCACCATCACTCCTTTCTGTCTTCACATTTTCATTCGTCCTCCTGCTGTCTTTCACTCATGTCTCTGTCAGTGTCACTTGTTCATTATCACGTCAGCAGAGGGACTGACCGCGTAGAGTCACATGATTACAAAGAGATGGAAGCTTGTTTCGGGCTGAGGACTGTTTCTTTATACCTGCAGGTCTCCAGCCATGGCAGGAGGTCTCTTTGCTATAGAAAGAGACTTTTTCTTTGAGCTGGGACTGTACGACCCTGGACTGCAGATATGGGGAGGGGAGAATTTTGAAATATCTTACAAGGTAGACTTTGAATTGTCCAGTTTATGTTCATCCCTGCACATTGTAAAGACATCATGGTTACTGTGACTCTGTATGCTGGTCCAGATCTGGCAGTGTGGTGGCCAGCTGCTCTTTGTGCCCTGTTCTCGCGTCGGCCACATCTACAGACTTCAGGGATGGCAAGGCAACCCTCCGCCAGCACATGTTGGATCCTCGCCTACTCTCAAGGTGAAAGCAGACAAACGTGTGAATGGATGGAAACTTGTATAGTGCACATCTTCTGTTTCAAGTTTCCACAGAGTCCTGCATTTCCAAGTTTCTGTCTACACAAAGGAGGTGTTGCTGCCATCTGGCCCTCCACCTGCATGCATGGAGCCAGGTCCAATAGCAGATGCATGCTTTTGCCCTTCTGCCCACAGTCACCGCTACACCTATGCAATCACTCTGTCATGAAAGGGATGGTACTTCATCTACATGTGTTGTATTTGTGTTTGCAGAACTATGTTCGTGTGGTGGAGGTTTGGTGGGACGACTATAAGGACTACTTCTACGCCAGCCGCCCTGAAACTCTGACTCTGGCCTACGGAGACATCAGTGACCTTAAACGATTCAGGTGCACAAAAACCACTCTTCTACCTTTTTACTGAGTGAACGCCCACTCAGAACATAGTGTAGCACTGACTGACTTTCCCCAGGATGTATTCCTTCAGCTGTGCAGTGTGATTGTATGATTTGCAGTCGACGAGTTGGTCTTCATTTAGGGAAAACTGTTTAATGTGGGTACGATCATATAAAGGTTTGTTGTGCTTTTGACACAAATTCACTCCATCGCTGTGGAAACGTTAAACACTGACCTCCAACTGTGCTCAGAAAGATGTGGCTACGCATGCACCCTCTATCATGCTGTAGCGTAAATGTTTTAAAGTGGTGTGTTACAGGTGTGCAGTAAATAACATGCAGGACTATGTGACCTGAGGATGAAGCGTTTTTCTGTCTGAATTCATCTTTAGCTGCTAAGCACACAGCTGATCTCATGTTTGCTTGTTGCAGGGAGGAGCATCGATGCAAAAGTTTCAAGTGGTTCATGGAGGAAATAGCATACGACATTCCACAGCACTACCCACTTCCTCCTAAAAATGTAGAGTGGGGGGAGGTAGGCGTGCTCACACACACACTCTCGTTTTGATATCATAGTGAGGACATAATGCTTTCCCTAGCCGCACACCCTAACCATTAAAGATGAATGCATAACCCTGTCTGTGGCCCTAAAACCACATTTTGAGTTTCAAAACTGTCTTCCCACTCGTGTGGACGGGCGTTTAGTCCCCATAAGGCAGGCTTGGCCAACTCCAGGCCGAGGGGGCCGGTGTCCTGCTGGTTTTAGATCTCACCCTCAGTCAACACGCCTGAATCACAGGATTAGTCCATTACCAGCCTCTGGAGAACTTCAGGACACGTTGAGGACGTCATTTAGCCTTTAAATCAGCTGTGTTGGATTAAGGACACATCTAAAACCTGCAGGACACCGGCCTGAGGCCTGGAGTTTGGACACCACTGCCATAAGGGCTGTTGGTCCCCACAAGCCTGCCAGTATTTGGTCCTCACAAAGATGCATAAACATGTTTCACACACAGCATGCTTCACTGTCCCTGTGATTGCAGATCCGGGGCTTCGACACCAGTTACTGCATCGACAGCATGGGACACACTAACGGAGGGAATGTAGAGCTGGGCCCGTGCCACAGGATGGGTGGAAACCAGGTAATTAAACACTGTCACACGTGACGTGGCTCTTTGTTTTCCTCTGGTGTGACGACATGAGCCAGTGTTACTGTGATCAGTGGGTTAAAGGGACAGCTGGCTGCTTCTGTAGATGAAAGCTTGGGCTCCTTATCGCTCCATGAGTGTGCTCTCCTGCCTCGTGTCACAGAAAGGATGGAGGCAGGCTTTACGTTAGGTGTCCAGATCCTGACTCTGGTTTTTCACCCTGAACTCTGTGTAGCTGTTCCGCATCAATGAAGCCAACCAGCTGATGCAGTATGATCAGTGCCTGACCATAGGAGGCGACAAGTCTGCTATCATCATCACACACTGTGAAACCAACCAGCACATGGAGTGGAAGTACTTCAAGGTGAGACACACACAGATCATAAGATGGATGTAGTGTTGGTCTTTAGATGTTTGCTCAGCAGCGTGTGGAGGCTGGAAGCACTGAGATCACACCAACATGTAGGAGGCAGAAAATCTCTGACACAAGCTGAATTTACTGCCTTTTTTTCTCTCCTTTCCCGTCTGTGTCTGCAGGATCTGCATCGATTCACTCATGTGCCAACAGGTAAAGGACTGCACTGGCATTTTAACTCATCTTTTCTCATCATCAAAGGCACTTTTGGCTTTATCACACATGGAGTCAGCTGCTGTTCGCATCATTTACTTCAGCCTCAGAAGTGCTTTTGGTGCCAGACAGAGACAGACAGACACACACACACACACACACACACACACACACACACACACACACAAAAGCCCGTTCAGCTATCTTAGTGAGGACCGTCATTGACATAATGGTTTCCCTAGCCCCTTACCCTAACCCTAATCTGGCCCTAACACTATTCTTTAACTAAGCCCCAACCCACATGATAAACCATAACCATTCTGGTCTTAAACCTAATTAATTGGACCAATAATTTGGCCCTAAACCCAATCATTGCATAACAATTAATTACAATTTCCATTTGGCTTTAATCCTAATTGGTACAGTATTACAGTTACAAACTCAATTGATTAATTACATTTAAGAATAATAAAACATAAATTAAATATACAGTTGTGGTTAAACATACTAAGTACACGGTTAAAAAAATACTGTAGACATGATTAAAAATGATTTACATGGTTAAAAAATGACAATCTTTCTAAAAACATGTTGTTGATAGTGAGGAGTGATCAAAAAATACATTTGGAGAAATTCTACCCAAAAAACTAAGAACTTTCTAAAACGAAATTCGAACTGAAAAACAGATGTGTACAAGTGGGAGGGTGTAAATAGAAGCACTCTCTGCTCACTCCTCTCCATCGGACAGAGCAGGTCGCTGAGAGCAAGCCTGGTTTCCTCTTTCCACTGTGCGTAACTAGACCTGAAGACCTTCACGGGTGGAATCGCCGCCACATAGGCACACACATTCATTTGTTATAATTTGATTTCTTTTTTCTGTAAAATACTAAAAGGTTCTTTTCAAAACCAATTCATTTTCTTTCTTTAAAAACTTTTTAAAAAGTTAAAAATTTCTTTTCATTTGGTGAAACAAAAACAACAATTAAAAAACTCATCATGGTTGGATGGACTTCTGACTGGACCCTGGTGCACCATGGCAGACGCCGTGGACAATCCAGGACCCAGACACCCTACCGAGGGATGGCCCGTGCACCGCCCGCCTCCAATTGGAGGAGGGGCCCAAACGCTCATCCTAAACCTGACCATAACCTAATTGTAACCCTGACACTAAAACCACAGCCTCAAAAAGGCCTTCAAACTTGTGAGGACCGGTGAGTGTGTCCTCACAAGTGACTGTTGGTTCTCACAAGTATAGTGAATGCAGCTTTGGGTCCTCACAAAGATAGCTAGACAGGAACACACACACCATTCATGGTTTGCCCGTGCTCTGGTCTGGTCTACATCCTGCAGTGAGTGTTGGGCAGAATGTAGACCAGACCAGCACAGAAGGTTCTGGTTTGTTTTTCATTACCCTGCAGTGTGACACCCTGCACGCTCACAGCAGTAATAATCGTGTCCACACCAATCATTGTTAAAGGGCAGCCTTCCCACAGTTGTCCCTCAGTGCATGTGGACAGCACTAGTGTGTAGACCAGGGGTGGGGACCTCCAGGCCTTGAGGGCCTGTGTGTGTCAGATCTCACCATGAATCACATGATTAGTTCATTACTAGACCTCTGGAGAACTTCAAGACATGTCTAAAACCTGCAGGACCTTGAGGCCTGGAGGTCCCCACCCTGGTGTGTGTTTTGTAGGTGGCCTGTGAGCGTCCGTCAGTAATCCCGCTGCTGTATTCTCCTTATAGGAAAATGTCTGGACCGCTCCGATCTGCTTCACAAAGTGTTCGTATCAGACTGTGACACCAGTAAAACCACTCAGAAATGGGAGATGAATAACATCGTGGCTGTGTGAAGACATCTGGGAGAGATCTGTTTAGAGGAAGAATACCTGACACCTAGGTGTTGGTGTACCTCCAACAAAATGAAGCCCAAATGGTTTAACTGTTGACATCGGCCCAAATGTGAAGGTTGCTCTGACACTCCAGAAGAGTTTGATCCAGAGCTGCTGGATGAACACGAACTGTCCCTGGTGGTTGTTTACACTGTCTCTGTCCTTTCAGGCTCTCAGGTCTTTTCTAATTTTCTCATTGCATTTGTGAAATGAATCCCATCAAGTCTTAAGATTATTAGGTCTGTTTAGTCCTCGGCCAAACTGATGAGCTGACTTACCAAAGAGTTTAGACTTCAGTCACATCATCATCATCATCATGGGTGTGGTTTTTAGTCTGCCGCTGGAAAAAGACCAGGATGAAGAAGGTCCTCAGTTTAACGGAGGAAAAGAGCGACAAGCAGCACATTTTGAAGAATATTTGGACGTGGTGACTCGCTGCTGCTGTTTGCTTTGATTTGGTTTTATTGGATCTTCACAAACAAACCCCTCGTCTGGCCTAAGTGTGATTTTGATTGCACAGGCTCAGTTTGGCTCATTGGTGATTTTATTTTCATTTACCAAAATGTTGAAAAGGCAAAAAAAAAAAAAGGATTTCCTCCCATTCGCGTCCCTAAGCTGTGGCGGCGTTTCCTTCCTCTGTGCTGAGCTTTCAAACCAGCATGAACTCCTGAACTTTAGCGCTTTGCTCCTCACAGGCTTCATTTACTCTCTGACATACACTGGGATACTCTAAAGGATGTGTGGGTCGCCGTCTTACCGACAGCCTGGATGAGAAATATAGAGTTTAGTAGCTGACCAGTACTGTGACTCATTAGTAATCGGGGTGGGGTTGGAGGCAGGATTATTAACATGTAAAAAAATGCACAATTATTGTGGTTAAAAGAAGATGTTTTTGTTTTGTGTGCAGCAGGGAGGGGCTTTGGTGTTTGGATGTTTTGTACTGTGTAAATAATCATTTCTAAAGATGATCGTGATGGATTTTGTGGAGGGCTTGAATGATCTTGTAAATAGCTAACTTATAGCAGAGATTTCATAATGTGGGCTGAGGAAATAAATGACCTGATTTTTACAACTATAACTGTGTGACTGAAGTGGAACTACTTCATCAGCCTGTGTGAGAATCTCGCCTCACAGCAACAAAGTTGCTATGGATACGACCCCTCCCACAGGCCGAAGATGTGCAGAGTTATGGACGCGAGCGGCGAGACAGCCTGCAGTCTAAAGCAGGTCGAGCAGAAAAGGCGAGAGGTGTCAGGACGGAGGGGTGGAGCTGCAGGTGGATGTGTCCGGTGTTACAGGCTGCACAGTGGGCTTCACTTTGTTCTGTGCTCTTCTTTCTGTTTAAAGAATGAGAATCGTTTCTTTTTGTGAAAAAGTTATAAACAGAAAAAGGATTGAGAGAAAGAAACCTAAAATTCCAAACAAAATACACTAACAGACAATTGTAGATGCTCCTGTGTAAGGTCATTAAGATTAAACCGTGATGATAAACTTTGAACAATATTAAGTTGGCTGAGTTAGCTGCACAGTTTCTTCCTGATAAAAGGGAGTTTGTCCTTCCCATTGTTGGCTGCTGGGGTTTTCTCCATTTTGCCAGATTTGTCTGGTGACACCACTGAGAGAAACGATCTTTATATGAAGTATTTAAAACCTTGAGACGCACACACAGCGCTGTATTGTGAGTCAGTCACGGTGTGTTCTGCAGTACCCCTCCATGAACATCGTGCTGATAACATTCATATACATTTACCCACAAGAATTTCTTACAGTTTGACACGTATTTACATTTTCACATAATTTACAAATAATCATCAAAATCATAAAAAGGAAATCAATTATTTTTTCAGTGTAATGTAAATTCGTGGTAGGCAATATCAGTGATGGCAATAACAGCGTTACAAGTAACGGCGTTACTTTTTTCAGTAACGAGTCCCTCCATATTTTGGCCAATCACATGCGAGGATATAGGATAATATCATTATGTGAAAAACAGAGAGTGAGAGACGCGACAGTCAAGTGGAGCGTGCGTCTGTCCTCTCAGTGAGAGACAGTAGACAGCTGTGCGAAAGCAAAAACACAAATATGCCTGACACCCGTAAACAAAGCAGCATCTGGCTGCAGTTTAAAGACTTTTTTGTCTTGGTCTCGATACCCTCCGGTCTTGGTGATGTCTTGGTCTCGGTTTAGGCGGTCTTGACTACAAGTCTAGTAACGAGTAATCTAATTACTATTCCTATCGTTACAACGCCGTTACCGTTACTAACAAGAAACTGCGGCGCGGTCGCGTTACTATTTTACAGCAAACAGACGGTTGAAGCTGTCTGTAGTTTACAGCATCTTATATCAGCTGCACAGAAGTAGCTGTAAGTAATCTGGGCGCTGCAGCTTTAAGCAGCTGCGCTCCCGCGGACAGCGATCACTTTCTGCCCGACGATCACTTTTTGGCACAACACCTGGAGCTCAGGGGGCAAAACAATGGCATGAGTGCTGCTGTTTGACTGAGGAAGAATAAAGTAGTCGTGGTAAGCCGATCACATGACCACTTCAAGATGACAAAGCAACAAGGTGCCAGTTTTTAAATTGTGCTGATAGGCCACGTAAAACCAGAGTCATGATAAACAATATATACGTGTGTTTACTGTCTGAGGACAGCGCAGCGAGACCTCTCTGCTAATGAGCAAAAAAGAAAAATCAAACCAAAATCAGCAAGTTCATGTTGGTGCAAAAATGCACCATGTTGATATGGCAACATGACATTTGGTTGTTTAGGAAGATTTAGGAGTGACGGCGAGAGAGAGAGAGGGAGAGCGAGTTTTGAGATGTGAGAGATTTGTGACATTTAGCGTGTTTGGAGTGTGTAGTTAATGTGTTGTCTTGTGTAGTTAGTGTGTAGTGTTGTGGATAGTTTTGTGTTGTGTGTCAGAACAATGAGGCGACTGCTGTCTCCAGGTAGAAACAGCAGTGACACAGGCAGAAATATTTGGAGTGGCACAAATAATTTGTGTGGCGTCTTATTTAATGCAGAACAGCTGATGGTTCTGTAAACAGTTTGACATGGTTAAAAAAGGTAAATGGCTGCAAATCACTTTGTTGTTTGCAAAACTTGTGCATATGATTTTAAAACTGACAATTTATATTTGCATTTAAAGTTATGAAAAACATGTTTGTGGTTGTTACAGTAACAAATATAACTTTTTCTACTCATTTTTTTTGTTTTTTGTCTGATTTTAGATCAATTGTGTTAATACAGTATGTCAAAATGAAAACATAACTGTAAATTCAGTTACTAACTCAGTTACTTTTTTGAAGAAGTAACTAGTAACTATAATTAATTACTTTTTCAAAGTAACTTGCCCAACACTGGGCAGTACATCGTTAGATGTAATGAAAAGAAACGAAAACCCGAGCATCGAGCTCGTCCTCAGGTTCTCTTGTAGTTCCTCTACTCGTCCGCTGGGTCGCAGTATTAAGAAGGAACGAAGAAGAAGCAGAGGGACCGAAGAAGATTAGTTATGGCGGTTCAGGTTGAGCTGAGTTATTTGGAGACTTTCCCGTCTCACCTCAGTCCTCTGGATGTTTTGATGTTAAAACCACACTTGGACCGTGTCTTCCTAAATGACACGGATCCGCCGACCGTCCTCTTCACTCCTCGGGGGCCTCAGAGCTCCGGCAGGACGGGCATTTTACTGCGTGTTCAGCAAACTACCGAAGAAGAGACGGCCGACGGAGTGACCTGTCCTACAGCCAACACGGAGTCAGCGCCACGGGTTCGGCTCTTTGCCAGCCGGCTCTTCCTGCGGCACCACGGGCTCCAGCAGTTCAGAGGTACCGGAACCGTCCGAGCTGTGGAGCCGGTCAGCCTGGACAGAGTCGTAGTTGGAGCCCGCAGCAGGCAGAGCCTCCGCCTGGCTGGATCGGAGCAGTTCACCGACAGGTTGCTGGAACTCTGCCGCCCGGGACATTGGCTGCTGGCTCGGCAAGGAGACCCGCTGCTGCTCCCCCGACATACAATCCTGGGAGAAGACCCAGGACAGGTGATGTTCAGAGTCAGATCGATTTAGAATCCCACCGTGAAGAAAAGCTGTAAACATCATTTCTGTTTTCAACTGATAATGTTTGTTTTAGCTAGCAACAAACGTGCCCGTGTTTATGTTACTTCCACAGTGCATGTTAGCCTAACGTGCTTTATGTTTGACTCGTGTTGTGATGCTTGTTGCTTTAGAGTCACACGTCATGTTAGTAAGAAGAGGATGGAAAAGGCCCTTTATTTACTTACACTTGTAAATGTTAGAATTATGGTGAAATCATTTTGAGGCCCTCTCGCCCGCCCTTTAATATTTTAAACACAATGCGCTCATCTGGATCTTTGATAGTCTGATGTTTATGTGGCAGCTGAAGACAAAGACGCATGTTATTTGTTTTGTTCAAAGCTCTAAATTCAGCGATTCACTGATTCTAATAATCGCAGTGAATCATTTTCCACTGAGCAGCTTCTTGTTACAGCTCTGAAATAAATATATGATGGAGGTATGAGAATACAGACTGATTTGCTTCTGTTTTCTGTTCATGGTGCAGCATCAGCTGTTGGAGCTGCTGGTGCTGGAGTGCAGTCCTGTAAAACAGGGCAGGATCACAGCTGATACCTCTCTGGTTCTGACAGATTGCTGGGATTCAGTCACCCCCCCACCCTGCAGGCCACTCAGACTCTGTGTGTCAGACTTTGCTCATTACGCTGACGGCCTTTGTGCTGGCCCATGTCTGCTTGATAACAGGAGCGTGCTGGATTCTGGGTTCCCAGGTGTCCCGTGTCCACTGCTATGCAGAGTGGAAGTTCGGGTAATGGACACCCAGCGATGGCTCGAGCTCAAAGAACAATATGGGGTAGCCGTGGACCTGCACAGCTGTGTGTTTGTGACCAAACAGCTGCTTCTCAGACTGGGGCTTTTCAACCAGGAGTGGGTACGGCTGTCGAAGCTCGGCGAATCCAGAGGACCCACAGGAGAGGGCGATGTCACGGGGGGCATCTGCAGAGAGAGGCTGGTCTCTGTGGTGGTGATGGATCTGCCACCAAGTCCAGAACTACAGAGCCATGACGACCTGGGCCTCATATCACCTCCTCTGTGGTTCAACATGACTGGAGGAGAAGTGATCCCTGTAAACAGCTTTATGCTCAGGATGAAGGTGCTTCAACACACTCTGCAAACATTTCAGTAAACGAGCAACTGTAACCAGATAACAGATTAGCTAGCCATCTGCACAGTGGGTGTTTTGTGCTGTGGGTGGACTGCACCTGGTGGCAGTCGTCCTTGCTCTGCTCTGTAGCCTCGATGAGCAAACTAGTTGAATGTAGAGAAGCTCACCAGCTCACAGCGAGTCTTCAGAGCAGAAGAAATGTCACCAGCTGCAGCCAAGGAGTGCATTGCTGTGAGGAGGTAGTTAAATCATGTCAGGAACACAACACCTAAACAGTAAGCCCATACACTAATCCAAGACTGAGAGAGCCAGGCTGACTTTCAGAGTAAGTGCACGGTAACTCCCAGTAAATCAGTTTTATTCTTGGTTTCCCCGTCGTCACACGTCTGTGCCCACGGGCCCGTTGTTCTCGAATTGGTCCGCACTTTAGAAAAAAGTAGGTAAGAGTATGAACCAATCAGGGTTTGCTTCCTGTCATTAACCTTTTGCTCACCCTTACCAGACATGGGCCACAAACAGTATGTTCGACTTGGAAACGTGTTTGGAAAACTATAAGCACAGCCACCAGCTGGATCCAGCAGAGTCGGATAAATAAACTACTGCACAGCTGTGAGCAAGTCTGTTTCTTCACATACATTCGAATATCAGGTTTTTAAATGACTTTACATTTTTAACGCTCAGCGGGTGCTCACAGAGGAATCAGCTGTCTGACGGACTGCATTAGTGCCAATGTTCACCAGTTGCTCTTTTTGTACAGGTCTGATTGATGATCCATTAATCTGGAAGAGTTTCTTCTATTCCAGGATTCCAAATTCATTCAAATAAAGTGTCAGTGCAACAGGAAAAAACTGTCGCCAGCAGGCATTGTATATTTGTTGAAGACTCATATTTGATCAGTTAAACGATTTTGATCCTTCTTCTTAAAGTTATCCAGTGTTGTGCACTTCACACCATAAATATCCTGAATTTGAACCCAGGACCTTCTCGCTGTGAAGCAAAAAAAAAAAGGTTTCATCCCATCAGCAAACCTTCAGTGTTTGGTTTTTTTGTTTCTGTCTCTCGTCTGGTCTCAGAGGTGGGACCCCCCTCCTCCACAACCCAGTGGTTGTCGCTCTGACACGTTCTGCCGCTCGGCTTCTCCACCGTATGCCAGCGAGCTCCACATCCAGCTGGTCACCTCTCCATCCTACAACAACCTGG
This sequence comes from Aulonocara stuartgranti, assembly GCF_965226115.1. Lineage (NCBI taxonomy): Eukaryota > Metazoa > Chordata > Actinopteri > Cichliformes > Cichlidae > Aulonocara > Aulonocara stuartgranti. The sequence goes on from NC_138944.1 coordinate 43,588,529, forward strand.
GCTGCTATGACAACCTGCTGGCTCAACATTTCTGCACGCCCAGGTTGACTGATGCATCCAAACAGTGTCCTTAACATGTAGAAAGAAAGCAGCACTGTTTTACTCCAGCAGTTTGTCTGGGCTCGTTTCAGGCTGGTGTCACCAGGAGACGTTCTGACCGTTCCAGCTGGAAACCATCCAGACCTGCTCGAGACCCCCCCTGAAGGGATCCACAGGTGCTGCTTATTACTGGTTAATAAGACAAGTCTTTATGCTCATTACCTAAATCAGATCAGTGTTTCTTAGGAGCACTTGTTTTGTTCAAGATAAAAACTTTTGAAAAAATAATTCAAACATTTTAATAAATGAAATATCAGACGAGGTTTCTCAGAGAATACTGTTAAATGTCAGAACATTGGTGGTTGGGTTCATTTACATTTATAGAGAAGCAAATTGAGCCTAATAGATCAAAAACCACTCTCTCTTTTTTTTTTTTTTTTTTTTTTTCCTTTTGCCTGTCCCATTTGGTTCTTTAGCCATCAGAATTGTTGTCTGAAGACCAACAAGGATACCCAATGGATTTACTTTGCCAAATGGATCATCGTGGCATTGCCGTATTGGTCCATTTGGTCGATCTTTGTTTTTATTATTTATTATATTTTATTTTCAGATGTTACAGACGGGACAGACATGAGTGAGAGATAGGAAAGGGAGAAAGAAAGAGGAAGGAAAGGAAAAACAGAAGGGGAGAGGGACAGTGAGAAAGGGGGGGAGAAAAAAAATAAAATCTCCTGGATCACCTGTTGAGAGAAGAATAGAAGACAAGCAAAAAAAACAGAGCAACATACTAAACACAACACCATCGCATTAATCTAGCTAAGTGTAAACAGCAGTAAATACTAAATATTCAATGTTGTTGTGCAGCACGCAGGACAGATGTGCTTCGAAGTAGTAGCCAAGAAGGGTGTAATTTAAGTCTACGAGCAGTGAACACCCGTGTGTACACCTGTGTGCATACCTGTGTGGATCAGCGTGCTTGCATTCCAAAGGTTCCTTCATGTAACGATCTGCTAGGGAGTGTGGGGGGGGGGGCCACAGCCCCGTCCTCCAGGGTATGAAGCGGGTATGGAGGAGATCAAAACTCCAGACATCCAGAGGCCCCCAGAACACAAGAAACCATGGAAGACCAACAGAGGGGCAGCCGCGCCACTGTCCCAGCAAGAGCTGAGGAGAGTCCCAGATGAGGGTTCACTCAGCAGCCGCGGAGCAGAAGCGGCCGCCAAGGAGTGAGCCGGTGTGTACCTGGACGCCCACCCCCAGACACAAAGAACCACCAACGCACCGACACCTGAGGGAGTCCGCCACCGGCAAGGGAAGTGGTGGTGGGTGGAGATAGGCCTCCAAACCTTGGAGGGCCTGAGGTGTCCCCAGAGAGGTGGCGTCTGATACCCAACCTGACATATAGACACAGACATACAGGCACACACAGACACAAACATCCATTCCCACCCTCATGCTCTCATATGCACTCACTCCACACTCAACCAACGTGGAGACAGACATAAAGAGACGCTGTACACACGATCACACTCCCCAAGCGTACTCTACACTCAAAAACCACTCTCAGGCTGTAAGTTTCTAAATTAATGTTGGAATCATCCACAATAATCATTTTGTCTGAGCTGAGCTCTAAACAATAGGCCGAAAAATCCTGAGAAATCAGATAAATTCAATTGAATTCTGAATTCTCGTCGACACACAGGCTGAGGAGCAGGAGTGGCTGCAATCTCCTACTACAGCTTATTAAGCAACCAAAGACCCAGACTGTTAATGTGTGGATTCGTTTAGGCCATCATAATCATCAGATTGCTGTAAGAGTAAATCAACAAAGCTCAGAAGAGAGAAAACTAATGTTTAAAAATCCACATTTAACTGTTTTATTCTTTGGTGCAGTGGAGGATGCTGTGTGTTCTTTGGAGGGCTCCAGAGACGCTGCAGTTAGAAACTGTTTACTGCCGTAGCTAATGCACTGCATCACTGTCTGACTGTTCAGTGAAAAATGTGTCCTCTGAACGTCTTCAGGTGTCCGGTGCTGTTCTTCAGGGTGCAGAAGGTATGCTCATCTGCAGGAAGAGAAGAAGGAGGAGGAGCTTACTTGGCCAGCAGACAGCGTACCTCGCTCTATATGGTGAGCAGTGACCGCTAACCTCAGTCATTCTTCTTTATTTCATTTCCTCTGTGCGCTCCAAACATGCGGTATGTTGTTGGATCCAGAGACTTTGATTTTGGCCTCATCTGACCAGACCAGTGTTTCACAGGCTCGTCTAAATGTTCTTCAGCAAACTTAAAACACGCTTTGTCTGCAGCTATGGAGTCCTGTGTGGTAAGCGCACATGCAGGTCAGGGTGGTTGAGTGCACTGATGCACCTGCTGGTCCTAAGCCTTTCTGTAGCTCTGCACATGTCGGCCCCTCGGACAACTCTCAGTAATTCTTTTCACTCTGTCTGAAATCCTGAGGGCAGCAGCTGGTCGAGGCCAGTTCACGGGGAGCTGATGTTCTGGTCTCCAGCAGTTTAGAAATTCTTCTGTAAGCGATGCCATCAGTATGTTTGCAACAATAAGGCTGTGAAGTACGATCGTTTCTTGTGTGACACTTTGGTAATGACACACCTTTTTATAGGCTATCAGTTGGGACTGAACCCGCTGATATGTGCACTGAGTGTTGCTTTCTGATTACTGATCGGGTTCAGCTGGCGCCTGTTTGCAGCTCCCTTTCTTCATGTGTTCAGTACTGTGTCCCTGTGGCATTTATGGACATCTATGGTTTGATTTCTTTGCATGTGTGGATTTAATTAGTAGTTGTCGACATTTGTTGAAAATTTCATGCAGCAGCACTTCTACACATCCGTTTAGTTGGTGATGTGTTCAACACTTATTTTGGATACGCTGCCAGTGAAACTGGGTTACTGGTAGAGCTGGGCGATATGAGATTTTTTCATATCACGATATGTTTTTTTCATTTCAGGCGATAACGATATCTATCACGATATGAGCCAAATAACTATATTTGTAAGATTTAAATGTGCCGTTGCTCACAAGTAAAATGTGAAATAATCAGCAGCTTGTTTTTATTTAAATATTTATTTCCCATAATAAGTTCAACAGGGTAGATGTACTTAAGGAACATGAGACTTTTTCAGATAAATAAAGGCAAATATTGCAAACTACACAAAAGGCAGCCGCTAAAGCATTTAAGTTTCAAAATAGAACAAACAAAACAGACTAAACTGTCAATTCCACTTAGAAACAAAATATTAATTCTAAAAATAAATCTTAGTTTGTTTTACAGAAGAACAGACAAAACTGACTAACTTTTGTCAATATCAAATAAACTGAGAACTAAAAGGAAATTCTCAATCTCTCCTTGTTGTATAGCTGAGCTTTTCAAACAGTTTTAACAGTTACTTTAGTCTGACAAAAGCCGAATGACGAATTAGCGCTTCCAGTCAGAGACTGAGGCTACGTCCACACGTACACGGGTGTTTTTGAAAACGGAGATTTTCCGTTTTCGTTTTAAAAAATAATCCCGTCCACACATAAAGGCAGAAATGAAGGAAAATGCTGCTATGAACATGCCAAAGCAGCAGGTGGCGCTAGATTCCTAACCGTGCAGAAATGTTGGCCAATCAGAAGTCTAGAAGCCTCGGTGGGAAAAAGTAAACAAAGCTGGGGCATAGAAGCAGAACCGAGTCGTATGTGTGGACGGACAGTAACTGTGTGTATATGTAAGCATTTAAACACTGCAGAGAGTAGAATTAACAGTATTGTAGAAATTCATTTCACCGAAACAATAACGTGGCGCACAGTGTGACGCATGCACCAGTTTATTGTATTTCCAGACTTGCTTTCGGCACAATTTACAGTGCACGCTACTCTGTTTTTTGTCAGACTTGAAATAGCCGAAATACCTTCACACTACGGAACTTCTATGGCTCTTCCGTTCGACAATCTCTCCGGCGTTGGAACCATCATCTGTTTTCTCTTCGGTCACGCTCGGTTGATTTTTCTAGTCGGTACACTCATTTCCTCCATTACGCGCTGGCTGCTTCCCAAACAAACACACGTGCGGCTTGGCACTTGTGCTGTACGTAACAAGTCACGCGACGTGACGCTGCGGCTGTGATTGGTTCGGCGCTGCGCTACTTAGTTTGGATTGGCTAAACTTTTATTTTTTTTATTTTTTTTTATTTTAAGAGGACAAGAGCGGCGAGGTCTATCGCGATAGCTTAATTTCTCTATCGAGTAAAAGTTATATTGCGATACATATCGTTATCGTTCTATCGCCCAGCTCTAGTTACTGGTGTTCATGAATGATTGTGTGACTACTGGTTCAAGTAGCATTCATGGGTGGCTGTAGCTCAGGAGGTGTAGGGCAGGTCGCCTACTGATCGGAAAGTTGGTGGTTCAATCCCTGGCTCCACAAAGTATCCTCGGGCAAGATACTAACCCCAAGTTGCTCCCCGATGATTGGAGTGTGGATGTGTGTGGATGTAGTTAGAAAGCACTCAGTTTAGAGTGAATGGGTGTGATTGTGTGAATGCGGCGTGTTGTATTTGAGGACTCCGGGAGAGTAGAAAAGCGCTCTATAAGAATCCGTCTGTGTACCATTCATTTTGAAGTGCACAGGGTTGGACTGTCTGCTCAGATGGAGCTGAATGCTGTGAAGCTGGTGAATACCTCAGTGTAACACATCCTGTAAAAGCTTTCTTCTGATATGGTTTAGTGACCATGTCAGCCAGCTGATCTCAATGCTTTACTTAAACCGTTGAATAAACCCATTTTTAGCTCACTGGGTTGGAGTCCGACCCGCTTCCCTCCCTGTGTCCCTGCCTTCCTGTCTGTCCAATGAAGGCTTTTCCCAAAGTGTCAGACAGCAGCTTAGCTGTGTCTGAGGGCGCTAGCTCAGGGGAGCCCTGACTCACAATAGATGCACTTTTTCTTTATTTGATCTCATTTCCATCTTCAGTGTTTTGTTGGCATGTTTCCTGTCTTTGTAGTTTTTCTTTCCTTCTCATTTTGTTATTATTTTTGCCCCTCGTTCGTGTGTGTGTCTTTCACGTCCTCTGTGCCTGCACTGCCTTATCTCGGGGGTAACAGGGTTGCAGGCACTGTTGATTTATCACAGCGAGTAAATGAGACTGTTTGTTTGCAGGGATCCTGCTCACAGTGCAGTCTTTTCTAAATCTAAGCTGTTGTTAGTCAGCGTTGTTGCTCTGACAGCTTCCCCCATCTCCTCAGGGAACATCTATAAACAGCCCCGTCCCATGTTCTCTCGTGGAGGGAGCAGCTCTGTCTCCTCCAGGCCTTAACAAGACTGTGGAGCTCCTCATCGACACCATCCTGCCTCACCTGCAGCACAGGTAACCGACCTGTCTGCTCCGATTTACAACATCAGGCAGTGAAAAATACAACTCAATAGGACCTGAGCTTGAAGTTCACATAAACAAACCTAGTTCAGTAACAGAGGGATGCATGATGGCACACTGCTGATGTTGGCTGCATGTCTGCTCGCAGCAGCTCTCTGTCTGGTTGCACGGTCCTCCTTCACGGTGCTGCAGGAAGTGGAAAGATGGCAGCAGTGAGGGCAGCAAGTGGCAGACTAAACCTCCACCTGCTGAAGGTACAACAGCTGTGCTCAAGGTTTAGAGTGATAAGATAATTAGACACCAGCACATTCTTCATGATTCCTCTCTGCAGGAGAATATTTTGTCTTTAAATAAAAGGCAACGTATTGTTTGGCTGCTGTTGTTCCTCGTTTGCAGGTAGACTGTGTGAGCCTGTGCGCTGACAGTCCTGCAGCCTCTGAGGTAAAGCTGGCGTCAGTGTTTCAGAGGGCCGAGGCCCTGCAGCCCTGCGTTCTGCTGCTCAGGAACCTGCAGCTCGTCCTCAGATCACGAGGGGCTGCCGAGAGCGACTGCAGGGTCCAGGCAAAGCTCTGCCAGCTGCTCAGCTGCGCCCCCACCAGGTCAGTGACTGCCTCTAACCCTCATTCAATACACTGGTCTAGCTCATCGAGTAGGTGATCATGTTGATGAAATGAGCTTTCCTTTTATTACCTCCCCTACCTGTAAACCACGCACCACTACAGGAGCGCAGAGTATGACTCGGCGCCACACCAACAGCTGCACTTTCACTCGGCTCTGCTTCCGAGCAGCAGAGACTTGAAGTGTTTTTAGTCAAACTGGAAGTCTCCTGTGTGAGCCACGGCTCAGAATATAATCAAATGTCTCTGGTTATCTTTCAGTGTGGTGATGGTGGCAACTGTCTGCAAAGTTCGAGATTTGCCTGCAGGCATCATGGCAGCGTTTGTCCATCAGGTAGCAATAGAGAGTCCAACTGAAGAGCAGCGGCGTGCCATGCTGTCCAGCCTGAGCAGAGACCTGCACTTAGGGAAGGACGTCAACTTGGAGAACCTCTCCAGACTCACCACAGTGAGTAATGACATCGACTCTACTCACACCACCACTGGGGCAGAATGAACTGTTAAAGCTCAGGCGTTCAGGTGACAACATGTTAGGCAGCTGTGTTGGTCCAAATCTGTAAAGCTACTCTGGGGGAGGCTTCAGGTTGTTTCTAACCATGAAGCCAAAAAGCTTCTTCTAGCTGCTCCCGTGTTCAGGAGTTGCCACAGCTGGCTGGATTTGGATGCTGGTTGCCCTTCCCGAGTGCGGTTCCTGTTTCAGTCCACATGTTCTTCCTCTGCTCCACAGGGTTTCGTGTTGGGGGACCTCAGTGCTTTGCTGGTTGAGGCTGGTAGAGCTGCCTACAGGAGGTTGATCCACAGCTGGTGAGAATAACTATGTCTTACAGGACAAGATTACCTTCTAGTCCAGATCAAATGTGTCATACTTCATCACCTGTAGTCTATAACCGAGTCTCTGAAACATGTTGGTTTTGAAGGTTGTGGTCCTGGAAACAGCGAGGTGGTGGGGTTTTTAAACGCTGAAGCTCGGTGCTCTCAGCTTCTTGGTTTTTGTGTCTGAAGCTCTAATTCAGTATGGAAAGCTTGAATGCTCCCCTCTCAGGTCTCGACTGAACATCCTTCTGCCTCCTGGAAAAAGGTGTAGACCGGGGTGGGGGACTCCAGGCGTCGAGGGCCGCAGGTTTTAGATCTCACCCTGGGTCAACACACCTGAATCACATGATTAGTTCATTGCCAGGCCTCTGGAGAACTTGAGGACATGCTGAGGACACCGGCTCTCGAGGCCTGGAGTTCCCCACCCCTGGTGTAGAACCCTCAGAGAGCTTCTTCTCCACAGCACCATATCTCCCTCACCCCTGCATACCTCGTGCTTAAAGAACTGTGGAGACAACAGTTGGTACAGTGCTGCTTTGTAAATTTTTGCCTCTTACGTATCCTGTTGTCTGTGTCTTAAATACGGCTGTTCTATGCTGTAGGTTACCGCCCACTGTTGTTGTGTGAATACTTGATCGTCTCACTGAACAGCCTGTAGTTCCGTCTTTATTGTTGTTTGTGCAGTGGTGCTCGGCAGCAGGAGGATCTGTGCTCCAGCGGAGTGACCATCCTGAACCAGGACTTCACCTCTGCTCTGGAGATCCTGCAGGACATCCTGTCCAAGGCCATCGGGGCCCCGAAGGTGACCAAAGACTAAAAGACCGTTATATTTCCATTTTTGCTGTCGTTGTTGTTAGTGCCCCTAATAAGGCCACACACACACAAGTTGTTGTGCATGAATGGTTGTCTGTGGCAGACTGTGGTGGAGCCGACCAAAGCGGCGGAATAACCTTTACTCCGTTTTTAGAAATTCAAGTCCATGTTTGGAAAAATGAACTGACACAACAGGCAGTGATCTTTGTTTGTGTAAACATAATATTCATTATTTACAAAAAAGTGAATATAACAGTAAAGACTTCTGTGTGTCATCGGGTTGTTTGTTTACAGTGAGAGTGGAGAGTTGTATTTAAGTCACTCCTGTTGTATAGATACTGTGTGTGTGTGTCACAGGTGCAGCTTAATAAATTGGAAAGAAGCAGCTGTTTCTTGTTTCACCACGTTGTTGTCCTTTGTGTCCGTGTTGTGAGTAGATACCTAATGTGCGCTGGGAGGATGTCGGCGGTCTCCAGCATGTGAAGAAGGAGATCCTAGACACGGTTCAGCTTCCTTTGCAGTGTCCTCAGCTCTTGTCTCTGGATCTGAACCGGACTGGAATCCTGCTGTGTGGACCACCAGGGACAGGAAAGACTCTGTTGGCCAAAGCTGTGGCTACTGAGTGCTCCATGACTTTCCTCAGGTAGATTTCGTTCCACTTCATAGGAACGAAACAGGCAGAAAGGCGTCACGCTGGAAAGAATCAGCATTTGTTCACTGACACTGTTACTTCTGTCTTTTAGTGTCAAAGGTCCAGAGCTCATCAACATGTACGTGGGTCAGAGTGAAGAAAACATCAGAGAAGGTGTTTCTTAGTCTTTACATTCAACCATATTTGTTTTGGTAATGTTGTTAGTTTCAAGCTAACGTCTGAGACTGAAAACTCACTGAGTTACTATAAAGCCACATTATTGTTTGTCTTGGAACATTGTTTCATTTTAACATGGCAGAGTGCCTGGACAGTGCCGCTCCTTCTTTAAGCCATTACCGAAAAAATTGAAGTTTATTTTTTAAAATGGCTCACTGTAAAAAACAAACAAACTGTCGTCTCTTCCTGTTTGTTCTTTTTTGTTTTGCTGCATTTACAGTGAATAATATTCTTGTTCCCAGAAACGTATCACCCAGAGTTAAATTGGAACACATTTTTAAGTAAATGTTATATTTTTGTACGTGATGTGGATTGCCATCAGTTTTCCACAGAGCACGCTCAGCAGCTCCCTGCGTCATCTTCTTTGACGAGCTAGACTCTCTGGCTCCCAGCAGAGGGCGCAGTGGAGACTCTGGAGGGGTGATGGACAGGTGTGTGCACGCCTTCATTTTTATTTTGTTTGATTATTTATAATATTTGTTGTTTCTGATTTTTCTTTTTCTTTCTTTTTTTTTTTGTTCAAAAGAAATGAATCTTTTTCATTATTGGGAAGCACTATGGCACCTTGACTGAGAGATAGGGCTGCCACGATTGGTCGACTAGTCACGATTACGTCGGCTATCAAAATCGTCGACGACTGATTTAATAGTCGACGCGTCGTTTGAAGCTTTGTAAGATCCCAAAAGCAGGAATAAGTAGCAGGATTTAAGAGTGTAATAACGGACTGAAACAGAAGATGGCAGCACTGCATGTACAAGGATGCCAGCTGCCGTTAAACACCAAAGAAGAAGAAACTGTGTCCCAGAATTCATAGCGCAGCCCTGCTCTGTTGTCAACAATGGCGGTAGCTAGTTAGTTTTTATATTACTCTTATTATTCTTTCTGGGTCACAAAATAAACGTTTAACATATTTTCAGGCGAGAATGTAGCTGTGTAAACCTCAAATATCTGCTCAGTTTATCAAGACACTGCATATTTTCAAAAGCGCTCCGACGTTTTTGGAGACGTCTGTTACCCACTAGCTCGATAGCTAGCCGGGAGCTAGGCTCACTAGAGCCGTGAGAGCACCGGCTCTAGTGACACCGGCTGTTTTCAAACCCACCGCCGTCTTTCGCTACTCAGGTTAAACATGATATATGAGTCACTTAGATAACTTAAAAATGTTATTGTTTGGCTTTTTTTAGTATTTTATTTGTTCCTGAGTAAATCGGTTTGTCTGAGATTAAAGTTATAATTTTTACACAGCTGAATAAACGTCAAGCAGACAGCTGATCATCAGAAGTGTGAGATGCTCCAGAGTTTACTCCGGTGTCCTGTTATATTTTAGATAGCAAGGAGTTCATTAAACTTCACCGAAACAATCTGCAAACTTCATCAAAATTTAATAAACTATCATCTTGTCTTTATTTTTAGTTAGCACTGACCATAAACACTTAAAGCTGTAAGCTAATGATAGTTATATAAGAGCAGATGCTGCTGGTGCAATAAGCTGTACGTTTTACGTCTAATGGATGATGATCTGATTAGTCGACTAATCGCAAAAATAATCGGTGACTATCAAAACAATCGTTTGTGGCAGCCCTACTGAGAGACATAATTTACTGTGCTCAGCTCTTGTACCATCGATAAATTTTACTTGCCTTCTTGTACAGAGTTGTGTCTCAGCTGTTGGCTGAGCTTGATGCGCTGCACTCATCTGGTGGGGTTTTTGTAATCGGAGCCACAAATCGTCCAGACCTGCTGGACCAGTCACTGCTCAGACCTGGCAGGTCAGCGCTCTCACTCACTCACACACAGTTATGTTTACATCACTTCACAGGGTGTTGTGCTGGCTCCAAAAACAAATCAGTTCTTAATGAACCACAGAATTACCTTGCTGCTTAGTTGATGAGTTTTTGTTTGCAATTCCTAGATTCAAGACTTCTTCAATAAAGCAATTCTGGTTCCCTTTCAGTGGTTTCACTCGGCACAACACATAAGCATCCTCCCCCTTCTATTTAGCTCTGTTGTCTGCCGCCTTGAAGTTAGCTTAACTGCCCCTGTTGGTGTTGGCCTCCAATGCACATTTGGTGCATAGGATGCCCGTGGAGCGATAAGTTCGAGTTTTCCTTAGCGTTTTGGAATGGACACCAAATCAAAGCAAGCAAGGCAGAAATCTTCTGTTTGCCCCTGTCCTCAGGGGTGCGGTTTCTCTTTGCACGACAGGGACCAGCACGATGCGTGCCCCGTCTGCCTTGAGATTGTCCACGCTATGAGAGCATTGATGGAGCCGAAGCCTGTTATTTTGTCACTAGCTCCGGCGCTCGAGGCTGGAAAGACAGGTGGTGTTTGTGGGGAAAGTGCTGGGACATACGGTTGTCGCACTCCATGACCCTCTCCAGTCTGAGTCTGGGGCCGCGGCTTCATCCGAGTCATGAGCTCCGTCACTATGTTCCGGATGTACCAGGAGCTCAGATTGCTGGTTCCTGATGACAGCCCGCTGGGACCTCACCCTGCGAGTCTTGAACAAATATTTACAAAGGTACAAGTTGAAGATGCTAACAATCAGCTTTTGAATGCAGTCGGCCTGGAAGATTGTTTCAAACCAACTGATCTAATAGATGCTTATTTTCATGTGGCTATACACCCGAACCACAGGCAGTTTCTGAGGTTGGATTCGAGGGCGTAGGCTATGAATACCTGGCGCTGCCATTCCGGTTGTCTCTCGCTCCTCGCACTTTCACAAAATGTGCCGAGGCAGCATTGGCATTCCTCAGAGAGGGAGGCATTTGCATCTTAGCTTATGTAGATGACTGGGCTCTTGTAGCTTGCTCCAGAGAGTAGGTGGCGACACAGCTGCCTCTGGTTCTGTCAAATATTCAGGCACTGGGTTTCTCTGTGAACTTTCAAAGAGCTTGCTAGTTCAGAGTCAGCACATTTCTTTCCTCGGTTTGGAAATATGCTTGCTTTCCAGCTGTGCACGTTTGTCAGCTGCATTTCATTGCTGATTTACTCTATGATCACTGTAGTGCCACTTGAATTGTTAAAGATGAGAGCGTTTCAGTGCTGCATCTTGCATGCTAGCTCTTGGTCCTGTAGGGAGCTGGGGTGCTGCATCAGGGTGTTGTTTCACAAGGTGGTGTCCACAGATGCTTCCCTAAGGGGGTGGGGAGCACTGTGTGAGGGCACATCAGTGAGAGGGATCTGGACCACAGCCCAGTGTGATCTGTGCATCAACCACTAAGAGCTGCTAGCAGTGTTCTTGGCTCTCAAGCATTTTAATTCAATTCAATTTTATTTACACAGCGCCAAATCACAACAACAGTCTCCTCAAGGCGCTTTATATTGTAAGGTAGACCCTACAATAATACATACAGAGAAAAACCCAACAATCATATGACCCCCTATGACCAGCACTTTGGTGACAGTGGGAAGGAAAAACTCCCTTTTAACAGGAAGAAACCTCCAGCAGAACCAGGCTCAGGGAGGGGCGGGGCCATCTGCTGCGACCGGCAGATGGCCGGTGATGATATGCATAAATGGGAGCTCATTTCTGTCCAGTTCTGAGGGGCCAGCATGTCCTAGTCAGTGCAAACAAATCAACAGAGGTCTCTTACATAAACAGGGAGGGAGGAAGACGCTCCCTTCCCCTGTTGAATCTGTCTTACTCTCTACTGTTATGGTGCAGTGTTCGTTTTATGTCTCTGAGAGCCGCTTATGTTATGGGCCATTTGAACCTGGGGCCAGACCTTCTCTCCACAGGGGGTCCTCTGGTGAGGGAATGGAGGTTCCACCCTTTTGATAGTGGCCCAGATTTGGGATCTGTTTGGCAAGGCGCAAATTGCACCAATCATTTTGCCTCCAGGGTAAACACTCACTGCCCCCTGTTCTTCTCCATAATTGACCACATTGCACCCTTGGGCATGGACGTGCAAGCGCACCAATGGCCAGACGTGCTCCTGTATGCATTCCTCTCGATATCTCCAGTTCTAGAGAGAGCCTCACCAGTGTCTTTCTCTGATTCTAGTGGCCCCTTGGTGGCCCACAAGGTCATGGTATGCAGAGATAATTGGTCTGCTGGCAGTGAGTCCTTGGCAGCTTCCTCTCCACAGGGACCTCCTCTCACCTGTGATTCACCCACACCCGGATCTGTGGTGCCTTCATGCTTACCTGGTCAATCTTGATTGCTACCGCAGCGTCCACTAGAGGCTGGTACCCTCACAAATAGCAGGCCTTGGAGCGATGTTGCTGAGACTGCCACACTCTCCAATTCCAGTGCTCTGTTGTGGATGTGTTGACATTCCTGCAGGAGCTGCTGGATGAGGCCCTTTCATTTTCTACAGTTAAGGTTTATTTAGTAGCTATATCTGCTTGTCATATTGACTTTGACAGGGTGACACCAGGTGCACATGCCCTCGCCATACGTTCTTTAAAAGGGGTTTGCCGGCTGAGACCTGTGGTTAGGTTAATCTGCTCTTATTGCACCTACTGCTCTTGCACTTCTGATTAGATGCAGAATTTATTTCGATACCCTGTATTTGTACATGTGTCATGACAATAAAGTTTAAGTACAGTGTCCCTGCAGGGGACTTGTCTTTGGTGCTGGAGCGCCCCCTTTTTTGAACCCATTAGGTCTTGGATATGAAATATTATATAATATGCTTCTCGCTTTGGCAAAGCGAGTGGGTGACCTTCATCGTCTGCCTGTGCATCCCTCCTGCACACAGTTCTCTCCTGATTGTGCCCGAATGCTGCCCATTTTCCCACGGTCATTCCTGCAGCTTCTAGCTCTATGGACATTGAGTGGCTGAGCTTTTGCTCCCCTCCTCTTGCGTCTGAGGAGCAGAGAAGGATGCTTTCTTTTTGTCCGGTGCGTGTGCTATGTACCTACATTTGGTCCACTCAAACCATGCGTTAATGTGACCAGTGTTTGTCTGCTTCGCTAAGGGGGGCTCTGTCTAAACCAGAGGTGGGACCAAGTCATTGTTTTGCAAGTCTCAAGTAAGTCTCAAGTCTTTATCCTCAAGTCTCAAGTCAAGTCTCAAGTAATGTCAGGCAAGTCAGAGTCGAGTCTCAAGTCACTGGTGTAAAAGTCCAAGTAAAGTCACAAGTCTGAAACTTTGAATTTCAAGTCCTTTCGAGTCTTTAAAAAAAAAAAACGAAAAAATAATGTTGCAGTTATGCTAAATGTAAATATTAGACCATGTAATTTTTAAATCTGTGTTTTTCTCAACACATGACAAAATAGTGAACTTAGAAAATATACACAAATTGTGAAATTGCACCTCTTTAAAATGCAGCTCAATTAAACCTAGCTCCAAGAATAATTTTCACCGACAGTTCTGAGATAAGCTGCATGTTATTCTTGGATGCGCTAGGACTGGCTTTAAAATCGCATGACAAAAATATCATACATAAATAAATGATATTTAAAAAAAAAAAAAAACTGCATCACCAACGTAGCCTGGACAACATTTGCTAGTTAGATGAAGTCAGCTATCTCATCTTAGCATATTTATATGCATATTTATAATTATACGGTTCTTGGAGTGAGTGCATACACTCATGAAGTTTAGTAACTTCAGGTCACTGCAACAAGCCCAGGTACAGTTTACCGACGGATGGGTACAGGACCTTGAAACCGTGTAGAACGAAAGACCATCGTACGTATCATAAGTTTACCAGTCTCACAAATCGTCGTCATAAATACACATTCGTTAACCGTTTATTAATAGGACCTTTGAGCTCAACGGTAATTAATTAGCAGTGGAAATAATTTCTGGTAGCATCACAGAAATGTAGCAGTGACAACAATATTGTATGCTGTAATCGTACTGGGCAATTAGTGATACAAAAAACCTGTTTTATCCTGTGAATAAAAGTATATGTTTTTGTCAATGTACCATAATAACAGAAGCGAAACGCAATATTGTGTCAGGACAATTCACTATTTATGCACAATAAATAAAGGAGCATAGCGCGACAATTTCTGTTCAGCGCCAGACTTGCTTGTAACCTATATCACCAATTATGTTATGAAAATGACTCATTAACTACAACAGCAGACTGACCTTCGTGTAAATGCTTGGAGCAGACTAACCTGTGAGCTGGAGTGTTCTGGGACGTTATATTTGATCTTTGAATGGCTGCAATCCAGGCCATCCGTCGCGTCTTTGTTACTTCGGAAACATGGCTCGAACAATTTCTCTTCAACGACGTAATCCGATAACAACCGATCTCTTTACCCGTCGGCTTCCCGTGGCTGTCATGCGACCGGCTATTGCAGTTAATAATACAACAGCTTCTTGACATTTTTGTGTTTCTTTTTATCGCTGTGTAACTGATTTTAATTGAAAGCCTGCGTGCGCTAGTACCGCTTGCCACGAGTTCCCAGAATCCTTTGCGGTTCTACCCGTGAATGACGTCACATTTTCAATCTCTATATAATATGCATGTTAAATTTTATATTTGGGGTAAAATATCAAGTCTTTTCAAGTAAACCGGTTCAAGTTCAAGAGACTGAGGAGGAGCTTCTTCCCGCAGGCGATACGGTCTCTCAATCACACCACCACACAGTACTGACCCACACATATGGTTCTTACACACACACTGGACTTTCTGGACTTTGTTTTTGCACAACACTGGTCACTATATTCTTCATTTCCGGTTAATACTTGTACAGCTGCTGTTATTGTGTATATATTTATTTATATTTATATTTCTTCATACATTCTTATATAGTTCTATATTGTGTATTTTGTTGTACAGTTATTTTATTTTCAACTTTAATTTATATATTTATCTTTATCTTATTCTTTCCAGTTACATTTACCCTTCATTCTAATTTGTGTTGTACAGTTATTTCATTTTTAACCTTAATTTATATTTTATTCCTTCCTAGTTAAATTTACCCTTTTTAATTTTTCATATTTATTTCCTATCTTATTCATAGCCTTTTCCTTTTTTGTTCTCTTTAGGTCACGAGCAGTTGTCCAAGCATTTCACTGCATATCGTACTGTGTATGACTGTACGTGACAAATAAAATTTGAATTTGAATTTGAAGTCCAAGTCAAGTCACAAGTCTTAGAACATTTTTTCAAGTCTAAAGTCATAAAATTAATGACTCGAGTCTGACTCGAGTCCAAGTCATGTGACTCGAGTCCACACCTCTGGTCTAAACCAGGGGTGGGCAACATCAGGCCTTGAGGGCCGGTGTCCTGCAGTTTTAGATATCATCCTAGGGCAACTTCTGTTCCCTGAAGGAGAGGAACGAGGTACAACACAACATTGCCCTGCCGCACAGCTTGGCTCGGTGAAGAGCGACTATCGAACTGATGGATGACTGTGATGACACGGGGTATATATGTAGGCGGGGCCGTGCGCATGTCATTGCGGGCCATCCGCTTTAAAGGTGTGAATAAAGGTTTCTTCAGCCAGGGCACGTGGGAGCGTAATATCAAATACTTATGTGTTGTACTAGGGCTGTGCGATATGACCAAAATCTCATATCCTGATATTAAGACGTCTATCGTCCCAATAACGATATAAATCACAAACATGTAACATTTTCTGTAAATCCTGTGAACCTCGGGCAGCTCGACTTGTGTGAAGTGTTTCCAGCTGCGCGTCCTGTAGCTGGAGGCGAGTGTTTTAACGATGCATGAAACGATACATTTTTAGTCATAAGTTGTAACGGCGCCGTTTCTTTGAGTATTTATTACACGGCGTGCTGCGGGGAAAAGCCTGTTCTAACGTTTGAGTCTAAGGTTTATTTTTTAGCACCTGACGGCTCTTTTTGCTTCTCATTCATAAACTCTCTGCATCTTTCACGTGATTCAGTTTATTTTGAAAAGTCTAAACAGGATCGTGTCACTAGCGTGTCACGTGCGACACCACGAAACAAACGATAGCGTAAAATGAAACGACAGACGTTTTTATATCGTCATCCGATATATATCGTTACATCGAACAGCCCCATGTTGTACCTCGTTCCTCTCCTTCGGGGAACAGCAGTTATAGATATAACATTATGTTTCATTTGGAATCAATTAGACAGATTTCTCTGATTTCAGTGTGTGTCTGAACCTCTCCTGGACTTTGTCTTCTTAGGTTTGATAAGCTGGTCTACATGGGAATCAATGAGGATCGTGTTTCCCAGCTGCAGGTTTTTCAGGCCATCCTCAGAAAGTAAGAACAGCACTTCCTGCGAAGGCCGGGCCTTTACACAAGCTGCAAAAAGCTAGGCACAAAAAACAGCCATCGAGCTTTTTTTCTCCGACATTTTTCATTCTGATATGTTTCATTAAATACTTTGGTCTTCACAGCTTCAGTACAGAGAACCTGTCATCGGATTAAAGTAAAATTATGAAATTATGAGCATGAGAAATTTGTGTTTACGTAGCATCAGTCCATTTAAATGGTAAGTACTATACTTTAACTTCATCTTTTAAAACGAGCTTTTTCTTGGTTCCAGATTTCAGTTAGACCCTGCTGTGAATCTCCAAGAGGTGGTGGACTGCTGCCCTGCTCACATGACCGGTGCTGACCTATACGCTCTTTGTTCAGATGCCACGATGGCAGCCATCAAGAGGAAGATCTCTCTCATCAGTGACGGTGAGGAAACCTGATTCATTCTGATTCATTGAAAGGACTAGATGTTACAATCCCTGATGATGCATTGCTTAAGCGATGACTACTATGAGGAAAGGCAGCCCGAAGCTTTTTCAGGGGGACACATTGTCAGCTGTGTGCCTCAACTTCACAGGGTGTTTCGGCCTTTTGTCACAAATATTTTACTCTTAGCTTCCTTGGTTAGGTGTAGGGATTAGAAATCTGATCTAGAGTATTATATTTAAATTATTAACATTTTTTTTGTGATCAACATTTTATTGATTTAAAACGGGGAGGGGGGGTACAGACATATACAGCACAACTGTAAACTGCAGTAGCAAAGCAAACATTGGTCACAAGGCATAGGGACAGCAAAGAACAAACACAAAGTCAAAACCAGTTATTGCCTGTTCCAGGAGGAAGAGGATGTGAATCCAGCGAACAACATTTTGCATTTTATTTGTTTTAAGGAGATTTCAGAGGTATCATAAGGAGACAAAGACCAGGATTGGGAATATAAAAAAACTTCCAGCACCTCAGATAACACAGAGTTCACAAAGACCCAAAAATTGGATACAACAGGACCGTCCCAAAACGTGCAAGAACGAGCCTGGTGACGAATCATTGCAGATGTGACAGTGATACGTAGCCTGTAGTTTCATCTGGAACCTCCTACAGGGTGTAATGTATGTTCTGTGTATGGTTTTCAATTGATGCGCCAGGTTCTTAGAAGTCAAACTCAGATTAGACCACACTGTATCCCAGTCTACATTAACCTGTAGTCCTCCCAGTTCCCTGACCCAAATAGATTCAATGGGCAGGGGCTTTATACCCTGTTCAGCTAATTTGTTGTAGAATTTGGAAACAGAAGGTCTGCCAGAGTTAGGCAAGATCCATTCCAGCATGGGATGAGAGGGAAGAGGAGAGTCCCAGGGGACACCATATGCTTTTAAAGCTGATCTGAGCTGCAGATACACGAAGTAAGAAGAAAAACGTGTCCTTAAGTCCTGAAATGAACGAAGGCCTTGGGCGTTGAATAGATCATCAAAAAGGTTTATCCCGAGTGAGAACCAAGAGGGTTGAACAAATGGTTGGTGATATATTTGGAGGGCTGATGAAGACAACACAATGTCAGGATCCCAAATCTCATGGAGTCAGTCGAGGGAAGTGACCCAATTACTTTCTTGGGGAAGTTTATTCCCAAGATTGTGGAACTATTGGTTTGGTCTGTCACTGTGATAACGGTCTTTTCTTTCTGATTTCATTTTTATTTTAATTATATCTTCTAACCTGTTGTTGCCTTTACCCATGAACTTAACTTTCATTTTTGGGAAAGTAATAAATAATGCAGATTTTATCGTTATTACTGTTGATTTGTTTACTCAGACCTTCTCTGTCACTTTTTAACCGGATCTCGAGGGAAGGAAGTCCCTTTTAGCACAGTTGCATTAGCAGATTTGTCTGAAGCTGGTTTTTCTCTTTGCTCCAGAAGAGTTATACACAGGGCTCTCCCCGTCTGCTCTCTGTAATATGTTGACATTTCTATTGTTTTTGCAGGTCTTGTCCTTCTAACAGGGTTTTCCAGTCAACTGTTCATTCTTCTGCTGCTGATAAGTGTAATGGGGTTGTGAGATTTTCCATTGTAATCTACAGTTCAAATTGTTGGGCTGACAACGGTGGTAGAATAGCTGTGCAAAAACTCAAACTGATTTGTGGTCAGCTAGTACTGCTGGGCCTCTCAGGCTTTAAACTTGTTATATGTGCTCTGATGGATCATACACTGTATAGATTATTAACAGAGTCTTTGCAAGCGTGGTCAAACAACAATAGCAATAGTAGATTGCTGCTGCCTGTTAAATCCTAGTGTTTACCCACCTATCATTAAGACATAAATCCAACTCAAGAATTGACTTCAGTTTTGTGTCTAGTTGTTTGTTCCACGAAATCTGAGGTGAATCACGTAGGCTTTACTCTCCCTGACTGTGAAGCAGGGACTGCTCCGTACACTACACCTCATCGAAACACCACCTAACTGTGCGATGAGCTCTTTGGGAAGCCCCGGTCGGTGTCTCTGAATCCAACCACAGACGACTTCAACCCCGACCTCCTCTTGCCGCCTTTTATTGAAAACAGTTACAGTGCACACAAGCAGCACCCATTGTAAAATCCCCCTATGGTCACAAAAGGTTAAAAGTGTGTGTGTGTGTGTGTGTGTGTGTGTGTGTGTGTGTGTGTGTGTGTGTGTGTTTTGGGGGTGTGTGTGTGTGTGTTTTGGGGGGGTGTGTGTGTGTTTTGGGTGTGTGTGTGTGTGTGTGTGTGTGTGTGTGTGTTTTGGGGGTGCGTTTGTGTGACTTCCTGCTCACCAAAGGCTAATCTCCCCCCCGTGTATGGCTTAACCCCTCTAACAGTCTCACAAAACACGAACACAGGTGAGGTCATAAAGGCAGGAAGTAAAACATCCTCACTAAATAAGAAACAGAACCCTCACATAGGATGTGTCCCTGTAATGAAACACTACAGCCTCCCCCACCCACAGGCTGGGGAGGTCAACAGAAACAAAAGAATGTCTTTGATCATGCTGCTTGAACTAAGACTTACAAATTTAAGTAACACAATGACAACATTTAACAATTTGATTTGTGTAAAAACAACAAAAATGTGATCACAAAAGATACACTTCCTGTTCCTCTTTCTGTGCTTGTTGTTATTTGTAGTAAACACTGATGGACTATATGTATAGAAAAGTCTGAGTGCAGCTGCAGTCTGCCAGCTGAAAGTTGTGCCCGTTAACAGCTGATTCTGCTGGTCTGACAAAAATGATGCAAAAAGATCCCTGTTCCACATCTTTAAACTTTTGAACAGGCGGTGAGATCGGCGCGACTTGTCTGCTCTTCTCCCTTCAAACCTTTTACCCTCTGCATCCCTTCCTCTCTCCCTGTCAGGTCTAGACTCTGAAGACTCTCCTGTCCTCCTCTCTACTGAGGATTTCTCCACTGCTTTAGAAAACTTCAAGTCATCAGTTTCTGATGAGGAGCTCCTGCGATACAAAGACATTCAACAAAAACTCGCTGCAAAGTAGAAACACACAGACATCTGTTCGTCATGGGGCTGACAGATGTTCAACAGTTTCATTTAAATCACCTCAGAAACATCACTGCTGTACAATACTGCACGGCAATGTAAATCATTTAAACAGAAGTTGGTAATATATTTAATTAATAAAGACACTAATGAAAAGTGGTTTGTCTGTCTCTGTGTTAGCCGTGTGACCCTGGACCGTCAGTCTGTCCCGGGTGTACCCGGCCTCTCGCAGCCTGTAGGCTCACTGTGACCCTGGACTGGCTGGATGAAAACTGGTGTAGAATTTCACTGTGTTTGGTGGAGCTGCCATCATCATTTGTAATTGGCACATAAGCGGGGCGTCAGAACGATCTGGAGTCGTGTTTCAGCACCTTCAGTAAATCTGAGCGGCAGCTTAATGCTGTTAAGGAAGATCTTTCTATTTCTGTGCTGGAGCCATGGTTCCACCTGCAACGCTCGCCACACAGCCTGCTTTCCTTCTCGTGTCTGTCATGCATGTAAGCATGCATAGGTCAAAGTTACAGCCAGTGTTTTTCTACACGTAACTACCATGAACAAAGCTGCTGATACCATAAACTCCCACAAAAGAAGAATCAGCAGCAGACACAATCTGTTGGACCTTTTTGTCAGCCATGTTAGTGATACTCATAGTTCCCCAAGTGCAACATTATACTTTTACTTTAAACTTTATCCTTTTTCCTTTTCTGGACAGGGAGGAACGCTGGTTTGAGGGCGGAGTCAAGGGAGGCCATTTACGTGAAAAGAGAAAGGCCCCATCCTCCATTCAGAGATGGCCTAAGGGTCCATCTGTCACCATCTTACATGCTGTGATTGCAGCCATTCAGCTCTCTGTGAATGAGACTCATGGCCGTTGATCAGTGAGCGTTGTTCAGTGGTCATGAGAATTTGCATATTAATGATCATAAACTGACCTCCCAGCCCATTGTTCCGTCAGTGCTGCTGGTTTCAGTCATTATGCAGATGTTTACAAGGTTGGAAACCTGCAGTCAGCTGAGACTGAAGAAGGCAGTTGGATGAGTGACAAAACATTTCTCCCACTGAAAACATCCAGATGAACAGAATTCATTTTTTGGGGCTGTTTATAATAGATGTAATTTATCCACTCCGGGTTTTTTATTGTTGGTATTACATGTCCAAAGAATAGAAGCCATGATGTGATCCTGCAACAATTTAATTGCATACTTTAAATTTATCAGGGATCTCTGGGGTGTCTTTGTTTGAAATCATTAACAATAGCAGCCCGTCTGACAGCCTGGTGGAAGTGTTTCAACAAATGTGTCCTTAGCACCATCTAAATAAACTTCTATTTCGAACAATTCTGACTTTACAATTAACATGAAACCACTGTACTTGTGCATACGAGTTAGAAAAGGCTTCACACACCTGCAGCACATTTTTAAAGTAATATCCTGGTCTTATTTTCTCACTTGATGCAGACGTACAGGATACGGACATTTATCTGCAATACCTACAACTTAAATCAGTTGTCCACTCACTTAATACTGAGCTTAATACTATAAATGTTATCTTTCCACAGGCAACTTCAACATCCAATTACAAAAAAAAAGAAACATGGGAATCAGACCTATCACTACTATCACTCCATCACTACTAATGCCAACATCTGGAATGAGATTTGCAGAAGCATCTATTTCAAAACAAAATCTGCCAATTTACAGCTAATGCAATATTAAATATTCCACAAAACTCAGCTTTCTAGACAAACAACTTTAAATAGGAGTCACATCAGGATTGTTCACAAAATTAGGTAAATGGTTTTATGCAGCTCTGCTTTTACAGTTAAATCGACTTAAACTACAGTATAAAAGAGCCCTTGCACTGCAGTGGTGGTCTCTTTGATTGAAGCCCAAGTCAAAAAAGCCCAGTATGCAGTTGGCATTGCTGTCTTCAGTAATAGATTAAAGTTTATTGTCATGTACACTGCAAAACACAAATGGTTACTCTGAGCAATGAAATTCTTGCTTTGCGAGTTCCCAGGCAGGGGACAGAAGTAGTGGTGGTTGAAGTGAGCCTTCAGAAAACGAGGGAAACGGCTGGCTCACCAGAGGAATGGGCGCAGGCATCTGCCAGGTGGCAGGAGTGTGATCTGTGTGCCGTGGGTGGGTGCGGTCCTTAATGATGTTGTGTGCCCCTTTTCCGACCTGGGTGATGTAAATCTCCTGTAGTGGTGGGAGGGGTACTCCACAGGCAAACTGTGCTGTTGGAATTACCTCACTGTGATGGAGTTTGTCAGGACACTCTTTGCTGTGCATCTGTAAAGGCTGCTAAGAAGTTTGGAGGTTAATCGAAATTTTCTCAGCTTCCTTAGAAAGAAGAGGTTTCAAGATCGAAACCATCATGAACTGAACACACCTGCAAAGCAGGTTGCTGAATTTAGATGCGTGAGTGTCATTGAATACCTGTGCCTGTGAAAGAAGTTAGTTGCACATGATTATGTTCTTTCTAGCACATGGCTTTGGAAATAAATATAATTCCATATTTTAGTTATAAAAAGGGGGTTGTCATAGTTTACCCCTTCAACATCAACCAGGTAACCAAAAAACTCAAGACGACCTCAGAATCTGGAGCTTTTTCCTATAAGAGATCTGGAAGTGAGAAAAGGCAATAAATAGACATTTTCACATAAATCTGCAACAGTAGGGCTGATGAGAAATAGAAATCTATTTTAATATTTGATATCTGGCAAATAGGTCTTTAAATTAGTTGGTGTTGATGCTTCTTATCACCTGTCCATGGGCCTTTGGAGAAAAAGCCCATGGACGGTGTCTGCTCATTATACTGGAGTGCTTTTGAAGAAAGGTATTTTGAATATAACTTTGTAAGGTGTAGTCCCCTCACTTATGTACTCATCAGTAAAAAAGCTGTCTTTGTGCCATCTGAATTTCATGTTAATTCCAGACAGAGGAGGATTTTTTTAAAGGTTTATTTGAAGAGCATCACACACTGACAGTGTTTTTTTTTTTTTACATCGGAGTTTCAGTGGTAGAGCACAGAGACAACTATGAAAAAGGCAAATGTATTGATTTATTTATTGATTTGGTGTCGATAAAGTAACTATCTAAACTCTGTAACATTAAAAACAGTCAGAATCTTCTCCTTCACTCATGCATCATTTCACTATAAAACAGTCACATCACATACATCCTGCTGAGGGGAGATTACAAGTGCAGTCTCTTCAGAATCTTCATCTTTATTTCCACCACTCATTCCTTCTGAATGACTTTGACCTTCATCACGTGAGGTACTCGTTTCATCCTCATCCTTGTCCTTGCTCTGGTTCCCCTCCTCTTCATTCTGTCTGTTTAGTGCCCTCTCCCTCAGATCATCCCCCTCCAAACTTGAGCAGTCATCCGAAGTGTCGCTGTCTTCCTCCTTGTGTTCTCCTTTTTCCTCGTTGCTTAGTTCATTATTAGCTCCTTCTCCACCCCTCCACACCTCTCCCTCATCTGCCTGTCCTCCTTCTGTGTCCTCCATGGCATCCTCCTCCATGGCATCCTCTGCTGGTCTCTTGTCCCCTGGCCAAAGCTGAACACCCTGGTGGTCCTCCAGGTTCCTGATCCAGGTTCTCAGCCTCTCCCTCACATCTAATAGGAACCTGGGCACAGAGCCGCTATGGCCGGACTGCTGGCACACGTGATGGAGATATGCCACAAGCACCATCAAAACCATGATGACCAACAGAATGACAATAAGCCAAATCTTCACTGCCTTTTCGGTTGTGGAGAGTGAGGAAGTTGTGCTAGGTAGAGCTGTATTTGTTGTACCTGATGGAACAACGGTTGTAACTGAATTGGATGTTGGGGAGGATGTTGTTGTGCTGTTTGTAGCTCCAGAGGGAGAGTGTGAATAGCCTAAAGTTTGAGTAGATGTCGTATTGTTCTCTAGAGTATAGTTTTGAGTGCCGGTAGCAAAAGATACGGGAATCAAGAGTATCAGTATAAACACTGACATAAGAAGGATGGCTTTGGTCCTCATGGTGACTCTGTAGATCACTAAAAAGACAAAAAGCAGAAACTGCAGTTAAAACGATGTGAATCGCAAGAAATGACCTCAGTAGCTCTAAACTCAATGAACAACCTGTGAACAGATTTGTCAGGTAATGTTTCTTTAAACACTAAATGATTATTCAGTTTTGTTTATATAGCACCAAACCACAACAACAGTTGCCTCAAGGCGCTTAGTATTGTAAGGTAAAGACCCTACAATAATACAGAGAAAGCCCAACAATGACACTTTGGGAATGAAAAACTCCCTTTGAACAATCAGAAACATCTGGCAGAACCAGGTGACCAGTAGGGGCTGTGGGGAGGGAGATGGTCAACAGTGGGTGCCTCCCCTACTAAAGAAGCATGCCGTGGTGGAGAGCTGGAAAAAGAAGCAGCGGCAACAACAGGTAGACACTACAAAGGCACACACAGGAAGACGTGTGTGTAAAAACATAAATCCCACATTGTTTGCAATAAACAATTTCTGTAAATGTGCAGATGTGATTGTTTGCCAGCAACTTTCCTCTCTATTTGGAACTGTATACAGTAGATACAGCAGTACCTGTACTCTATAGCTCCATCCAGCAGGTAAATAGTTACATATTGTTAATGCACATATTTTAAATGTTTTAAAGAACTTCAATAACTCAATAGACTCAAGACATTTGCCTGAATATTTAAAAAAATGATTTATAATGTTTATTTTCATTCTTCCATGATATGACATTAGTGTCTCCTCACTGTGCAGCTGGTCTTTTTTCCTGCTACTTATCTCTTCTCCTGCATATTGCATTACCATTCTGAACATGTGTCTGTCTCGTGGTTACAGCGTCACCAGTTTGCTCTGGTTTTTCAGAGGTTTTTCTTTCCCACGTTACTGAGTGCTTGCTAAGAGGGGAACTTTGCATTACACTGTATACAACAGATGCATAGAGTCTGACAGATTGGAGATGAAACTACTTTAGCAGAGGTACAAAGGTGAAGAAGAAGCAAGAAATCTGCTATATTTAACATCATAAATGATAAACACGCTGTACAGTTACAGCAGCTGTGATTTAGCTAGAAGCCAGGCAAACAGGTTTTTCACTTGCATTTTATTTAGAATTGAACTATTGACATTATTAACATCATATTTTATAAACTGATATCTGAAAAAAATGTTCAGCTATGATTATGAGACACACACCTGTGTGAAGTGACAATCAGTCATGCTTGTATTAGTTACAGGAAGTATGCTGTCATAAGAGTTTTAGTTGCTTTTAGGATAATTAAAAATACAAGACTGACTGATGAAAAGCACACGGACACTCGCTGAAAACTTCACGAGGTACACCTGGTCAGCTGCTTGTTAATGCAAATCAGCAAATCACATGGCAGCAACTAAATGCATGTAGGAATGCAGTCATGGTCGAGATGACATCAGAACGGCGAAGAAAGGTGATTTAAGTGAATCTGGTTGTACTGAGTATTTCAGTAACTGCTGATCTGCTGGGATTTCCCCATATAACCATGTCTACAGTCTACAAAGAAACTGGTCAGAAATAGAGCAGCAGCAGCTTCCTGTGTGAGAACGCCTTGTTGATGCCAGAGGTCAGAATGGCCAGGCTGTTTTGAGCAGACAGGAAGACAACTGTAATAACCTTTCTCTATTTGTGTTGTGTACTCTTCGTTGTGCATTTCAAAAAGAGCACCTTGGAATGCTAACACATGAAGCTTTAAGCAGATGGACAACAGAAAACCACACTGGCTTCCACTCCTGTTAGCAAAGAACAGGAAACTGAGTCTACAGTTTTTGTGAAGCCATGAAAACCGTTTGCACAGAACACTCCACTAATAACGAGAATGCCAAATGTTAAAGTAAAAAGGTTATATTTGCCCTGTTCACTGACTCACACTCGTTCAGGCTCAGGATGTGGTTAGTTCTGTGCACTCTGCATCTGTGTTTCACTGAAAAAACAGGAAATCGATTTTGCACCTATCTGCAACTTTGCAACAGCAACTGCAGTAATCAGGGGGTTTTCTAACTGGCACCTGTGAATTCTGACTGTTCTATACACAGGACTAATTGTTCTTTTCACTGACAACAAAGTGAGTTTCACTGCTTCAGTCCACTTCAGATCACTGAGATCTGCACGTGGCCCACCATGTTAAATATTTATAGTGTGGTCACTGTAATGAAGCTTTCATTGCAGTGACCACATTAGAGTTCCTCATGAATAATGACAGCTGCTGAACTCTTATGAATCTCTGTAAAAGGAAACTCCGTTTCAGTTTAGTTAAATCATCCCAGGACTGAAGCTGATTCTAGCCGCATGTTACATATTTTATTACCTTCAATTCAGATAGATTTCTCTCATACTGAAACACAGGAAACGTTTGTTCTTTGAGAATGAAGAACATTTACAACAGGTAGGCAGAAGACAAGGAGGTGAATAAATATGTCCAATAAAGAAATGAGTTAAAATAAATGGGAAACTTTATAATACCAGAAAGATACAATATTAAAAAGTAACAAACCAAACTAAAAACTGCAAGTATTTACTTACTCAGTAAATGAACAATTCAGTGAAGTAATGCCAAGCTCCCAAGAAAGACAGGATGTGAAGGAGGCAAAGTTATAGCTACGTATGTGAGAAGACTTAGAGAAGGGAAAGAAAGCAGACACTGAGGGTGGGTGGGGGAACAACAAAGATGAAGGCTTCAGAAAATAGCTTGCCACATGCTCTCATCTCACAGGTCTCATGCAGTCATTTGTCTAACTTTCCTTTTCTAGCATTCAAATGCAGCAGATATAAAATGCTAAAGACAGAAATTAAAGCTGCAAACACAGAGGGCAGATGACCTGTGCTACAGCTTGGGCGAGCTGTTGGTGATTATACGCACGCAGTCGTTTCTATAAAGCATGTGAAGTTTAGGACAGATTACATGATGTACAACTGTGAAATACAATGTGATGTCCTAGAATAAAACAGCCCTACAGGTCATGTTAATGTCCTAACACAGGGGTCAGCAACCTTTAACACCCAAAGAGCCGTTTGGACCCAGTTTCCACAGAAAAGAAAACACTGGGAGCAGCAAATACTTTTTGACATCTAAAATGAAGATAACACTGTTATTGTTTTTTACCTTTACGCTTTGTATAAACAACTAAATTGTGTTGCTTATGAAATCCATGAAGTGCTACAGAGAAAATTAAATTTTATTTATGTAATGAACACATTTTGAACTCTTAAAAAAATATAACAAACATGAATTAAAAAGCTGAACTTAAATTATTCATATAGCAAACAAAAACTGTAGTGAGCCGTCATCCTTATATCACCTTTGGGATTTTGCGGCCTGTAGCGGAGCTTTGACCTGAATTTTAAAAATAATTGGAAAAAATCAACTGAAAAATAAATATTTGCAAAATATCTGGATAAATATTTATTTTACATGGCTAATGTGTGTGTCGCAGTGTGGTCTGCAGTGCCGCTGCAGGGGAGGCACCTGAGCGGCATCCTGTCAGTCTGTGCTCTCTCTGCTGTTGTGTTGGTGTGTGTGGGCTGTGAGCTGGACAGCTACAGCCGGCTGTGTGGCTACAGCAACCATGTGTGTAAAGTGGTCAATCCGGTTGTTCAGTGATGATGCGACGAATCCTACTTCCGGGCCTAAAGTAGTCTGCGTTTAATATGGCTTTTGTGTTGTTAACATGTTTAATGTTTTGTATTTTCTTCTATTTAATCTCAAAAAGCTCCTAAAACAGTCAGTGATCACTGTTGACCTCCCTCGGCTTTTATTACCGCTAATCATTTATTTAAGCTCAGTTTTTAAAACCTTAGGATGTAACTACAGCCCAGCCCATGCAGCAGTATATGAATGACTAACCTCGTATTGTGGATGGATTATCTCAGTTGTTCTCCTGGCTGAAGTTTGGTCCTTTTACAGCATCCTGCCATGCGATTACATTTGTTCCTGACCACCGAGAACACTCGCGTTAACTTTTATCGAGTGGAAAAAAAGTTAGCTTGTTTATATATTATGCTAACATAGCTGTGTCGCTAGCAGTCACGTAGCACATCATTATATACCAGCTAGCCCAACTTCAGTAACCCTACAAACGTCACTGCTGTTTAGTTTTCTGTCTTCATTTATGCTGGAAGTGATAGCAGAGCTGTACGTTTGAATTTGTTTCCAAAACCCCGCAGTCAGGACATGCTATATTGTATTTAGATAGAAGCTAGCGAGCTAACTCCCTGCTAACTTCTAACTCCGTTAAATGTCATAAATTCCGTTTTCATGGATGCCTGGATGTTAAACTCAATTGTTACACCTGGTAGAGCAGAACGCTGATCATTTTATTAAAGATGAAAGACTTTAGACAGTTTTTCAACTCTCAGTAATGCCATAGTGATCGTTTGATATATGGACCTGCAGCGGAGTTTAGACCCAGACACGGCTAGTGACGTCAGACTGAACAACCGGATAAAGAAAAAAAGCATGTTCGTGCAAACATCATTTTTTTCCAAACCACGTGAAGCCGCAGTATAAAGACTAAAGAGCCGCATGTTGCCGACCCCTGTCCTAGGAGAAGGCCTGAAATAGTGAAACGAGAACATTTTAACCCTCGTGCTCATTGTGAAAATTTAGCATAAACATTGTTGAAATTGCTGTTCTTGGTGCTCCCTTAACAGACCACAACAAAATACAGTGCACTCACCACAAAACAAAGCATGTTGCTGCTACCTTTGAAATATCTCAGCTTGCATAGGAAATATAATGCCCATCCCTTCTTGTAACCAGCCTTTGTAAGCTTGTTGTCAGTCTAAACACCCAAACATACGACTTAAATCCTGTTCTGCCCTCTTCTTTCACCATCTCTGAAAGTCTTATGTAGCAGACGATTTCTCCCAAACCACACCATTAGTGCTCTGTACTCCTGCTACTGTCATAAATGCACAAGAGAGTTTCAACAGGTGGAGCAAGACTTTTCTCTGCATGTGAGCTGAGGCTACTGCAATGACATCTTGTGGCACTATGGAGGCGTTTGCTATCCCCATGTATGAGACCCACACATTCTCTGCATGTGCGTCTCTCAGCTTAAGCAGTGTCAGAGCGTAAATGGAGCGGATACACCAACATGGCTCCAAATTTACATCATTTCAAGTCACTAAATTAAAGAAGTTATTGTAATGATATAATGAATCCAACTCACAAAAGAAATGAGTAAAAAACACATTTCACTATTTTAGCTTCCTCGATGCTGCACACTGATTAGATATTTTATTTTAGGTTTCTGTAATGCGTCATCCACCACTATGCACGAGCTCTTTGATCAATTGTATTGTCTAGATGCATTCTCCATCATCCAGGTAAGTAAATCTCCAAAAGTTGATTGTGTTCATCTGGACGTAGCGTTTTCAGTGGGAGAAACGTTTCGTCACTCATCCAACTGACTTCTTCAGTCTCAGCTGACTGCAGGTTTCCCCAACCTTATAAACGATATATTTGCATAATGACTGAAACCACCCACTGAAGGAACAATGATGAAGGAACTGTCCTCCCAACTGTCCTTCCAGGCCTTTGTTCCTTCAGTGGGCTAGTTTCAGTCATTCTGCAAATATATTGTTTATAAGGTTGGAAACCTGCAGTCAGCTGAGACTGAAGAAGTCAGTTGGATGAGTGACGAAACGTTTCTCCCACTGAAAACGTCCAGATGAACACAATCAACTTTTGGAGATCAATTATATTATTTGTACTAAAATATACATTTTCAATTGACTTTAACAAAAAGCAGAAGGAACAGTAAAGCTTGTTCTTATTTTTCTTTAAGATATCAAATTACAGTTTTTACTTGCATTCCTGAGCAGAAAAACATGTTTTATTGTTTGAACGTTATGCTTGATTAATGCCTGACTTCCCAGAGAAGTACCAGATTTCTAAAATTCATGTATGTCTTCTTGTTTTTATGACAGGTTGAAGGTTTCGGCTGCAGTATCACTGCCCACATCAGCAACAGGAAAAGTGCAGCTGCAAAGGCTGAACCAGAAGCAAATTTGTGGCAGTGACACCACACTCTCATCTCTCGTGACCCCACACTGTCAGAGGATGCATGTAAATGCATGCGGCATGGAAAAAACATATTTTTTCTTTGTTTGTTTCACAGCAGGTAAGCTTGCTTGTTTTTCTCATCAGCCAATCTTTTTGGTAAAATGGTTCTAGGAACCATATTATCTTGATATATACACAGTACAGCAGCTAAAATAACTATTGAACGCCACTTTTCCAAGTAAATACATTTCTAAAAGTGCTGTTGATATGAAATTCTTACCAGATGTCGACAATAATCCATCCAATCGACACATGCAAAGAAATCAAACCATATATGTCCATAAATTATGTGTAATAATGAGAAATGACACAGGAAGTATTGACATGCATACTCTGTGTAAAAGCCTTGTTGTTGGTGATGACAGTTTCAAGGGCTTGAGGGTCCTGAGCAGTATCTTAGCTGGGGTGGCTGTAGCTCAGGAGGTCTCTGTCTGCATGCCAAGTATCCTTAGTATCTAAGATACAAACCTCAAGTTGCTCTCTGATGCATCCATCACAGTATGAATGTGCGTGAATGTTAGTTAGTGAGCACTTAAAACCATAGAAGAAAGTGTGAATGACTGTGTTTGGGTGAATGTGGCATGTTATGTAAAGCGCTTTGAGAATCAGTCCATTTACCATTCCCACGACTGCACTCTTCTGGACAGAGATCTTGGATGTTATTCCTGGGATCTGTTGGAGTCACTGCACCGAGTGCTCCGATTACCATTGGGACCACCATTACCTTTACCCTCTACATTTTCTTGAGCTCGTCTCTGAGCCCTTGGTACTTCACCAGCTTCTCGTGTTCCTTCTTCCTTCCTTAACCATGTTGCTGTCATTCAGTATCACTACATCTATCATTACGGCCGTCTTCTTCTGTTCGTCTACCACCACTATGTCCAGTATATATACAGCCTGCACCTGGGGTCTTGCCTGGTGTGATAGACCCCAGCCTCTATGGATCTTGTGCTCAGAGCTTGTTGTTGTGCTGCCATGATGAAAAATCTATAGGCAGTTTTAGGTTTAGATCAACAAGTCATAAAGACAAGCATCCCACAGTAGTATCTATGAAATCGGCATTGAACAAATTTATAGAAAATCAAGTGTTTTAACAAATTGGAGTTTAAGAATTGATTTCAAGTCTTGTTTCTAACTTTGATGTTTAGTACAGAGATAATGGCTGCTATTTGCATGTGTACATTTAGTGCAGGCTACCATAAAACTTTCCATCTCATAGAAACATAGCACTCTGTGAATAGATGGCTCACAACCCCCCAAACATTGTGGTTAGCACCTTTTTTTTCTTTTCTTTTTCCAAATGTAGTATTTGTCTTTAGTCTACTGCATGTTACAAAGAATGTTTTTGTTCTATGTTGCTATTTAAAGTTCTGAAAGCTTAGAGGAGGGTTGTTTATGAATCCTGAAATCCTGCAAATGATTGGAGGACTGTTCAGAACTACATAAACTTGTGAAAATTCGGTGGGGTTTTTGTTACCGCTATGCAGAGTGTGCTTAAAAAAGAAAAAAGAAAAAGTATTTCATGATCCTCAGTATCTGTGTGTAGAAAATTACCCTCCAACTTGCTAAGAAACTACTAGATATCTAAACCAATTCTCTCTGGACGTTCGAACTCAGCTTGATCATTGATGAAGACTGTTACTGTGACCTGAAGGTTTATTGGCTTTACTTTCTACATTTTGTAATCGTATCACCAGACCTGCAGCTGATAGGTACCGACAGGCCAAGCGGAATGCGGCTCGGGTAGTGGCTGAAGCAAAAACTCGGGTGTGGCAGGAGTTCGGAGAGGCCATAGAAAAAGACTTTCAGACTGCCTCGAAGAGATTCTGGCAAACTGTCAAGCGTCTCAGTAGGGGAAAGCGGTGCTCTCAATTCAATTCAATTTTATTTATATAGCACCAAATCACAACAAAAGTCGCCTCAAGGCGCTTCACAGATACAGAGAAAAACCCAACAATCATATGACCCCCTATGAGCAGCACTTTGGCGACAGTGGGAAGGAAAAACTCCCTTTTAACAGGAAGAAACCTCCAACAGAACCAGGCTCAGGGAGGGGCGGGGCCATCTGCTGCGACTGGTTGGGGTGAGAGAAGGAAGACAGGATAAAGACATGCTGTGGAAGAGAGACAGAGGTTAATAACAGATATGATTCAATGCAGAGAGGTCTGTTAACACATAGTGAGTGAGAAAGGTGACTGGAAAGGAAAAACTCAATGCATCATGGGAATCCCCGGCAGCCTACGTCTATTGCAGCATAACTAAGGGAGGATTCAGGGTCACCTGGTCCAGCCCTAACTATATGCTTTAGCAAAAAGGAAAGTTTGAAGCCTAATCTTGAAAGTAGAGATAGTGTCTGTCTCCTGAATCCAAACTGGAAGCTGGTTCCACAGAAGAGGGGCCTGAAAACTGAAGGCTCTGCCTCCCATTCTACTTTTAAATACTCTAGGAACAACAAGTAGGCCTGCAGAGCGAGAGCGAAGTGCTCTAATAGGGTGATATGGTACTACAAGGTCATTAAGATAAGATGGGGCCTGATTATTTAAGACCTTGTATGTGAGGAGCAGGATTTTGAATTCTGGATTTAACAGGAAGCCAATGAAGGGAAGCCAAAACAGGAGAAATCTGCTCTCTCTTTCTAGTCCCTGTCAGGACTCTTGCTGCAGCATTTTGGATTAGCTGAAGGCTTTTCAGTGAGTTTTCAGAACTTCCTGATAATAATGAATTACAGTCGTCCAGCCTGGAAGTAATAAATGCATGAACTAGTTTTTCAGCGTCACTCTGAGACAGGATATTTCTAACTTTAGAGATGTTGCACAAATGGAAGAAAGCAGTCTTACATATTTGTTTAATATGTGCGTTGAAGGACATGTCCTGGTCAAAAATGACTCCAAGGTTCCTCACAGTGTTACTGGAGGCCAAGGTAATGCCATCCAGAGTAAGAATCTGCTTAGATACCATATTTCTAAGATTTTCAGGGCCGAGTACAATAACCTCAGTTTGATCTGAATTAAGAAGCAGAAAGTTAGCGGCCATCCAGGTCTTTATGTCTTTAAGACATTCCTGCAGTTTAACTCATTGGTGTGTGTTATCTGGCTTCATGGACAGACAGAGCTGGGTGTCATCTGCATAGCAGTGTAAATGTATGCTATGTCTTCTAATGATGCTGCCTAAGGGAAGCATGTATAATGTAAACAGAATTGGTTCTAGCACTGAACCCTGTGGAACTCCATAATTAACCTCAGTGTGTGAAGAGGACTCTCCATTTATATGCACAAACTGGAGTCTATTAGATAGATATGATACAAACCACTGCAGTGCAGTACCTGTAATACCTACAGCATGTTCTAATCGCTCTAATAGGATATTATGGTCGACAGTATCGAACGCTGCACTGAGGTCTAGCAGGACAAGCACAGAGATGAGTCCACTGTCAGAGGCCATTAGAAGATCATTTGTAACCTTCACTAAAGCTGTTTCTGTGCTGTGATGAGCTCTGAAACCTGACTGAAACTCTTCAAATAAACCATTCCTCTGCAGATGATCTGTTAGCTGTTTGACAACTACTCTTTCAAGGATGTTCGATATGAAAGGAAGGTTGAAGATTGGCCTATAACTAGCTAAGACTGCTGGGTCTAGAGATGCTTTTTGAGTAAAGGTTTAACTACAGCCAGCTTGAAGGCCTGTGGTACATAGCTGATTATTAGAGATAGGTTGATCATATTTAAGATCGAAGAATTAATTAATGGCAGGACTTCTTTGAGCAGTTTTGTAGGAATGGGGTCTAAAAGACACGTTGATGGTTTGGAGGAAGTAATTATTGAAGTTAACTCAGAAAGATCAATTAGAGAAAAAGAGTCTAACTTAACATCAATGGTACTAAGAGTAGCTGTAGATAATATTACATCTGTGGGATGATTATTGGTAATTTTTTCTCTAATGATAAAAATGTTATTTGTGAAGAAGTTCATGAAGTCATTACTAGTTAAGGTTAAAGGGATGGTTGGCTCAACAGAGCTCTGACTGTTTGTCAGCCTGGCTACAGAGCTGAAGAGAAACCTGGGGTTGTTCTTATTTTCTTCAATCAGTGATGAATAGTAAGATGTTCTGGCTTTGCGGAGGGCTTTCTTATAAAGCAGCAAACTATTTCTCCAGGCTAAATGATGATCCTCTAAATTTGTAACTCTCCAATTTACGAGTCATCTGCTTTAGGCTACGTGTTTGAGAATTATACCACAGAGTCAGGTACTTCTGATTAGAGGCCTTAGTTTTCACAGGAGCTACAGTATCCAGAGTCGTACGTAGTGAGGAAGTGAAATTATTAACAGGATGATCGACCTCTGTTGGGGTGGCGTTCAGATAGCTGCTCTGCTCTATGTTGGTACAGGGCATTGAAGATGATAACAGTGGGTGGATTATATTCTTAAACTTAGTTACAGCGCTTTCAGAAAGACATCTACTTTGATAAAGTCTACTCTCCACTGCTGTGTAATCAATTATTGTAAATGTAAATGTTATCAGGAAATGATCAGACAGGAGAGGGTTTTCAGGAAACACTGTTAAATGTTCAGTTTCTATGCCATATGTTAAAACAAGATCTAGAGTGTGATTAAAGTGGTGGGTGGGTTCTTTTACATTTTGACAGAAGCCAATTGAGTCTAATAACAGATTAAATGCCATGTTGAGGCTGTCATTTTTAGCATCTACATGGATGTTAAAATCACCCACAATAATTATTTTATCTGAGCTCAGAACTAAATCAGATAAAAAGTCTGAGAAATCAGACAGAAACTCTGTGTAAGGCTAAGGTGGACGATAGATGATAACAAGTAAGACTGGTTTCTGAGTTTCACAGCTGGGGTGGATGAGGCTAAGCATCAGGCTTTCAAATGAATTAAAAGTCTGTCTGGGTCTTTGGTTGATTAATAGGCTGGTGTGAAACCGCCCCCCCATTGCATATAATGGCTGATCAGACCACTTTGACACACAATGGGGATACTAAACAAAACACAATCATAAACAAAGAATGCAGCACAGTCTGGTTTGTTATTAAACTAAAGATCAAATAAGAAAATCAAAAGTATTGAATCCTAAACTCAATATCCAATTAAATGCTAATACTTTTTCTTTCAGGAGGTGGTGGTGCAGTCCAATTATCCTATTGTATTTAAGGGTAAGACGTAAAGAAACAAAGGTTAGTCAAAAGTCAAATTAACGAACTGGTGTGAATATGTAAGTAAACTAAATGTGCGTGCTTACAAATAGAACAAATTTATCCAAACCAGTCAATAAATTTATTGGAAACTAAAGTGTGTTATTGTGTTCAAATGAAGAAATGAAAATACACAAGAGTTACCGACTTTAGTGTGGCCATGGGTTTGGCCATCACATGGTGCCTGTGTTCAGTTTAGGTGCTTCTACCTGTTGTTTTTGTTTTGTTTTTTGCTTTCCTGCTAATGTGTCATTGTCTTTCTTCTCGCTGGGTGCATGATCTTCAAACTCTATTATACATCCAAGCTGCTATGAGAAATCAGTTTTCCGTGCATGATGAATCTCACCCTCAGTGGTCTCAGTATGTCCTCACAGCCAGCGCCAGTGGAGCTACTCTGTGACCTCTCACTGGCACAGACGGAGGGTCTGTGCCAGTGAGAGTGCAAATGTTTGCAATATAAAAATAAATGAAAAATGTAAACATCTATGTTTAGTGAACTTTGCAGTGTTGCTCTGTGGTGCAGCTACGACACTGTAGCAAAGTTTACACACTATGTCTACTTGATCCACGTCTGACTCCGCGAACCCATAATGTTTCCACACCACTGAAGTTTTTTTACCCCTCTTTTCAACCAACGGCAGTCACTCTCCTCTCCAAATAACTTCTGCTTAGCTTTCCGAGCTTCCCTCGGGTCCTCTTAATTGTTGTGACACGTGTTCGAAATGCAGAGAGGTGCGCTCGATTTGCCACACGGAGCAGCGTGAGAGTAAAGCACGAGGGAGGGGCTAATAATCGGCTCAGTCATTTTTAATGATTGTTGAAAGCCCAGATCGTAATCGTGATTAAAATTCGATTAATTGAGCAGCCCTAAATAGGGGTCATCATTTTATCACCTCTAATATTTTTAATCATCTTTCTTTGCTGCTATTTTAAACATTGGTGATGCTTTTTTTCCTGAACAAAGATGTAGAGATCATGGTTCTGTCATGAAACCGCTGTGCAGGCAGGAAAGGATCCAAAAGCAGACTTCACCAAGGTGTGACGTGAACTCCAAAATCCCAGCTTTCTTTGCTGGGAAAAGGCGATACAAAACTAAACTGGGAAATTCTAACTCACGAGGAAACACCGGGAGAGTGACACAGCCATGAGGGAGGATAAGACACGGAACTGAGGGAGACGCAGACATAAATGCACAGAAGGATCAGACGTGGAGCACACCTGACACAAATAAAGATAACAAAACAGGAGAAGAGCAAACACAACACGATGCACACTGATGGGAGACTATCAAAGTTAAACAGGAAGTACACTGGAGGGAGAGAGAGGACATGGAGGAACTGGGGGACGTAGATAAACATGACGAAATGAGGGGCAACGAGGCACAAGAACTCACACCACGATACAAACACAGACACACAGAGGGCAACAACACAGGGAGAAATCTAATAACTGAACTAACAGAACAACCCAGGCACTAAATAATAACAAAAGTAGACTTAACGTGATACAAAATGACATGAAGTACAAGAACACAAAACACTGGCTCAAATGGCCCAGAACCATGACAGGTGCATCCTTTCAATGACCACTGTTCACCCGTTTTAGACAGCAAACAGAAACATCTTTACCCTGTGTGAAATACAGCACGTGCTGTTTCAAGCGTAGTTGTCAGAATGTGGAACATTTGTGGATTTCCAAACTCCAGGTTCATCTTTGTCATCTTATATTCTTTTAATATGGTCAAAGATGTGAGGGCTACATATTTTTAAAATTGAATTTATCTTTAAACTTCAACACAATCAGAGACATCATTACACCTTTAAGCTCTTCTCTAACTGTTTACTGAAATGAAGAGTATTTTTTGTTAATAGCATTCATGATATCAGAGACGTTATTAGCCCTCCTCCTTGCTCTCTGACCACATGCCTTAACTGGCTGACAATCTCAAAGATCTTTGTATCAATATCTCTGAACACTCAACAACATCAGGCCTTTAATTTCTGGTTGTTTACCTAAACAAGCTGTTATTTAGCACTGACCCCTCCCACCTTCAGAATTTATCTCCAAAATATTAGAAAAAGTGGTGGCCAGCCAGCTTTCAGAGGTTTAAACTGCTCACAACATTTGAGATACATTTCAGTCTAAATTTCAACATGATATTTCACATTATATTTTAATGCATAGAGATACAGGTGAATATTCAACCCTTGTACACAGCAAATCCAGCATGTCCAAATTAACACTGTCGGATTTGATTTCAACACTATTAAAGTGTCTATATGGGTCCACACCAGAGAGTGTTAATTTAACTTTTTTTGGAGAGTTGGTACGTTAACTCTGATTTAGTGTTAAACACCAAATCTGTCTGGAGTTGATAATTTAACACTTGGTGTTAAGAGTTTATATATTAACTCTCAAAGAGTATTTTAGTTTAACTACGTAAGAGTTATCTTCTAATTCATTCTAAAAAGCAGGAATTTTACTGTTCTGAACTTCTAGAAATTTCTTTTGGAAATAAACATTTACTAAAAAGATGCAATGGTTTTTGAAAAACATTTATTCTGAACTGTGCACCACAATTTCAAAACATTTTCTGAAAGACGTAACAGTGTACATGTTCTCACTTTCATTAGAATTTTGTTTATCAAAAGGTCTGACATGGTAAATGCAAATAACAGCGTTCTCATCACTTATTTCTTCAATACAATATGCATGTCCTTCATTCTTCCCTCTGTGGAACTTCAACGCACTTCTGCTCTCCCCCATATTCCATCTTCACAAGCATATCCTGTGCGGAGATTGAATAAAAATTAGTTGACACTAATTAATGGCACAAATAATCCAGTAAACAATTGCAGCATAGAGAAAAGAAAAAAAAAGGAATCCTCTTTGAGCCATTACTTGTGTAAAGTATTTTCCCAAAAGACAAGGACACAGGCAACAGGTAATACTGAACTAAATGTAAAACCTCAACCTTTTTCATTTTTACCTAAACCGTGTGCACAAAACTCTGGAGGGATCTATGCTAACGTAGAATCCAGTCAGGACGTCTGCTACTGCTGTTTGCTCGTTTTTTTTTTATGGGCGATCGTTTTCAGGCTTCAAGTAGCACCATTATACCAACATTTCACATTCTAGACATTGTTTTAGGTGTATTTGACCAAACGTTTGACTGAAAATTCACATGCAAGCTTTTTTCAAGGCTGTGGTATTTGCCCGCAAACAATACCTTTCAGCTAGCTAAAACAGAATATTATGCTATCAGCGAGCAACATGGCTAATGCCTTCCACACAGCTTTGTCTCAACTCCAAAGAGCCACAGAAGTAAAAGCTCATAACAATAATTGAAACAATCTTTGAAAAAATGACTTACCAAGCATGGCAAACAACTCAAATATGTAGAGCAAAATGTTCTGAAACGGCTTCGCTTCAGCTTCGATTGGAGCCGTGCTGGGGGCGGAGTCTGTGAATTTACTCTAGTGGTGTCATAGCCCCTGTAGGAGTTCAGAGTTAAGAGGTCAAGAGTTAATGTTTCCATTGTAACACCTCCAGATTTGACAGAGAAACACTCATTTTTAACACTCGATTTTAACTACTATCATTTTACACCTCAGAGTTACATTAAAAGAATGTGACTCTGCTTAGAGTAAAATTAACTCTACTTTTGCAAGAAGACTATTAACACCAAAACATTTAACACTTTTGAATTTGCTGTGTACCCTTGGAAGTCTCAGCTGCCTTTCAAAGTACCTGACTGAGAGACTTATATCTCAGGGTCGCAGCTCTGGCTGGCTTCTTCCTCTGTCACTCTCACTAAAGCTTTTCAGTTCCTGTTGCTAATTTTGTGTCCTCCTCTGCGACTCCATCTTGTGTTGAGCTGCTAGGTTCTGCACTGCTATCGTGTTTGCTCTGTACATCCTCCGAGTTTGACACACCCTGAATAACTAAGAAGTCTCATATCTTTTTTACACAGATGATGTTCAGCTGTGTTTGTGTTTCAAACACTAGAACATAGCCAAATTATCTGTCCTTCAAGACTGCATACATACTGCAACAGAGAAGAAGACATCAGAGGGTCTTCTTCTGCATTTAAAAAACAAGACCAACATTGGCCATTAGACACACAAACAGGACTAGTCCTGAGTTTTTAGCTGTACTAGGTCTTTGCAAGTATTTTTTCTGCATTTCTCTTTGATTACATTGATGCTGATGCACATATTATAGAAATGTGGAAGAATATACAAGAGAAACCAAAAGATACTTAAAGTTTGTAATTATTATTCTTTGAATGATTTGGGTAACTGTTTGTTACAGTTTTTCACGATTACTAAGACACATTCCTGGAAAGCTGCTCTCCTTTTCCCCAAACTGTGAACACAAAACCCAATTTTCAAGCTACATTCACAAAACCTCTGACTCTTCTTGCAAAACCAAACTTTCACCCTAAAACAGTTGAATTTGTGCTCAAAACTGAACTATGCCGTCAAATCATGCCTCAAGTCAATCTAAATTATATTCTCTACTGAGTAGTCACTAAACACTACATAGAAAGTAGTTTATGTTATGTTAATGAGAGTGCGGGGAGTGAGTTGGAGGGTGGGGTGGGCTGCTTTTAACTATGTAAAGCACTTTGTGCTACATTTTTTTTTGTATGAATAGTGCTTTATAAATAAAGATTGATTGATTGATTTAATAAACTCAGCCGTCTGCTCCTTGCTATCTCAAATATAACAGGACACTGGAGTATATTCTCGAGCATCTGACACTTCTGATAATCAGCTGTCTGCTTGACATTTATTCAGCTGTGTAAAAACTATAACTTTAATCTCAGCCAAACCGATTTACTCAGGAACAAATAAAATACTGAAAAAAGTTATCTAAGTGACTTATATATCATGTTTAACCTGAGTAGCGAAAGACGGCGGTGGGTTTGAAAACGATTTGCCGGGAGTCCGGTGCTCTCACGGCTCTAGTGAGCCTCGCCCCCGGCTAACTATCGAGCTAGTGGGTAACAGACGTCTCCAAAAACGTCGGAGCGCTTTTGAAAATATGTGGTGTCCTGACAAACTGAGCAGATATTTGAGGTTTACACAGCTACATTCTCGCCTGAAAATATGTTAAATGTTTATTTTGTGACCCAGAAAGAATAATAAGAGTAATATTAAAACTAACAGCTGCCGCCATGGGGGGGGTCACGTGGCCAAGCATTAAGATGGCAGCTTAGCGGGGTCGCTCTCAGGACAGTGTACAAACTTTCTATAAAAAACCCTTGCATATGCTGTTAGTGTGGTCTGGAATATACGGCACTGACATGTCAAAAGCTTCATCTGTGAAACAGTGTGACATCTTTACCCGAAGACGCAAGACAGGCGCTATACCATCAACGTCCGACACAGATGCTAACATGGCTAGCATAGCCGAGGTTTTGGATGAACTCAAATCACTCCGGTCAGATTTTGGAGCCAAGTTGGACAGCATCGATATAAGACTGACTGGGATGGCGAGCGCAGTGACTGCACTGGAGGGTAAAGTCTCGGAGGTAAAGCAAGACATATTGAACCAGGGGGCTCATATCGAAGAGGCCGAAGCCCGCATTGCCGAAGTTGAAAGCACACTTGAGAAAACAGAAACGTCACTGAACTCGGCTATCAAACGAATCGCACTTCTTGAAGCCAAAACAGATGATTTGGAAAACCGCGGACGACGAAAGAACCTGCGCATCTTCGGCATAAAAGAGGGAGCAGAAGGGCAACAATCACTCTTCGACTTTATTAACATCATGCTACCTAAGTGGCTGGGGCTAGCGCCCGACAAGTCATTCACACTGGAGCGAGTGCATCGCACGCTTGCCTCCGGGAAACCAAACCAGAGCAGAGCGGTGCTTATTCGTTTCTTAAAATTCCGAGAGAAGGAACTGGTATATTGGGAAGCAAGAAAACAACAAATTACACATGATGGGGCCAAGATCACATTTGCACAGGATCTGTCTGCGGAGACGGTTCGGATCCGACGGGGATTTCACCCGGTTGTCAAACTGTTTATTGATATCAATGCCTTCCGTGGATTCCAGCACAACCCATGCAGACTCAGAATCCTGTACGGTGGGAAGATC
The DNA here is from genome assembly GCF_965226115.1 of Aulonocara stuartgranti. Lineage (NCBI taxonomy): Eukaryota > Metazoa > Chordata > Actinopteri > Cichliformes > Cichlidae > Aulonocara > Aulonocara stuartgranti. Next base: position 43,630,155 of record NC_138944.1, read on the forward strand.
CACCTCTTCTCAACACCTCAAGAAGCCGAAAAATTCTACAAGAATCTGCCGAAGGAAACAGCAGAGGATGCTCATCACCAGTGAGTTGGTTAAACAACAGGTTAACCATTAAGACACTCCATAAGACTGCCTCTGCTTCAACATAACCGACCAGTAATTGAGTCACTGATAAGAGACAGATAAAATTTTGAGCTCGAATTTATGTGGGACTTATGTTACCATAACTGGGCGTTTTTAAGTGCATATTCGTTCTAAGTTTGATTGCAATCGTTTTTGGGTTGTATATTAACAGCTGAACCTCACCTAAGTCTTTTTTTTGTTTTGTTTTGTCCTACCAAGGGTAAACTTTACTTTATTATGGGGGAAGAATCAGTATCATTATATGGTTAGTGTACACTGTCTGATTTATGGGGTTTTGGAGAGGTCGCGTTGACTAGTTACTCCTCAGTGATGTGGATTAACGCCCTCCAAATAATTTGTTCAAGGGAGGGGGGAGACATTTCCAACAAGGAAATGCAAATGTTCAATCAGAAATTGTTTACAAGTTCTTTATCTGGTATGTGTGAGTGTGTGAATGTATGTGCAAACCTGCTTCTTCAATTTTTCCTTTACTTTGTTTATTTAAGTGAACAGTCTGACAATATTTTATGGAGAGGACAACTAAAGAAAACATTTTGAAGGTTAACATTATGACCTGGAACGTTAGGGGGATACGGAAGTTAGCTAAACTGAAACAAGTATTAAACCGACTAAAACATTTTAACTCTAGGATTATTTTCCTACAGGAATCTCATCTTACTGCATCAGAGATACATTTATTAACCAAAAGATGGCAGGGTCAGGTATATTTCTCTTCTTTTACTAGACATGCCAGAGGAGTCATTACTCTTATACATAAGTCAATCCCATTTCAAACTACGAGGGTGATTACAGATCCAAACGGGAGATATGTAATTGTGCAGGGCCGTATCTCCATGTTAGAAATAAACCTGATAAATATCTATGGCCCCAACGAGGATAACCCATCCTTCTATGAAAATCTATTTCTCACAATATCAACCTTGGAGGGCCTTTATATCATAGGAGGGGACTTCAATTGCGCCCTGGACCCTAACCTGGATAGGTCGTCTCAAACTGACACTACTCATACCCAGACTAGAAAAATACTTTTTAACTATATGAAAGATTTGAGATTAAATGAGGTCTGGAGAACAAGGAATCCAAATAACAGGGAATTTTCATGTTATTCTAGTTCGTATCAAAGTCATTCGCGGATAGACTACTTTCTTATCTCTACAGAGTTATTACCTTGTGTTGAGAACTGTTGGTATAACAGTATTGTGATTAGTGATCACGCAGCAGTATGTCTATCAGTTAGATTGGGCGAAGTTGATCAAGGTGTAAAGCGATGGAGGATGCAAACATTTTTGTTAAAGGACCCATCATTTGTCAAATTTATAGAAACTTGCATTGATCAATATTTTCAAATAAATAAAGATGAAACCACAGCTAGTATTAGGTGGGAAGCATTTAAAGCTTACATAAGAGGGGAAATTATAAGCTACAGTAGCATCAAGAGTAAGCAATATAACCAAGAATTAAAATCATTAGAAAGGCAAATTAAATCTAATGAAACAGAATTTTACCAGAGCAATGATCCCACTAAACTAAACAATCTGACTATTCTAAGAGCCAGGTATGATAAATTAACAGCAGAGAAAGTGGCAAAAAGTTTAATGTGGACCAAACAATTATTTTATGACCAAGGAGAGAAGGCAGGAAAATTATTGGCCTGGAGGATAAAAAAGATGCAAGCAGAAAAGGCCATCACCCACATAAAGTCCAAATCGGGTATTATAACAACAGACCCTTTAAAAATAAATGAAAATTTCAGAGAGTTTTATCAATCTTTATACAAATCTGAATATACGGGAAACAGAGAAACACAAGATGCATTTCTTGATCAGTTAAAATTTCAAACCCTCTCAGAAGAGGATAAAACAGCCCTTGATAGTCATTTAACAATAAAAGACCTGTCAGAAGCCATAGACGACCTGAATAGCGGTAAAACGCCTGGTCCTGATGGACTTCCAATGGAATTCTATAAAACATTTAAAAATAAATTAATACTGCCACTTCTTAACATGTATGAGGAGTCATATAAGTCCGGAATACTCCCAGACTCACTGAGATTAGCTACAATAACCCTTTTATTGAAACCAAATAAGCCTCCGACTGAATGCTCCTCTTATAGGGGAATTAGTCTTATGGGATGTGATACGAAGATTTTGTGTAAAGCACTCTCTAGAAGACTAGATAAATGTGTGCCTAATTTGGTAACAGACGATCAACAAGGTTTTGTTAAAACGAGACAAGGCTATCATAATATAAGACGTGTCCTCAATGTACTTTATGAGAAAAACAATAGGGAGGACACTGCGCTGCTATCACTAGATGCGTGCAAAGCCTTCGATAGAATAGAATGGAATTATCTCTTACAAGTGCTCCCCAGATATGGACTAGGTGAAACATTCCTGAAATGGATCCGATTATTGTATACACATCCAACAGCACAAGTTTTAACTAATAATAACGTATCAAAACCCTTTAATTTACAGCGATCAACCAGGCAGGGCTGCCCTCTGTCACCAATTCTCTTTGTGTTAGCAATAGAACCTCTGGCCATAGCTGTGAGAGCAAATGCAGGAATATCAGGGACAAGAATTGGAGGAAGAGACCATCTAATTTCTTTATTTGCAGATTATATTATATATTTTTTGACTAATCTGAAAGATAGTATCCCTAATTTAGTAACATTAATAAAAACATTTGGAGAATTTTCAGGATACAAAATTAACAATTCTAAATCAGAATTAATGTTTCTTAATGAGGAAGAAAGAAGAAGCCCTGTGGTGGCCACCCCATTTAAGACAACTACAACAGGCTTTAAATATTTAGGCATTAGGATCACTCCAAGCCTCAAGGACATAACCTCAATAAATTATGATCCCCTTGTAGGAGAGGTCACGGAAATGCTAAACCGTTGGACAAACCTGCCTGTATCTATGATAGGCCGGATAAATATCCTAAAAATGACAATTTTACCCAAATTTTTATATTACTTCCAAACACTTCCGTTGCCTCTACCAACTTCATTTTTTGACAGTTTAAACAAACTATTTAACCAATTTATTTGGAATAATAAGAAGGCAAGGCTCCGCTTACAACTACTTTACTTGCCCTATGAAAGAGGAGGTCTCCAAGTCCCCAACCTCAGATGGTATTATATGGCTGCCCAACTAACATCAGCCACCCATTATTTCTGCCCAACAACACCTCCAGCCTGGGTTGACATCGAGCAAAAATCTGTTCCAGATCTTCCCTTACACACTTTTCTATATTCTTCAGACACTAAGATATTAAAAAAAACTACAAGGAACCCTTTCTTGAAAAATACAATTATAATTTGGCATGCAGCTCATAAATATGTGGGCGATCCTCCATCGCTTTCGCGATTTACCCCTATTTGGGGAAATGAAAAGTTCACGCCTGGTAAAAGTGATGGGGGATTTAAAATATGGAAAAATAAAGGCATTCAAAAAATTAAAGACCTATATGCAGATGGCATGCTGCTCACATTTGATCAGTTGTGTAAAAAATATTTAATACCCCCAAAGCATTTTTTTAAATATTTACAATTGAAAAACTATTTGTCATCAAAACTGCAAAGGATTGCTGAACTTCCACCATTGACAAAAATAGAGGAGGTATGTGTTAAGAATACAAAAGGGAAAGGTTTTCTCTCTATATATTATAATTTACTGGTGCTTTCCTCCAAAGACTCAGCAGCAGATAAACTGGATGCTTGGAGAAGGGAGATCCAAGAGGACATAGATGAAAATGACTGGAACCAGGCTTGCTTAAAAGCACAAAAACAAACAATAAACACACGCTTTAAACTACTGCAATATAAATGGCTCATGAGAACCTATATAACACCTGTCAAGCTTCATCATATGTCCAATGATATTCCGGACATCTGTACTAAATGTCTAGTTGAAAAAGGAACTCTTCTTCATTGTCTATGGGAGTGTCCTAAAATCCAGGACTTTTGGAAAGATGTTATCAAATATCTGTCTGAAGTGTTTAAGGTAAAAATCCCTTTAATAGGAAAACTCTGTGTACTTGGAATATATCCAAGGGAATTTAAGCAATCGGGGAAAAAAACTAAATTACTGGACTACGGACTACTTCAAGCCAGAAGAGCCATTGCGCTATGTTGGAAGAGTATGGATGCTCCCTCCATGGGACTCTGGAAGAAGGAAATTGCAATCTCTCTAGGCCTGGAAAGACTGACATATATTGCCAAGGGCAAACAATGGGACTTTGTGAATATGTGGAAGCCATATATGACTATTTTAGGGAGTGGAGGTGAAGGACATTTATGAACAAAAAGGAAAAGAAGAAGGAAAGGAGGGGAGAATCTTGTCTATCCTAACCCATTGTATTTTTGTATTGCTGTGAGAACTATGCTCATTTCTACATTTGAATGTGATGTAGGCAGGTTTGATGTATGGATGGATGTGTGAATGTGAGGGTGTTCAACATTTGTTTGTATTGTACTATAAAAAATTTCAATAAAAATATATGGAAAAAAAAAAACAGCTGCCGCCATTGTTGGAAACTGAGCAGGGCCGCGCTATGAATTCTGGGACACAGCTTCTTCTTCTTCGGGGTTTAACGGCAGCTGGCATCCTTGTACATGCAGTGCTGCCATCTTCTGTTTCAGTCTGTTATTACACTCTTAAATCCTGCTACTTATTCCTGCGTCTTTTGTGATCTTACAAAGCTTCAAACGACGCATCGACTGTTAAATTAGTCGTTGACGATTTTGATAGCCGACGTAATCGTGACTAGTCAACTAATCGTGGCAGCCCTACATGATTCCAAACATTTTTTACAAATAAATAACTGCAAAGTGGGGTGTGCGTAATTAATCAGCCCCCTGAGTCAATACTTTGTAGAACCACCTTTTGCTGCAATTACAGCTGCCAATCCTTTAACGTATGTCTCTACCAGCTTTGCACATCTAGAGACTGAAATCTTTGCCCATTCTTCTTTGCAAAACAGCTCCAGCTCAGTCAGATTAGATGGACAGCATTTGTGAACAGCAGTTTTCAGCTCTTGCCACAGATTCTCGATTGGATTTAGACACTTAACTATCTTTTCAATAATTTTTGAGATAAAAGGCAGTTTGGAAATAGGTCTGTAATTTGCAATAATATCAGGATCAAGAGCAGGTTTCTTGAGTAGAGGCTGATTCACTGCATGTTTAAGATTGACAGGTACAACACCAGAGGACAGACTACTATTTACAATGGATTGTACAGCTGATGCTATAGTGAGAAAAACCTCTTTGAAAAATCGAGGAGGGAGAGCATCATAAGGGGAACCTGAGGGCTTCATGTGAGCAACCAACTCCTGCACGCAGAGCAAGGAAACTGGCTCAAACCTGTCAAAGACAGCAGAACTAGGGACAGGGGTAGAAGGGTCGAGAACGGACTGGGAAGTCTGCGCTTTGACAGATAGCACTTTATCAATAAAGAAGTGCAGGAAGTTTTCTCAAGTTTCCTGAGAAGACTCGACACCAGCAGTCTGTGGAGCATGAAGGACCATGTCAATAGTCTTGAATAATAGCAGCAAAATGTTTCCTCTTAGCATCTTTTACAGTCTTCTGGTAGGAATTCCAGTAGTTTTGTAATATTTGGTATGACACCTGCAGTTGATCCTTCTTCCATTTACGTTCAGCTCTCCTACACTTTCTTCTGGCAGCCCGGGTGTCTTCATTCAGCCAGGGTTCAGATTTGGCTTTTACTTGCCTAAGCTTAAAGGGGGCCACCGAATCTAAAACAGTTTGGCAGACTGAGTACTCAGCTCTTCTGGAATCAGGAAGGTTGCAGTTCTGATTAAAAACAATAGAGAACTGTCCAGCAGAGGAAGGATTAAAAATACGACAGCACCGAGCAACAACAGAAGGAGGATTAACTTTGGTACAAGAAAGGGAAACCTCAAACAAGACAGGCTTATGATCCGACCCTACAATGTCACAAACCTCTAAGTTAGAGACAGGTAAATTGTGAGTTAAAACAAGATCCAACGTGTGCCCATATTTTTGTGTAGGCACAGACACAGGTTGCACAAGATCAAAAGAGTCAATAAGATTTAAAAAGTCCTTTGCCATTGGCTTGTCAGGGCAGCACACATGAATATTGAAGTCCCCAACAATAAGGACATGATTGTATTTTGGCATAATTTCAGCCAACAGATCAGAAAAGTTATTTAAGACGTCCTTATTGTATTTGCGGAGTCTGTAAACCACAGCACAGAGCACTGTGTGAGAGCGACCTAGCTCAAACATACTCAGGTCAAAGCTACTAGGTGATGTTGATAAGGGCAGTGGTTTACATTTATACTGCTTCTTAAAAACAACCGCTAGTCCTCCTCCTCTGCCTGATATTCGAGGAGAGTTTAAAAAGCAGCAGTCATCTGGTAAAAGATCTGTGAAAGCACTGGACTCACCGGCCCTCAACCATGTCTCAGTTATACAGAGGAAATCCAGTCCTTGGGTCATAAATAAATCCCTTGCAATAAAAGTTTTATTACTCAGCGATCTAGTGTTCACCAATCCAAACCTGGTGGAGGTCAGCGTGTTCGTGGCTGACAGCGAGACCCGACACAGCAACCGCAGGTTCTATAGGTTCGCACTACGCCGACAAAGATGAGGGAAAATCCTTCGCGGCTGGGACATCTGATCCGAGCCAACAACGGGCACCAGCCAGGCATCGATGGGCTCCAGAGAGCGCGGAGAAAAGACATTGTGAGGCACAGATCCATGTTCGTTCCAAGAAGCCGGGGAAGAGCGCACCAAGTACGCCTTAAGTTTCACGAGCAGACCGCTGCATTTGCCCTGGCATCTGAAACGCTTTCGCCGTGAGGCCAGGATCCGAAAAAGGTTAGCTGGTAACCCAGATAGGAATGGAGGTAACGTCTTATGTCCAGTATAAGTTGCATTGGTAAGATCACTGGCAACTAGTCGGAGGTCCAGCAGAGTTTGGCGATTGTACATTAAAAGAGAGTTGACTCTAGCAATAAAAAAACAACACAAACAAACACAACAGGGGAAGAGGCAGATGGCGAGCCACACACACTGGCGCCATCTTGTAACTGTTGTCAACATTTACATACTATGATGTGAAAAAAGGTAACTACCTGTGCTCTTCTCTAAATGTTTGGATTATGGTGGACACGGTGAATCTACTGATGTTTGGTTGTACCCTTAGTCCGGCCTCCTTCATTGTCATACCATGGACAAGAACATGGTCAATCACAGTAGCTCTGATTTACAGTTTTTTCTGAATGCTTAAACACTAACTGTGATTCCTGTAGCACAATCTCTAAAACTATTCAGACTTATAGCAAAACCACTCACTGAGTTTGCAAAACTAAAAGCACAAAAACTGCTTTGTACTCAGTTTGCAATTTTGTAACACACACTTTGCAAAACTGTAGGCACAATTCACTGCACAACACTCAATTACCAAATTTCCAACACACTCCTAGCAAAAGTATACACATGTATGGCTATCATTAACACTAATTTGCCAACTGTCTGGCACACTTTCACATGTGAAAACTTCTTTAGATAATTAGTTCACTTTGCAATCAGCCTAAGCACTATAATCCAGGTAAGCTGTGTGTGCGGAGTACAATGGAGGGAGCAGGAAGAGTGAGAAGTAGAGGAGGCCGAGGAAGAGGACGTGGAGGTGAAGAAGTAGGATGAAGAGGACGACAAGGACAAGGAGGAGCAAGAGGAAGACGAGGAGGGGGGAGAGGAAGATGAGGAGGGGGGAGAGGAAGGGTAGGAAGAGTAAGAAATAGAATTGCTGATGACATCAGAGCTACAATAGTGGACCATGTAATCAACCGTGGAATGACCCTGAGGGAAGCTGGCCAACGGGTCCAGCCTAACTCGAGCCGCTACACTGTAGCAAGTACCATAAGGACATCTTGAAATGAGAATCGGTTAGTACAGTCACTTCGCACAAAGATTTGTAGCACTGCCATATGCCAATGAGAAACACACCAATACCATTGATGTAAAAATACTGAAATTGTTACTTTACAGAATTGCTAGATGACCAGATGCTGGGGCAGAGGAAGCATGTTCACTGCAGACCAAGTAACCCATATAGTCATTATGGCGATTGCAAATAATCCTATACTTGGAAATAAACACTTGTGTTTGTTTTGATGTGTTTGAATAAACACCAGTACTTGAAGTTTGGATCCCTCTATGCTTATGGATCTATGACAGAAGTATGAGCTCAAACTGACATAGCCTACCTTGTGCACAGAGAAAGCAAAAGCCAGATGTGTTTTGTATTCATACCATCAGTGTGCAGTTGGCGCATTGTGTGCTTAGTAGATGATGGCTTGTGTGTACTGTTTGATACGGAAACACCATTTTTACGAAGGTGTGAAGAGTTAATCTAGCTGTGTTCGCTTTTGCAAGAGAACTACAATGTTTTGATGATTGGGTGACAGGTTTTCTTATTTGTGTGAAGAGTTTTGCAAAATTAGCCAATAGTTACAAAAAATGTGCTTAAGCAATCAGAAAAAACTGTAATCTGATATCACATCATTAGCCACAAGTGTGATAAATTTTGAGTTGTTGTGTTCAACTGGTAAATGGACTGGTTCTTATATAGCGCTTTTCTACTCTGTCTGAGCACTCAAAGCGCTTTATACTACTAATTCATTCACCCAAACACACAAGCACTTTTTTCTGAGCTAAGTAGTCTACCATTCACACTCCGATGGATGCATCGGAGTTAGCATCCCTAGGCAAGATGCTAACACCATGTGGCAAAGGAGAGCAACATGGTGTTAGCATCTTGCCTAGGGATATTTGGCATGCAGACTGGGATCGAACCACCAACCTTCTGGTTAGTGTCTGACCTGCTCTGCCACCTGAGCTACAGTGTTTGACTTTTTCCACCTGTGCTCACCATTATGCAACACAGGTGCATCACAATGACAATGTGTTGACAAGATGTGTCTAAACAGATGAAAAGTGCTTATGGTTTTGCCAAAAGAGTGACTGATTCAATAAGTGGGTTCAGGCAATAGGGTTTAGTGTTTTAGCAATCGAGAAAAACTGTAAGTTACTTGCAAATTCAAAATAGTGCAGTACCCACTGAAGGTCAAGCTTTGTGCACAGTTGTCGAATGACACAGGAGAGATTTTGAAGCCTGAAGCTGCAGTAATTGCTTCTTAGTCCAGAGTCAGTCAGTGTTATTACAAACAATCTTGCATCCCATTTTAAAACAAATTTAATGGTGTTTTGACTTATTTATTGTTATTATTAATCAGTGATGATTTTTTACTGTGGTAAAAACAACAGGAAAGGTGATTTACCTGTATGACCTCTTCAGCATCATTGAACAAAGAAAGTAGCTCTTAGTGAGAGGAGAAATTCTGTCTGTCATATTGGAAACATATAAGAAAACATTTACATAGCATTTTCAGTGGGAGAAACATTTCTCAACTGAAAATGTTACAACCAGATGAACAGATTGGCTTACCTGGATGATTAAACATGCTTCAAGACATTTACGCAAAAGTAATTTTAGCATTTTCACAAGGAATTCTCATGGAGCCACATCTTCTCTCTCTCAGGAATACTGTGTTGTTTTGGTGGAAATGAAGGAAAGACTGCTGTGAAAGCAAAAGAGAGAGCAGATGTCACCCTACAGACAGGAGAAAGTCCAAGTAATGCCAAGATAATATGGACTTTTGGAGCCGAAAATCCAAACATGCGACTTGCCACCATAAAGAAGAGAGTGGTGAAGAGTGACTATGATGCGCGTTTTAAAGACAGACTGCAGCTGGACAGTCAGACTGGAGCTTTGACCATCACACAGCTCAGCGTCCAGGACTCAGGCATCTACAAGTGGCAGGCCATCAGCGACACCATCTTATGGAAGCAGTTTAACCTGACTGTTTATTGTAAGTACATCCGCTCACTCGCGTCACTAGACCTTGAAAACAATTTAATAAAAAGGCAACATTTTTTTCCCACACTGATTCATGAAAAGATGCACAACAACTCCTTACTGCTGCTCTGTTTAGATACATTAGCCTCCATCTCACCTCATTTCTAGCATTCTCCTCTGTTACAAAGGCCCTCTGCATGTCCTCCTTCACTACATTCATGAACCTTCTGGTAAATGGACTGATTCTTATACAGCGCTTTTCTACTCTCCTTGTATACAACATGCCTCATTCACCCATGCACTTCCAAACACAAGTGCAAACTAAACTACCTTCACACACATTCATACTCCAATGAACACATCGGAGGGCAACTTGGGGTTAGTATCTTGCCAGGGATATGCAGACTGGGGAAGCCAGGGATCGAACCACCAACCTTCTAATTAGTAGCTGACCTGCTCTACCACCTGAGCCACAGCCATGTGCTCGTCCTCTTTTCCTCATACCACACAGCTTCAAATCCTCTTTTTGTTAGTGCCTGATAGGTTTGTAGCTTGTACCTATCCGCTGGAACGTTGAAGACAATATAGTTACACTGCAAAGCAAGACACAAGCAGGCTGGTTTTACTCATGCATGAGGGAAAGCTGGCTGGAGCCGAGTGTCGTTCCACCACTTGACCTCCGTCAGACTCTCAGCCAGGCTCCCCATAGCACTCCTTTTATTGTGGTTACATGAATATGCATAGGGTCATTAACATATGACATCTTACATAGGTATACATGTGAACAAAGAATACTGTGTGTGTGTGTGTGTGTGTGTGTGTGTGTGTGTGTGTGTGTGTGGTGTCCAGATGTGACCCTGTGAAGACTCCCCAAAGCTGGTGCCAGGAGTCTAGCGGTCCATCTGAACAAAAGGCTCTTATACTTAAACAGATATACGTGTGCTTGCTATACCATAAATCAATAAGAAAAGATACGAACTCTCCTAGGAGGTGTGATCTACGCCGGAACACTCTGTAGAGGGAGTGAACGCACTCCCCCTTCATGCTACACAGAGCTGTTACAGACCTCCTAGGATGAGACATTCTTTCAATCTACAAATGGTTATACACTTCTAAGCATATGTGGGTAAATGTTTCTAAGCATAAATGACAATCAACAATACAAATCTAACATTTCCCCCCTTATTGACCTTTATGCTAGAAAAATTCCCAGTTATGAATACCTCATGACTGACAGTTTTAATGCAAACATTTTTATACTCAGCATATGTCAAATCACCCTAAATTACTGTAAAAGTACACAGTTTAACAAATGTATTAGCAGTTATCCCATTCCTCATTAATCTCATCCAATGGCAACCTGCATCCTACAAGCAAACAAAGAAATTGTTAATTTAATAGTGAAAATAAGAAAGTAACATTTTCAAAAACATCTCAGCTTGGTGATGCTTCCTCCGGGTGTGCAAATCACATGTCTCTCTGCAGAGTGGTTTGAGTTCTGCAGGGCGTCATGAATGTCTCTTCCAGTTGTTTCCATCATTGTCCATAGGACCAGAGTCCAAATGTATGTAGAATAAACATTCAAACATACCAGTTAGTTTTGTTGTTTGTCAACATGGGTCTCAGCTATTTCCAAAGCTGCAGACCTCATAGGAAACTGCTGTTATCACCACCATCCTTAGACTCCCTCTGCGTTGTCGATGGAGCTTGGCACGCTCCCCTCATCCTTCAGGTGCCCGTCTGTTGTCCACAATCTCCTCTGTTGGCCTCTGGAAACCCCCCGTGGCACAGCTCTCAGTCCAACGCAGTTTCATGGTCCTTGCTGTGGCTCCAAAGTCTGATCTCATGATGGGCCCCAACCAGCTCGACCTTTGACCTCAACCACTGCCTGGGCTGTCAGCTATGCCTGGAATGGTTCTTGCTTCTCACTGGCCTCTTAAGATTTCTCAGGAGATTACTGCTGCACCTGTATTTCCTTGCTAGGAGGGAAAACTTCTATTTGGAGAGCATGTCAACAATCATCAAACAACATTCTTTAGTTCAGTGAACTTCACTTATAGGCCATCAAAGCCTCATCTGAACATGGATGCATCACTTGCATAGGTTTAATACCTGTAAATAAACTGTTAATCACACAAATCACTGCAACAATAATAGAAAACATTGTTTAATAAAAAACATTGTTAATCCTTGGACCCCTCCTCTTGACGCATGGACACACCCATGCGTCAACTCACCAAACCTGGATTCCTGTCTTAAAGAAAAAGATTAGCTAGATCATATCCCAGGCAACATCAGGGCATCTCCTCCCCAGGAGCAGCACCACCCTGGACCTATAATCCTGCAACAAAAATGCTAGTGTGTTTTGCATATTAAGTTTGCTTAACACCAGGCTCTCCCAGGAGCCTGCATACACACCATCATGGCCTGGAAAACAAGATCTGGAAGTGAAATCAAACTACATACCTGTAAACAATTGTATCATAAGAACAAGAAGCATTCAACATCAGCAAGACAAGTGTCATGTGCAGGTTTTCTCAAATCAGTAAACTACAATTATTTTCATAAGTCGCCTCAGACATGGATCATCCCATGTACTCAGTCAACATTAACGTAATCAGTGACTGCTCTTAAGCAAAGTCACTCCACTCATATATTATTTATGGGCTCAAGAGTGGCCAGCAAATGAGCCCATATTAACTATTCCATAACACCGCATCTCTTATTTGTTTGTCTCATGTCACTTGTCCGCTTCTGCTGAATCTTGTACATGCAGTCTCAAAAAACAAACATTAGCAACACACATTGATTATCCTGGTGGGCAGGCGTCGGCCAACCACATTCCAGAGGTGCCATAAAAACACCATAAAATCAACCATCCATTGCTGTGGAAAATATGTTATTCATATCATCAAAGTAACCTTCACATTTTCCCATCAACACAATGCAACAGCATCACCACTCATAACCTGTAAACACAGTTTTCCTCACACATAAACCCAGAAATCCTGTAGTAGGAAAAAACATCAACCAGTTGTCCTGGTATAAATCGCATCATCAATTCACATGAAGAACTGGCATGCTGTAAGAAAAGAAAATGCAAATATTAGCGCTTGCGCAGGCGTATGCATACTTTGTCACAGCTCCCTCTGTGAGCAACACAAGCCTATGAATAACACACCTGATAAATGCACAGACACAGAAAATGGCATTTAAAAGGTTAAATCATCATGCAACCTCGAGTGTTGCTGTCATCTTTCTGCTCCTGTAAAAGGAAACACATGGGTTCATCTGCACCTTTGTCAGGTGGGGGTTAACTTCACACAATCATGTTCAGTCAGTCAGTCAGTTATTTTAAAATTCTTACTCATTCAGTCAGTGGTTCCTTCTTTTGCTAATTGTGGAAATTATCATCGCATTCGTTTCCACGCTCAGCAAAACAACGTTATTTCAAAAAGAAAAATAATTTAGACTGGATTTCCTCGTTGAATCCTTTTTGGGGGGGACTCTCATTTCCTAATTGTCCCAAATAAGTGGCTTTCTCCTGAACCCATTTTAAATGTGGAGAAACTCACTTGCAACAATTTTCTTGACGATGTGTAACGCTTTTAATTCCCGACTTGCAGATCTGCTCAAAGAAAAGAAATTCACAAGCAAAATCAGTGCTTGTTCAAAAATGAAAAATAAAAAATAACAGAGATTATCAAACCAAACTCTCAGTGCACTGTGAAAGTATCAAAATAAAAAGGCCTTGTTAAGTCATGACACAAACTCCTCATCATCTTCACAACAGGAGAAGAATCATCAGCTAGATTCACTCCAAACCAACCATCAACTGCACAACACACAACATAACCCTAATGTCATATTAGCTATGAGTTTAATCACCCGGTCTGTGCTCTTCACTCATTTAAGCCACAGATCTATTTTATTCAATTTTTCCTTTTTCCCTTCATCATAAAACATGTGACATGCTGTCATGCACTTCACAAAAGACGTTTGTTCTGACGTATTCAGAGTTGTGTATCTAAATACAGGATTCACTCGCACATCAAAACAGGAAACTCAGTGTTTTAGAGTCTCCACTCAACACACAACAAACTCCAACACATCCCATTCACTCGTACTAGAATTCAGTCACCTTTCATTAATCTAAGAACGATCAACTAATTTGAATCAGCTATTAACCCACTAGGATGACAGGACAACAGAAATGCATGTTCAAAATGTTATCACTAAAAGAGAATTTCCCTCATACAGTAAATTACTTGTGCTGCATCAATCAAGCAGGAAGCTTCTCCCAATTTACTATATTAATAACTAAATTTATTGTCTGATCACTGGTTGGTCAAACCAGGATCTTTTTTCCCACAAAAGTTAAACTGTTGTCCTGCAACCTAGAGAGTCAATTTTTTGCATTGGATAAATTCAGTATTTGATAACAAGTGTCTGCTAAATTGACACTATTTTAACACTGATGAAAGATAACAAGCATGTCTGTGGAGCTGCATCTCCAACAGAGCATGTTCTGTGCTATGAGTTCCACTGGTCTTTGCATCACACGAGGTGACAAGATGATAAACAGACTCACGCTTAAAATGTCTAATCTTCATGAGTTATTTTGTGTTTGTATTAGTAGGGTTAAGGCATGTTCTGTGTGATTTTGTATATGTTTGTATATGTTTCAGACTCCTTCACAATTTTCCAACTTAAGCAGTCAGTTTTCTTTTTCCCCAGGTTTGCTAACCCAAATTTTGATTTCCCACATTAAATAATTCCTATGTGTTCTCACCTAGTCTTCTCACTCTGTCCTCTCACTCTTTTGTCCTCTCCCACTTCAACAGTCCAAACAGCCGGCAGTTCTCCTTCAGCTTTGTCCTGTGTTCCACTGTCTCTTCTTGCCATTTTACTCCACAGGTGGCAAATGTCAAACTCCAACTGTTCAGTTCTCCTCAAACGTTTTCTTCACATGCACAGTGAAGTTTCAGCTTGTTGTAGACACAGTGCCATTCATCCGATCAGGCAGGATGATGGGTTTGCTCTTCTTCTCTGATGCTGTTTGTCCACATTGCTGCTGCTTTGCTGGGACTCTTTGCTCAGGACTTGCTGCTGTCTTTATCTGCCATGTTATTGCTCTTTGGAGCTGCATTCCTTGTCTTCAGGGAGGAGTGAGCACTTGCTTGTGAGGTTGAGAGACACATACACATTGCGCTGTAATAAGTCAGCCAGAAACTTGGCCTGCACGTTTCCAATGATGTTAAACTATAACTTTCTTCCGACCGCTGCATGTGGAAAATTGATTCAGGTCTGCTTTTCACCTGAAAGTGACAAACTAAGACATTTCATTATTATCATCGCTGCTTAATCAACACACATCTCTCTCTCTCTGTGTGTGTGTTTGTGTGAACAATCCTTTCTTAAAAGCATAAAATGACATTGTAGTTGTTTTTCGGCTGATCAACACGAAACCTTTTTCCCATGATTATTTTTCTTCGTCTACAATGTAATTTTTGTCTCTTTTTCACTCTTTTTTTTTTCCCCTTACAATAGCTGGTGACCTGCAGAATCACCGCTCTCACTCACAATCAAAGGCAATTACTTTTGCACAGCGCACAAAAACACTGTGATGTCAGACACATTCACACTCACTTTTTCATCTGCATAAATAAATCACGTGGCTGGTGATATGTGCCATGGTGATCCATAAGCATGATCACACGTTTATTTAATTATTTTCGACCCAACAAAACAAATAAACAAAAACATGATGCTGATGTTATGAACACTCTACACACAAGTCAAGATGCAGGAAAACTGCTCACGGAAACGCTGCACACTCCCTGTTTCCCCCTCTTTGAGTAGTTCCCAGACAGCTCTTGATCTGCTAATGTGTAGCTTGCTCATCAGCTCAGAAAAAAAACTGCAACGCAACATCACACAGTAGTTGCATGCTCTGCCCACAGAGCTGTGTTGTTCATATTCAACACAGCTCCTCCATCATGTACTTTTAGATGTTTCATACAGGGTTCAGCATATTAGTTGTTTTCACAGGTGTGCTCCATATCTCAACAATGGCTCATAACAAGACGACAGTCTTTCACACAGGTCAAGTGCCTCTATGCACTTCATTAGTTTAAATATTTACCTATATCACTTCACCTCACATGTCATTGTACTGAATTTAAGCAACCACAAGCTTAATGTAGATTACTTTTAACAACTATCCACCTCAATTAAATCTATGGTCTGGCACACAGGCTGCTGTCGATCAGGGCAAGCTAAAGAATAAACATTGTGTCAGCAAGGGGTGGGGGGAAAGCCATTCACCAGAGCATATCTTAAGTGCTGCTGATGTGGGCTGGCCTTCTCCACAGCTCTCCAAGGCTGGTGTGTTTTCTGAAAACTTCTAACATTTGAATCTCTTCCATTTATAAGCCTGCGATTAACCGCACGGCTCAGGTCCGCGTGACCGCGCTCGCGTGAACCCGCGCAGCTGTGAAGCCGTCGCTCTCTCTCTTTTTACATAAATACTTTGTGCTGCCAGGAGCAAAGTCCAGCACAAACGTCTATCTCCCTCCGACTCACTCTTGGTTGCTTAGAAACCCATGATAACAACAACAGTCGGTGTCACAGACCACATGTTCTGCTCCGCACACACTCACACAACAACAACAACAACAACGACGACGACAATGACAACAACACAAAATAGGCCTATTGTCCAGCACAATCTGGACCCCGCGGAACTTCTCAACACCCCACTGAGCGGTGGAGAACTCACTACAGTACCCCACACAGCGGTCTGTATTTCGCCCCACTAAGACGGCGAACAAAAAAAAGTTCGAACTGCGCAACTCTGCGACTTAATGCTTCTGTACAAAAAACCCCACTGAGCGGCTTTGTACATCGCCCCACTTAGACGGCGAATTTTAGCCCCACTGAGCGGCCACGGACAACGCCCCACTGAGCGGCGAAGACGTACAGTTATAGAGTTGGACTCTAAACTTACTTGGTGTTGCTTAGCGTGTAATATCAGCCTCGAATCCCGCCGATCGCCATTCATCGAGGAGAAAGGACAGACAGCGAATCCACAGGAACTTCCTGGCTGACGTCAGTCTTTCCGCGTGCCTCTTCTCCCCCCGGTGAATGTCGACTCTAGGGATCCGGCTCGAAGGACCAATTAATGATAGGTTTGTAGCTTGTACCTATCCGCTGGAACGTTGAAGACAATATAGTTACACTGCAAAGCAAGACACAAGCAGGCTGGTTTTACTCATGCATGAGGGAAAGCTGGCTGGAGCCGAGTGTCGTTCCACCACTTGACCTCCGTCAGACTCTCAGCCAGGCTCCCCATAGCACTCCTTTTATTGTGGTTACATGAATATGCATAGGGTCATTAACATATGACATCTTACATAGGTATACATGTGAACAAAGAATACTGTGTGTGTGTGTGTGTGTGTGTGTGTGTGTGGTGTCCAGATGTGACCCTGTGAAGACTCCCCAAAGCTGGTGCCAGGAGTCTAGCGGTCCATCTGAGCAAAAGGCTCTTATACTTAAACAGATATACGTGTGCTTGCTATACCATAAATCAATAAGAAAAGATACGACCTCTCCTAGGAGGTGTGATCTACGCCGGAACACTCTGTAGAGGGAGTGAACGCACTCCCCCTTCATGCTACACAGAGCTGTTACAGACCTCCTAGGATGAGACATTCTTTCAATCTACAAATGGTTATACACTTCTAAGCATATGTGGGTAAATGTTTCTAAGCATAAATGACAATCAACAATACAAATCTAACAGTGCCTGTCTCCGAACCATGCATCATAGCAGGTCTCATTCCCCTTTCACTCTTGCTGTTACCATTCTTTCACAAATCAGTCGGAGACTTGCCTCCACCCATTCCACCATGCCTGCACTCTCTTCTTCACCTCTCTTGTGCATTCACAGTTCCTTTACATTCCTGTTACTTAAACTCATCTACCTTTGCTATCTCTACTCCTCGAACTTTCACTTTTCCAACTGTGTCCTTCTCATTCACACACATGCTTCCACTGAATTTTTTTCCCTTTCCCCTCCGCTTTTTAAGGCTACTGCAGAAGGAGATATTCCCCGCTAGCTCACCCAAGCTTGCTCTCTGGCACAGCTACAAGCCACGTGAGCTCATAGCCCCTCCCGCTAGGATGTACTACCACAGTCGACTGTCGTAAAGCAGCCGCAAACCAATAGCAAGTAAAAAAAAACTCAAAATCATTGAAGAACATTTTATAACACCCAATATAGATATATACATATATACTGAATATCACACAATATCAGATAACCAAATTAACACTGGGTTACATCCACCCCTGCTTAAAGTGTGACGTCCCCGTCACTATCACCCGACAGAGATTGCACTAACCCAGCAATCTGTTGTTGTAATGACAGGAAAAAGTTATTGAGCAATGCAAGTGTCATCGGCAGCCGTGGCTCTCTACCAAACATCAGAAGGAAGGGCGCTTCTCCAGTTGCGTCATGTTTTGTACAGTTATAAGCATGTACAAGGGGGCGAACATACTTCCTCCACTCCTCTTCTTTTTTTTTCCTTTTCCTCCAGTTGCTCTCTGGTACAAGCATCCAGTGCTGTGGGAGGGTGCCAGAAGGCCTGCCGTTACCGTCAACTACCTCCTGCAGCAACGTCTGGAGTCTGCGCAAGTAATCAGATGCCTTTTCTCCACTATTCTGATGAGTCTCTAGGTACTGGATATACAGCTCTTCACCTCCAGTGACATTGCCATAAGCCTTGTCGAGCTCATCGAGGTAGTCTTTTGGTGGTGCTTGAGACCCAATAGAAAGGGCTACATTCAAAGCAGGGCTAGCCAAGCTATCGAGGAAAACACGGCGCTGCTGCCCTTCGGAAAGGGTAGAGTTATTTAGTACCTGTTTAGCTCTAAGTCGCCATACCCTGTACTCTACCTCATTAGGGGGTTTTGGAGAATTTCCTGAAAATGAGCGGAGCTCAAAAGCAGAGGGAGTATGCATGGGCGAGTCATGTTTTACAATGTGCTCCACGATAACTCTCTGAACCTCCGCTGGCACAGGATCAACAAGCAGGGAGTCCGCATCAAGTGCCTGTTTAGCCTTGGGCACATGGCCATCATCACAGGCGGCAGTTGACCTGGGACCGGGTGTGGACTGAGTTTTAACTCCCAAGGTAGGAGTTGAGGTAGCTAACCCCTTATATGTATCATTTTTCCCACACATGTGGCTCACTGCAGCCTGATTTAAAGTCATGGGGCTCACATTATATGCTAATGCCAGTTCGTTCACTTGTTCTCTGAAACTAGCAGTCACATCATCAATTGCTCGAGCAAGGGGGACCACATCATGCACCAGGTGAAAACTGTCAGGTCCCTGAGGACAGTACTCATCTATCTGAATAACCTCCCAACACTCCCCATCTGCTGAATGTTCTCCATCTAAGAGCATTGGGGTAATGCACTCCATGAACTGACACAAAATCGTGTCAGGGAGACTATCTATTTGTTGAATTTTGACAACGAGATCCAGCAAAGCAAATGCTCTTTGCACCTCTTGTAGTTTAATCTTGGCTTTAGCCCTTTTTAACAAAACAGTGTACTCTGGATCAAAACCATACCTGTCACAAAACTCCATTGTCTCTCTCTGCAAAGCAGTCGATGAATTCACAGATGTCTGTGCATGTGCTTCAGGATAAAGTTAGTGATGCGCTCAAGTCCCTGTTCGGGCGCCAATTTTTCCTACTACTTTTAGTTGTAACCAATACGTCTACTCACCAAAGAATGAGTGAAGCAATATGGATAACAGCAGAGGACAATTTATTTAGGGTCTGATGGCAATTTACCATCGGTGTCCAGCACTTTAAAGGATTGGATGGACTGGAGCACATCTGTCCTTAACATACCCTCTTAAACATCAGCTTGACACTGATACATCAAAGGAAACTTAACAGACTTTAAGTGCAAATGTTTCAACCTGAACAACTTAAAACTTCTTTGGGATACAATGTAAATAAAGACAAGAAGAAGAAAAATATTTCCATCAATAGTCACTTCTCCTAACCAGGAGACAAGTGAATATATTATGTAAAGAGTCCTTTTTCTCAGTCCTGGGGTTGTAACACCACAACCTCCTCAGTCCGTAATCAGAGAGTGTCTATTTGACAATAACCAAAATGTCTTTGGATAGTCTTTGTGAATGCAAAAAGAAAAAAAAAACAATGATGTTAGCTGGCCAGCAAAATAAAGAGAGTGTATGGCACTGAGTGCGGGCGTGTGTGTGAGTACTTCGGTCCAAATAATCGAAGTCCGGATGGATGAATGGATGGCAGCCGCTTGTCCTTTAATGGCACCAGCGAGACAGCACAGCAGTAAGGCAGCACAGCAGCGAGGCGTCTGGCAGGAGAACGAACAATAGTCTTTTTTAAGGCTACTGCAGAAGGAGATATTCCCCGCTAGCTCACCCAAGCTTGCTCTCTGGCACAGCTACAAGCCACGTGAGCTCATAGCCCCTCCCGCTAGGATGTACTACCACAGTCGACTGTCGTAAAGCAGCCGCAAACCAATAGCAAGTAAAAAAAAACTCAAAATCATTGAAGAACATTTTATAACACCCAATATAGATATATACATATATACTGAATATCACACAATATCAGATAACCAAATTAACACTGGGTTACATCCACCCCTGCTTAAAGTGTGACGTCCCCGTCACTATCACCCGACAGAGATTGCACTAACCCAGCAATCTGTTGTTGTAATGACAGGAAAAAGTTATTGAGCAATGCAAGTGTCATCGGCAGCCGTGGCTCTCTACCAAACATCAGAAGGAAGGGCGCTTCTCCAGTTGCGTCATGTTTTGTACAGTTATAAGCATGTACAAGGGGGCGAACATACTTCCTCCACTCCTCTTCTTTTTTTTTCCTTTTCCTCCAGTTGCTCTCTGGTACAAGCATCCAGTGCTGTGGGAGGGTGCCAGAAGGCCTGCCGTTACCGTCAACTACCTCCTGCAGCAACGTCTGGAGTCTGCGCAAGTAATCAGATGCCTTTTCTCCACTATTCTGATGAGTCTCTAGGTACTGGATATACAGCTCTTCACCTCCAGTGACATTGCCATAAGCCTTGTCGAGCTCATCGAGGTAGTCTTTTGGTGGTGCTTGAGACCCAATAGAAAGGGCTACATTCAAAGCAGGGCTAGCCAAGCTATCGAGGAAAACACGGCGCTGCTGCCCTTCGGAAAGGGTAGAGTTATTTAGTACCTGTTTAGCTCTAAGTCGCCATACCCTGTACTCTACCTCATTAGGAGGTTTTGGAGAATTTCCTGAAAATGAGCGGAGCTCAAAAGCAGAGGGAGTATGCATGGGCGAGTCATGTTTTACAATGTGCTCCACGATAACTCTCTGAACCTCCGCTGGCACAGGATCAACAAGCAGGGAGTCCGCATCAAGTGCCTGTTTAGCCTTGGGCACATGGCCATCATCACAGGCGGCAGTTGACCTGGGACCGGGTGTGGACTGAGTTTTAACTCCCAAGGTAGGAGTTGAGGTAGCTAACCCCTTATATGTATCATTTTTCCCACACATGTGGCTCACTGCAGCCTGATTTAAAGTCATGGGGCTCACATTATATGCTAATGCCAGTTCGTTCACTTGTTCTCTGAAACTAGCAGTCACATCATCAATTGCTCGAGCAAGGGGGACCACATCATGCACCAGGTGAAAACTGTCAGGTCCCTGAGGACAGTACTCATCTATCTGAATAACCTCCCAACACTCCCCATCTGCTGAATGTTCTCCATCTAAGAGCATTGGGGTAATGCACTCCATGAACTGACACAAAATCGTGTCAGGGAGACTATCTATTTGTTGAATTTTGACAACGAGATCCAGCAAAGCAAATGCTCTTTGCACCTCTTGTAGTTTAATCTTGGCTTTAGCCCTTTTTAACAAAACAGTGTACTCTGGATCAAAACCATACCTGTCACAAAACTCCATTGTCTCTCTCTGCAAAGCAGTCGATGAATTCACAGATGTCTGTGCATGTGCTTCAGGATAAAGTTAGTGATGCGCTCAAGTCCCTGTTCGGGCGCCAATTTTTCCTACTACTTTTAGTTGTAACCAATACGTCTACTCACCAAAGAATGAGTGAAGCAATATGGATAACAGCAGAGGACAATTTATTTAGGGTCTGATGGCAATTTACCATCGGTGTCCAGCACTTTAAAGGATTGGATGGACTGGAGCACATCTGTCCTTAACATACCCTCTTAAACATCAGCTTGACACTGATACATCAAAGGAAACTTAACAGACTTTAAGTGCAAATGTTTCAACCTGAACAACTTAAAACTTCTTTGGGATACAATGTAAATAAAGACAAGAAGAAGAAAAATATTTCCATCAATAGTCACTTCTCCTAACCAGGAGACAAGTGAATATATTATGTAAAGAGTCCTTTTTCTCAGTCCTGGGGTTGTAACACCACAACCTCCTCAGTCCGTAATCAGAGAGTGTCTATTTGACAATAACCAAAATGTCTTTGGATAGTCTTTGTGAATGCAAAAAGAAAAAAAAAACAATGATGTTAGCTGGCCAGCAAAATAAAGAGAGTGTATGGCACTGAGTGCGGGCGTGTGTGTGAGTACTTCGGTCCAAATAATCGAAGTCCGGATGGATGAATGGATGGCAGCCGCTTGTCCTTTAATGGCACCAGCGAGACAGCACAGCAGTAAGGCAGCACAGCAGCGAGGCGTCTGGCAGGAGAACGAACAATAGTCTTTTTTAAGGCTACTGCAGAAGGAGATATTCCCCACTAGCTCACCCAAGCTTGCTCTCTGGCACAGCTACAAGCCACGTGAGCTCATAGCCCCTCCCGCTAGGATGTACTACCACAGTCGACTGTCGTAAAGCAGCCGCAAACCAATAGCAAGTAAAAAAAAACTCAGAAGAACATTTTATAACACCCAATATAGATATATACATATATACTGAATATCACACAATATCAGATAACCAAATTAACACTGGGTTACATGAGCATAGCTCCTTCACGTGCATAGCTCTTCATGAGCATAGCTACTTCGTGAGCATAGCTCCTTCATGTGCATAGCTACTTCATGAGCATAGCTACTTCATGAGCATAGCTACTTCATGCGCATAGCTACTTCATGTGCATAGCTCTTCATGAGCATAGCTACTTCATGTGCTCCATGAAGTAGCCAGCGAGGTTCAGAATCATTTTCAAGGTCCTCGTGTTTCTCTACAAAGTCCTTCATGGTTTGGCTCATTCCTACATTTCCGACTTCAGCTTCCAGGTCCCTCCAGTCAGCTGATCATATGCTTCTAACTGTCATGTGCTCCAGATTTAAACTCAGAGGAGACTTCTCTGTGATTGCCCACAGTCAAATCTGCTCCCTCCATTCAGTCTTTAAAAACTTGAAACTTATTTTTACACACTGGCATTTGGGTCTGATTGCTCATTGTGTTTCCTGTGTCTTTTTCAGTCATGGTTAGATCTATTTACTTATTTCCCTGTTCCCTCCTTTTTTATTTCCTGACTTTTATTAGACGCTTTGATCAACCTGAGTTTTTTAAATGTTTTTTTTAAAATGTGCTTTGTAAATACATTTGAGCTTTAGTTTACTCGATTAAACAGCTATTTTCAATTAATCATAGTAATCACAATTACATTTTGTGTCAAGAAAGAGTTGGGAGAGCTACTCTATATTTAAACAGTTTTGTTTATATCCCTTTGCTCTGTTTGCAGAGTATCTATGAGCCCACAGCTACAGTTAGTAAAGTCATAGACTTCATCAGTATGATAACTCTGTCAGCACTTATCAAATCACATCAATCATATTTTCACTCTCTTTCCTTCATCAGGTTCTCTTGGTACTCCCTCCATTACAGTCAGATCGTCTTTCATTAACAAAAGCTGTTCCGCAGTCACAGTGGAGTGCTCAGTGCACAACAGCCAAGACCTGGTCCTGTCCTGGTACAGACAGGAGGGAAGATTGACAAATGTTAGCAGTCCTGATCTGTCCTCCAATCTGTATCTCACTCTGGAAATAGAATCCCATGACAGCAGCAGTTACAGCTGTGTAGCTGAAAACCCTGTTGAAAAAAAGGTGACCAAACTATCAGGAGAAGACACAACTATTAAGATGGGGTCTGGAGGTAAGATGGTGATAAATCATTTTCACCTTTATTAAACTAGAACTATTATTTTTTTGTTTATCACAGTCTTATGATTAAAGAATATCTAAGCCCCAAGCTCTTCTCTCCCCCCCAAGAGTCCAGGAGCTGGTGTCAGACTGAATCTACAGTAAGACTGGTTATCTCTACTGTCTTTGGCATGGCCTTGATTATTCTTGTTGTGGACCACATCAGACTCCGAAGATGAACCACATGTGCACCGAAGTTTTTCTCAAGCTTCACAAAATGCAGTGTGTCAACCAGTGTTGGTCAAGTTACTTGAAAAAAGTAATCAGTAACTAATTACTGATTACTTCCCCAAAAAAGTAATCCCATTACTTTACTGATTACTTATTTTCTAAAGTGATAGATCTTTCAGCCCAATTCTACTTTTTCTACATAATCCATCATACAAAATGTAATCAAATGGAAAAGTCCCTTTTTAAAACTTGTTTTATTAGTTTTAATCTTTTAACTTTATGCATCAAGCAAAAATGTAATTATATGCAACATTCTCTGACTGGAAGAAATTAGTTTAATATTTAAACCTATTTTCTGCACATTCCAGCACATAAAATAATTTTTTTGTGTGTGTTTACACTCACTCTTTCAAATAGATGCAAGTAAAACACAGCAGAAAATAAATAAAGTCAAAGACTACACTGTTAAAAAAAACCATCTTAAAAAAACGGTGATATTCTGGCAGTTGGGGCGCCAAAATACGACCGTAAAATAACAGAAAATAACTGTCCCATAAAAATACAGTTATTTTCAGTGATGAAAATAGAGTTTGTTGCCCTAAGTTCACATGGGATTCTGCCTTTTCCAAGTGCTTTTAGACATTAAGGCTGGCTGTAGCTCAGGTGGCAGAGCAGGTCAGCCACTAATCAGAAGGTCAGTGGTTCAATCCCAGGCTGCCCCCTGCCTGCATGCCAAATATCCTTGGGCAAGATACTAACCCCATGTTGGCCTACTGGTGGTGGTCAGAGGGCCCGGTGGCGCCAGTGTCCGGCAGCCTTGCCTCTGTCACTGCGCCCCAGGGCAGCTGTGGCTACAAAGTAGCTGCCATCACCAGTGTGTGAATGGGTGGATGACTGGATGTAGTGTGAAGCGCTTTGGGGTCCTTAGGGACTAGAAAAGCACTATACAAATGCAGGCCATTAAATTAGGAACATTTTTACGTGATCAAACAATGAAATTACCTATAAACAAGGTCACTGAATGTGGCAATATGAATCATACTACGTAAATGTACAGAAATATACAGTTAACAGTTGGTTTCAATAATAATTGATTGCATGCCCTGGGACAGAGGCGAGGCTGCCATATCGCACCATCGGCCCCTTTGGCCATCACTAGTAGGCGGTAGGTGAAGAGTCTTGACCACGGACACAACGACGGAGAGTGTCCGAGCCGGGGCTCGAACCAGCAATTTTCTGATCACAAGGCGAACTGCCAACTCTTGAGCCACGAACGGCCTAACTAGCAATGATAATAATACTTATGTGATGTAACACAAGCTTATAGGGATCATGTTATATACTTTTCCATAGCATTACATTTGAATTCAACAGTTCAATCTTTCAAATAACGGACAGATATTTGTGAAATCATGATACCTTTGTGAATCTGTATCTAAATATGCATATGTACAGACATTTAACAATCATGACAATTATGTTTTATTACATTACAGATTTAACGTTGATTTACATTCAAAATGTGAAGTCAAAGTCTACTTACATAACTTTAATGATATTCTAGAAGAACAGAAGATTACTGTGAAATGCAGTAAAATACCTTCATATTAGGGTTTTTTTCCTACGGTCGCAGCCATACCCGCGACCTTGTTGTTAGTTCACATTCATTGGCCGATGCTTAGCGTCATGTTATTTATATTAATTGCAATTCCTACCTCTACATTTATTTTTCAAAATGTATAATTAGCACAGCGTGTCCGTGCAATGTTTTACATTGTGGCATGCAGAGAAATCTTA
This sequence comes from Aulonocara stuartgranti, assembly GCF_965226115.1. Classification (NCBI taxonomy): domain Eukaryota; kingdom Metazoa; phylum Chordata; class Actinopteri; order Cichliformes; family Cichlidae; genus Aulonocara; species Aulonocara stuartgranti. The sequence continues at coordinate 43,656,426 of NC_138944.1, forward strand.
ACAACGAAGCTCACAGAGATAGATTGAGCTTGTTATTTAACCCCAAGCTGATAGGGGGAGCTCTTTATTAAAACACTTGCCGGTGTTACAATGTGCCTCAAGCTTCAACAACAGCACAACAGAAGTCACTCATGGTACAGCACTCTCTCTACAAAATAACAACTGTCAGTGACGCTGCACCACGGCGTAAACACAACAATCAAGATAACAGTTAAAAGTAACGTAACCATAAACAATAAAACAAGAACATCCAAACAGCAGCACATGTCCCAAGGCATAATGGGAGACATTTCTGGATGTATTTTTACAATCTAAATATGCATATGTACAACAAAATATATTTAACAAACAAGTAAATTGTGTTTTATTACATTTACAGTGATGTTTTGTTATTTTACATTTGACGTGTCAGATCACAGTCTACTTATGTAAATGTAATGATATTCTAGAAAAACAGTACACAACCGTAAAATACACAGTAAAGTAATTTGACATTACTATTTTTTGGAACAGTGTAGCGGTCCTTTTGCTCTATTTTCACCTGTAAAGCAGGAGTCGGGTAGGCGGAGGTTTACCCTGGTGCAGGTGTGCCGCTGCGGTCAGTGGAAGAATCCGCGAGTTTCTCTGCGAGTTTCCCATTACGTCGCACTCGGTGCTTGCTTTGAAGTTTAGGGGTTTTTTTTCCGCTGTAAAAAGAAGTTTTCTTCCCACGCACAACGGACGCTAATGTTTTTGTCACTTTTTATGGAATCAAACTCAAAGTAAGGTCAGTACTTCCACGCTTTAAACGCTGCACGCTCATACTCTCTCCTGCACTCGATATATGATCCACTGTTGATCTGCACACAGCTGTTGTCACGAACGTCGCACTTGCTTACGTCACTGTCATGAGACATTCTCGCAAAAAATCACGGTTTTAGTAACGCAGTAACGCAGCGTTCCTACGGGAAAGTAAAGGTAATCTAATTACCGTTTTTGCAATAGTAATCCCTTACTTTACTCGTTACTTGGAAAAAGTAATCGGATTACAGTAACGCCCATCTCTGGTGTCAACACATCCGCTTTAGAGCTACACAGGACATGGGACATAATTCTTTTCAAAAGTCCTTTAAAATTTGATTTTGGATCTCAACCAGAAATATCATAAGGTAAGGTGAATAATACACAGAAACCCCAATAATCAAATGGCCCCCTGTGAGCAATCACTTTGCAACACTGGGATGGAAAATCTCCCTTTTAACAGGAAGAAACTTCCAGAAGAACAGGGCTCGGGGAGGGGCGGCCATTCTGCTGCAAACACATTAAAAGAAACCCAAGGATGCTTTACAAAAGAACATTAAGAGTAGTTCATTCTTATTTTTTCTCAAAGTGCATATAATACAAATGTCATGGTCCTGGTGTTTTGTTTTTATTAATAGTCTTTGATTGCATTGTTAGTTTCTAGTCTCTGGATGTCTGTCTCTATGCTTCCTCCGTGTTCTTTGTTTCATGTCTGATCTACTCATGTTTCACATCTATGCTTCTCCTGGTCTTAGTGTCAAGTCCGTGTCTCTGTGCCTGTCTCGTCTTTCCTATTTTACTTTGCCAGTCTCGTGCTGTGTGCTCAGTGCTCAGTGAAAGTTTGTCAGCAACCAAGTTGCTCTCAGCGTCTAAAACTCCAACCTAAAGAAACATCTGGAAGTAATTTCTTTATTAAAAGCTAATGTTAGCCTACTGCAGCTAGCTTGTTTTAGTTGTGGTAGCTACTTGGGTGTTTGTGAGAGTGTCTCACGACAATAACGTACGAGCGTGTGATGCCCGTGGCAGCAACAGACGTGTGCACATCAACAATGGATAACATGGAGTGCAGGAGGGAGTACGACCATGTAGTGTTTAAACTTTGGAAGTACTCACATTATTTTGAGTTTGATTCATTAAAAAGTGACAAAAATATTAGCGTCTGCTGTTCACTTTGTGTGAAGAAAACTTCTTTCTACAGTGAAAAAAACCCTTAAACACAAGAGTGTAAACACAAGAACATTATTTTATTTTATATGCTGGAATATGCAGAACATTGGTTTAAATCTTAAACACATTTCTTCTTGCATATAATAAAATTTTTGCTTGATGCAATGTGCATAAAGTTCCTGGTTACAGGTGCTAAAAAGACTACTCATCGGAGTTGGGATATTTTTACTTTTATTTTGTGTCTTTGTAACGTGTATATTGCCATGTATAAAACTCATGATTAACCGCGTAATATTTTCTACTGTTGCTGCATAAATAGCCATGACAAGTGATGATGATGATAATGACCCCGACCTGTTGGAACATGAAGACTTTGTGTGATTAATGACAAACTGGTATCTCACTTAAAGTTTTTCTGACAACAGGAGGGAATGTCAATGGAAAATTGTATTTAGTAGTCAGTATAATCTTTTAGTGATATAAGTTTGCATATGGTAGAATACTGCATGTAGTTATTTGTATTAGGAAATATTCAACCATGTATACTTAGAGGCATATAATTAATTGTGTGTGATCTCTAACAGGCTGCAGGCTTGGGGTGCATCCCAGGAATGCACCCCCACGTCTGGGAGCATGAGAGCTCATACCTTGTTTTATTGTTTTACGGCAGGATTAACGTAGCTATGTCTGTTTTAGTTTAAGTGCTTCTTTACATATAGATGAACTGCTGGACTTCCTCACCATGTTATCTAGGGTGGGGGAGACTACCCCCTTTCCTGACCAAGGATGTACCTTTTGTGCTCTCATGACCCTTTGATCAGCAGGACACACACACACACACACACACCTACTGAAGTATAAATAAAGATTGGGGCAGTTTCTTAGTGCGAGTCTCAGTCTGGAGGCTGCCCTTGCTAGCAAGAAGTTCTGTGTGTTTCTCTTCTCTGAGTCTTTACTGAAGAAGTGTTTTAGAATATTTTCCCTAACACTTATTTTCCACCCTGATTTATGAATAAATTGTTTACAAATCCTACCATGTGGATTCATGGATTTTTTTTTCACATTCTGTCTCTCACAGTTGAAGTGTACCTCTGGTGCAAATTACTGACCTCTGTCATCATTTTAGGTGGGGGAACTTGCACAATCGGTGGCTGACTAAATACTTTTTTGCCCCACTGTCTGTCTGTCTGTCTGTCTGTCTGTCTGTCTATATATATATATATATATATATATATATATATATATATATATATATATATATATATATATATATAGATATATTCAATTCAATTTTATTTATATAGCGCCAAATCACAACATAAGTCGCCTTAAGCCGCTTTATATTGTACAGTATATCCTATAATAATAGATACAGGGAAAAACCCAAATATCATATGACCCTCTATGAGCAAGCACTTTGGCAACAGTGGGAAGGAAAAACTCCCTTTTAACAGGAAGAAACCTCCGGCAGAACCAGGCTCAGGTACTTCAAAAGTGTAGAAACCTGAAAACTAGCAAAAGATGCTTTGATTGCAGAGGTGGGAAAGAAGGAGGAGTTTTTAGGAGAACTATATTAGATACCTCAGAGCCAGCACAAGGGACATCATGTTCAGTAGTCTTGGAGCCAGCAAAGAAGACTCCACAGGTGGAATCTTCCAGGCATAGCAGACTTGAAAGTGTTTTTGATGAAATCCTGAAGGAAAACACTCTAGATCCTGTTCCTCAGTTAGCCACGACAAGTGCACACATTGAAGTGCAAACTTGCCATTCAACGCTCAGACAATCCACTGCTGTACTGGCAAGTCAACAAACTTAGCTTTCCCACTCTGCAGCTAAATTTCTCTGTGCACCTACAACAATTGTGGAGAGCGAGAGACTCTTTGATACAGCCTCCATTATTATTAATGAAAGGAGAAGCAGGCTGACAGCTGAGAAGGTTGAAATGTTGATATTTCTGAAGAACCCACCTCTAATGTTAACGTGAAAAAAATGTTACAAATGTGTTATTACAAGGATGTCGTGTGTTTAAAAATGAACTTATACAAAAACAGTTAAAAAAATAGACTATACCGGATTCATATTGGTATCGGCAGATATCCCAATGTATGATCTTGATATCGGACATAAAAAAGTGGTATTGTGCCATCTCTAATTCTAGCCATCAGAAACCTTGAAGCACAGGCCGAGGAGGTGGTGTGGCAGCGATTTTTCACATCAGCCTATCAATCAACCAAAGACTAAGACAGACTTTTAATTTATTTCAAAGCCTGATGCTTAGCCTCGTCCACCCTGATTTAGTGCTCAGCTCAGATAAAATAATTATTGTGCGTGATTTTAACATTCATATAGATGCTAAAAATGACAGCTTCAACATGGCATTTAATCTGTTATTAGACTCAATTGGCTTCTCTCAACATGTAAAAGAACCCACCCACCACTTTAATCACACTCTAGATCTTGTTTTAACATATGGCATAGAAACTGAACATTTAACAGTGTTTCCTGAAAACCCTCTCCTGTCTGATCTGACTATAAACGACCAGCTTCTTCAATGATGAATGCAGATGCTTCACTGGCTGATGAGCTGAACACGTTTTATGCTCGCTTCGACGCCGCAGCAATTAAAACAACAAACGGCTGCGCGTGCTCGGAGTGCACCAGTGAAGAAAATGCATTCGTCATCACAGAGCATGCTGTGAGGAACACCTTCAGGAGGGTGAACACCAGGAAGGCAACAGGACCAGATGCAATCCCTGGCCGGGTCCTTAGAGCCTGCGCTGATCAACTAGCACCGGTGTTCACGGAGATCTTCAACCTCTCCCTGGCCCAAGCTGTGGTTCCCACGTGCTTCAAACGGTCCATTATTGTCCCTGTTCCAAAGAAACAACAGCCCGCTTGCCACAATGACTACCGTCCAGTAGCACTGACTTCAATTGTGATGAAGTGTTTTGAAAGACTGATGAGAGATCACATCACTTCTTCACTTCCTCCCACCATCGACTCACTTCAGTTTGCTTACCGGACTAATCGTTCCACAGACGATGCCATATCTCACCTGCTCCACACATCCCTGAGTCACCTGGACACTGGCAGAGGGAATTATGTTAGGATGCTGTTCGTGGACTACAGTTCAGCATTCAACACAATAATTCCCTCTAAGCTTTTCACCAAGTTGACGGATCTAGGACTCAGCTCATCACTGTGTCAGTGGATCCTCAACTTCCTCACAGACAGACCCCAATCAGTGAGGGTAGGAAAACAAGTCTCCCCCTCCATCTCACTCAGCACTGGAGTGCCTCAGGGCTGTGTTTTAAGCCCCCTGCTGTACTCACTGTACACTTATGACTGTGTAGCCACATCCGACACCACCTCCATTGTCAAGTTTGCTGACGACACTGCTGTTGTGGGCCTGATCTCCGACAACATCGAGACGGCCTACCTGGAGGAGATTAGGAACCTGGAGACCTGGTGCCAGGAGAATAACCTCCTCCTAAACATCAGCAAGACTAAGGAGCTGATCGTGGACTTCACTACAAAGCAGGCGAGGAATTACAAACCCCTCATCATCAGTGGCACGCCAGTGGAGAGAGTGGACAGTTTCCAATACCTGGGTGTCCACATCACTCAGGACCTGTCATGGTCCTGTCACATCAACACCCTGGTTAAGAAAGCCCGTCAGCATATCTTCTTCCTCAGAAGACTTAGAGACTTCCATCTGCCACTGAAGGTGCTCAAGAACTTCTACTCCTGCACCATCGAGAGCGTCCTGATGGCAAACATCTGCACCTGGTTTGGGAACAGCACCAAGCAGGACAGACGAGATCTGCAAAGGGTGGTGCGCTCGGCAGAACGCATCATTCAATCAGAGCTCCCTGACCTGCTGTCCATCTACACCAAGCGGTGCAAGTCCAAAGCTAGGAAGATTATGATGGACCTCTCCCATCCCAACAATGGACTCTTCTCACTGTTGAGGTCTGGGAAGCGCTTCCGCTCCCTTAAGGCCAAAACAGAGAGAATGAAGAGGAGCTTCTTCCCCCAGGCTATTCGGGGCCTGAACCAGGTGTAGGACTGGACTCTCCCAAACACGTCACTATAAGACTGGACTCTCACACACGTCACCACACGCACCACCACACATTTCCTATAATCCTATAATTCCTATAATTTATAATCCTTATCTTTATAATCTCTTCTGCTATTTGCACATTCTTTACTGTAATTTCCTAAGTTAATTTGTAAATTTTTGTAGTAAATTGTAAATATTGTAAAACTTTTCTTCTGTCATTTAATGGTCGGGCATTGTACAGCTACAAGCATTTCACCCCCATGTCATACTGTGTATGGTTGTGTGTGTGTGTGACAAATAAAATTTGAATTTGAAATCATTTCCTGATAACATTTACATTTACAATAATTGATTACACTGCAGTGGGGAGTAGACTTCATCACAGTAGATGTCTTTCTGAAAGCGCTAAGAATATAATCCACCCACTGTTATCATCTTCAATGCCCTGTACCAACATAGAGCAGAGCAGCTATCTGAACAATATTGGATTGCATTTATATAGCACTTTTGAAGACCCTCAAAGCGCTTTACAATTCCTCTATTTATTCACTCTCACATTCACACACTGGTGGAGGCAGCTACAGTTGTAGCCACAGCTGCCCAGGGGCAGACTGACAGAAGCGAGGCTGCCATATCACGCCATCAGCCCCTCTGGCCATTACCAGCAGGCGGTAGGTGAAGTGTCTTGCCCAAGGACACAACGACCAAGACTGTCCAAGCCGGGGCTCGAACCAGCAACCTTCAGATTGCAAGACGAACTGCCAACTCTTCTTCACAAATAACATTTTTATCATTAGAGAAAAAATTACCAATAATCATCCCACAGATGTAATATTATCTACAGCTACTCTTAGTACCATTGATGTTAAGTTAGACTCTTTTTCTCTAATTGATCTTTCTGAGTTAACTTCAATAATTACTTCCTCCAAACCATCAACGTGTCTTTTAGACCCCATTCCTACAAAACTGCTCAAAGAAGTCCTGCCATTAATTAATGCTTCGATCTTAAATATGATCAACCTATCTCTAATAATCAGCTATGTACCACAGGCCTTCAAGCTGGCTGTAGTTAAACCTTTACTCAAAAAGCATCTCTAGACCCAGCAGTCTTAGCTAATTATAGGCCAATCTCCAACCTTCCTTTCATATCGAACATCCTTGAAAGAGTAGTTGTCAAACAGCTAACAGATCATCTGCAGAGGAATGGTTTATTTGAAGAGTTTCAGTCAAATTAACTGAATTTATAGAGAAAACATGTTTAGTTTTTGTTGATGTGTGTGTGCCATACGTTAGTCTAGGCTGAGAATGAAGTGTAGTTTCCAGGTTACGTTCTTGCTGTGCCTCATTATGCCAGCAGGTGGCAAGTACCTCAGTCGAGTCATCTGTGTTGCCGCTCCGTCCACGCGTAGCTTCATGTCAGCAAAAGTCGGGAGAAAGCGCCAGAGTCCAATTTGGGATTACTTCGAATATGACTGTGTTTTAGATAAAAGCAAGTGTCTTGTAGTGGAAAGAGATAAAATATGTGGGACATTTTTAAAGGGGAAAAATCCCACAAACCTTAAAGTGCACTTGAAAAGTTCGCACAAGAAGGCTAACCTAGCTTACCTTGAGAAGGTAAGGGAGCACGCCCAAGCCTCATCCCCAGAAACAGAAGCTAACCCCAGGCAAGGCAGCGTGATGCACGCTGAGAAAACCCCACAAAAAACATTAATGCAGTACTTCCAACGGCGACCGGATGGCTGCTGGTTGGTCAATTCGCAGGAACATCACAAGCGAGAGGAAGCGTTGGTGAATATGTTTATTGAGACTGGGATATCTACACAACTGTGTGAGTCAATTGCCTTCAAAAAGTTTAGCAATTCACTTGAACCAAAATTCCGAACATCAGGCGCTGCAAGAGTTAATTGTCTCATTGGGGCCAAGATGGATATAGCAAAGCAGAAACTGAAAGAACTAAAAAAAGAAGCGAGGAAGCTAACACTATGTGTAGATGGCTGGAGCAAAAGGGGATTAACAGCATCTTTCATGGGTGTGTCAGCTTGTTTTTACCACCCACCTGGAGGCCAGGTCCACCATGCTTTGCTTAACCTGCACCGACTGGAGCACCCACATACCGGGGAGGCCATCGCCCGCTGCATTGATCATACATTAGAAGAGTGGGCTGTAGGGAACGAGAAGGTGCTGCTCGTTGTAACCGATAACGGGGTCAACATCGTCAAGGCCGTACGGCTTCTTCAGAATCGCAGGCGAACTGATGATACCAATGGTTCTCAGGATGAGCAAAGAGCTGCTGGAGAGGGCCAAGATGAAATGTGGATGGAGTCTGAGTCGGAGGAGTCAGACACAGAGTGTGAGGAACGTGGAGATTTTGGTGAGTGTTTTTATAGGAGCAAACACATTGTCAATTTTTTTTCTTTTTACTCATGTAAACCGTTGCATTAACTAGCATCCCCAGGCTTCTACCTTTCTACCTATAAAACCCGAGAGCAGCCAAATGGCTGGTAGGCTTTTAGCTAAGCTTTAGCTTCAGCCAAGTGGAAGCTAAATTGGCTAGTCATTCATATGTATATTAGGTCGTTATCTGGGAATTCTGGAGGGAGGGGAGTGGGGGTGTGTGATTGAGGGCGTGGGGGAGCTGCTAAAAGCTGTGCACTTCCTTTTGTGTTTCATCTTGATGCATTCTCAATCATCCAGGGAAATAAATCTCCAAAAGTCACCAACTTGGAGTGTTTCAGTTTGCCATCTTAGGGAGAAATCAACACACATGGGTGTATGTCCTTTGTTGCTGAGATTTATTGATAAAAACAGTACAAAAAACCAACCATTTGTACAAATATTTACAAATAATAATAAAAAGTGAGTGAGTACAATTCAACATTTTCAGCAATCACTCACAATCCTGGCACTGCCATGGTTTCTGTAGTCTGCATTTACCACATGTGTATCTTTTGCAGTGAACACATCGCACAGTGGCATGATTGTTCTTGCAGTTGTGTTTGACCTGACACGTGGCTCTTTTTCCAGGGCTCGGTGTGGAGGGTTGTGTCCGAAGCAACTGTTCTCTTCTTGCCTTCTTCGCAGCTACATGAGAGTGAGCCAACTCTGTTGCAAGCGCCACCAGGAAGTCCACCCGTCTTTCCTTCGTCCCGGTGCATGCTTGATACAGCACATGTGCATTCAGTGCTGCCATGTCAATCATGTTATAAAACACGGCGACTGGCCAGCGCCGTGTTCCTTTGCGGACAGTGTACTCCCGAACCATCCAACCATCCAACTTGATCCCAAACTTGTCAGGTTTACTTGCAATATTCTGCAGGAAACAACACCGAGTCTTTGATGGGAAAAGCTGTTCATCAACGGTGATATGTAGACCAGGGTTGTAGCACGTGATGCAGTTGGTGACAAATGATCCCCACACACTGGAAATTGCAGCGAACTTATCAGTCTTTGCTCGATTTGCTCCATTGTGGCATCAATCAGACCACTGGTATAATGTTGAAATGTACTCACTCACTTTTTATTATTATTTGTAAATATGTGTACAAATGGTTGGTTTTTTGTACTGTTTTTATCAATAAATCTCAGCAACAAAGGAAATACACCCATGTGTGTTGATTTCTCCCTAAGATGGCAAACTGAAACACGCCAAGTTGGTGACTTTTGGAGATTTATTTCCCTGGATGATTGAGAATGCATCAAGATGAAACACAAAAGGAAGTTCACAGCTTTTAGCAGCTCCCCCATGCCCTCAATCACACACCCCCACTCCCCTCCCTCCAGAATTCCCAGGTAACAACCCAATTTACATATGAATGACTAGCCAATTTAGCTTCCACTTGGCTGAAGCTAAAGCCTAGCTAAAAGCCATTTGGCAACTCTCTGGGTTTTAAAGGTAGAAAAGCCAAATGGCTGCTCTCCGGGGTTACAGCATTTGCAGCTATAATGTTAGTTTCCTAGTAAATTTTCTGATGCATGTGAATACTTCCTCTCTTTTACTGTAGCTATATTGCAGACAGCATATATGTTGCAGAAAGGCTGGAAATGGAAACTAGCTGTAGCTGGTAAAGGTTCACTTGTCATGATTCGGCTGTGTGGCAGGCAGGAGAGGACCCAAACGCAAACTCACAGAGACAAAAGGTAAACTCAAAAAACACAGCTTTATTGCTGGCGTGGAGTGGGACACGAAAAACAATACAAAATAAACTAAACTGGGAAAACTAAAGCACAAGGAGCCACAGGGAAAAATCACACAGCTATGACACTGACAAAGAGAAACACAGGGCTTAAATACACAGAGGGATAACGAGGGAATGAGACACAGAAGGAGGGCACAGCTGGGAGAAATCAGGACTGGACGAGACAGAGACGCAAAACTAGAAACACTCACATGAGGCATGGACCTTCAAAGTAAAACAGGAAGTATCACACAGAGACGCGAACTAGACACAGTGGAGACAGCAACTAAGAAACAGAGACAAACCATAAGGCAGAGGTCTAAGAACCAAAATACACAGAGGGAAATACTCAGCTTTGAGCACAAGAGACTAGACTAGAGGGAGTAACAAAAGACCAACCATGAGAACATAATGCACAATGCAGGGTGACAGAAAACAAGAAACTCAAACATGCAAAGACACCATAAACAGAACAGAGGGGGCAGAGAGAGACATGAAGGGCAGGGGAGACTTAACATGGGTTGAAACACAAGGGGGAACTAATAAGCAAATGAACATAGGAGGCCCAATGAGCTAAACATACTATAAACATCAAAATGAACTAGAACTCAAAACACTGGGTCCTAAGACCCAGGATCGTGACATCACTGTTTTTGTAAACGAAAGTTCCCCAACTTTTTTTTATTTAAACTAAATAATTGCAATGCTGTTTATGCTTTATTGACCCTGTGCACGAGAAAATGCTAACTTCCTGGTTTGAGACCGGATGTGGGGTTGTACATTTCCGGTAGCTTTACTTTGTGGTCAATCACTACTGTGAAGATATCCTCCACAATCATGTCCAAAACTCGAAAACGGAAAGATGGCGTTAAGTTACAAAGAGCAGAAGGTGGGAACACTCACCACTGTTGTGTCACAAAAAATCTAATGATCAATTTTGACGTTTAAAGAGTTTAGATCGATCAGTTGTTTACATCACTCAACACAAGCAGAACTGCATCACTGCAGCAGAAGACACATCGTCCACATTCAGAAGCACATCTCTGTATAGTGACTGGTCTCATGATTTAAACAGGCAAATGTTCAGCATTCAAACTACAGGTGAAGAATAGTCAAACCAGATGTTTCCCCGTTATGTCGAGATCAGCTAGTCAAGTACACACCTACACAGCATGTTAACAAACTGTGAAAAAAGCCACACAAAAAATGAATGATTGCTGGTAACGGTTTCTATACATTAGTATTTACGAAGGGTATGTTGTAACTTACCTTCAAAATTACAGCGGTCCCTCGCTATAACGCGGTTCACCTTTCACCTCGCTGTTTCACAGATTTTTTAGTGCAAGTTTGCATGCTTATTTTTTACATCACATTGTGTCCTGCGTCCTGATCGCTGCAGACGATCTCCTCCGTGACGTCTCTCCTGTACAGTACAGAATTGCTGCATCGATGCTAGCAGTGTGACTCTGAAGTGCAGTGCTGTATGTCCACGATGTCCACGAAACGTGTTGTACCGTCAAAAAATAACATTGGCTACTTGATTTCACCTATCGCTGGTTATTTTTAGAACATAACACCTGCGATAAACGAGGGACCGCTGTATACAGATACTGAGAAATATAACATTTGAATATTTTCTCTTTTGCTCTGAGGCGCAGGGGAAAAATATCGACAAGTCGATGAACATCATTTACAGATATATTGGGTAAATGCCCAAGACATCTATAGAAATGTAAATCGCGGCTTGATTCATTCATTTGCTTAACTTGTTTTGGACCGTAAACCAGGCGCGAATAGGACACCGGAAACAAAGCTCCCCACAGGAGTTTCCGCACCGGAAGTAGCATATGCTAACGTGCACATAGTCAATTCACATAAAAGGCTGCCCACATTACTCACAATCCCCAGTAAAAGCTTTAATCGGTGCTTCTGCTGTGATCCTACTCATGGCTATGGGGATAACACTATTAAGAAGTAAAACGTATTGAAACAGGTCTGCTTACCTAAGAGACCTGCAGCACAGAGCTAATGTCCATAGTTTACGAAATAGTTTTTATTAAATCAAATACATACCTCAAGTGGAAATATAACAACATTTTTAGACTATTGCTTCTATGTTTATAATGTTTACATGTTTTATAATTGTCTGTTTTGTTTTTTTAAGACCTTGAGCTGCAAGAATATGGGGAGAGCAGCAAGTTCCACAGAATGCCGTGCCTAGCACACACTCTCCAGCTCACAATCAAAGATGCCATGAAACACCCGACTGCTGATTCAGTCATAACTAAAGCAAGAAAACTGGTACATGCTGTAAGAAAATCATCAGTGGCAAATGAAGAAATGATCAAAAGGTGTGGCAAAACTCTGATCCGGGATTGTACCACTCGTTGGAACAGTACTTTTGACATGTTGAGACAACTGCTAGAAACCAGAGCTGAACTAAACCAACTGCTTGAGCAGCTGGAGATGGATACTTCTCACAAGTGATTGGGCCAAGCTGGAGAACCTTGTCAAGCTGTTTGAACCCTTTGCCATTCATACAGACCAGCTTCAGAGTGACAGCCAGTCACTCTCACAAGTAGTGCCATGTCTGCTCAACCTTGAGGCACATCTGCTGACGAGTCCTTTTAGGAATCCTTTAGCTCAAGTGCTTCTGAAGTCTTTAATTAAGGGAACGGTTTGCTGGTATTCTTAATCCTGATTCCACACAGTTTGATGCTACACCAGCAGGAGCCTGCCTGCTGGATCCAAATGTTTCACTGATTCTTCAGTCACCAGATACAGCATCGCTGCATTTCTGGAAAGCAAGACAGGATGTCTATCCAAAACTTGCCCCAGTAGCTTTAGATCTTGTTAGTGCCCCTGCTTCACAAGCATTTGTGGAACGCATCTTTTCTGTGTGGACTCCTGTCATTTGGGCTGAGAAACTGAACAACCACATCTCTGGAGCAGCGAGTTTTCCTTTAGATCAACACTTGCAGTTCAGTTCAGTGCTTTTTTTTTTTGTTGCTTTTTTTTTATGTTTTACTAATGTATAACTAAACACTTAAAATTTACTCATGATGGCTTGGCTTTTGTGTTGTGTTATTGTATTGCTAGTCAGTTGCAGTGTTTTATCACAGCTGTAATGCCAGCATTGAATGTTGGGCTTCCTAATGTTTAAATTAAATTTCATCCAAGTTACTTTAGAGTTGGCTAAGCTCTGTTTATCTACACTACCTGCTTTTCAGATGCTGTTGTAAATGTGTCTACTAAATATTAAAGCCATATATCATTTATAGTTGCCTGGTGGGAATGTGGGTTGTCTGTCTCTATGTGTTAGCCCTGCGACAGACTGGTGACCTGTCCAGGGTGCACCAGGGTATGGTAGCTGGAATAGCAACCTATCCAAGGATAAGTGGAAGAAGATGGATGGATATGATGAAACTGGGATTTTGTTACACTTAATTATTTCCATTTTTTTTAACAGTCTTTTTTTAACAAAAAAAAAAAAAAAAGAGCCAATATGCAAGGACTAATCAATTAACCAGTATTAAACAACAGCTATTATAGCTAAGTTATCTAGAAAGTTAATTAATCTTTTATTCACAAGGACGACTAGGGGCGCTCAGAGGGGAATTTATTTTAGGCAAAGTGTTTTATTTCCTGTCTCCCTTCCCTCACCCCCAACCACTTGCAGCAGATGACTGCGCCTCCCCTGAGCCTGGCTTTGCCGTAGGTTTCTTCCTGTTAAAATGGAGTTTTTTATCCTGCTGTTGCCAAGTATTTGCTCATAGCTTTTCGTCCGATTGTTGGGTTTTTTTCTGTATTATTGTAGGGTCTTTAAGTGACAATATAAAGTGCCTGTGAAATAATTAAGTAACTTGTGAAATAAGTAAATACAGACGTGCTGCTAAAGTATGCCTGGACTGTACCTGGTGTAGCACATAATCTGGTTGCGGTGTGTGGAGTCTCTCTCCACATCACAGGGGACTGACAGGGTGTTTGACACCAGGGTCACACGGTTTCCAAACATGTCGTCTACTGGATTCAGCTGGAACTGCCGCTCCTGTGCAAAACCTGGAAGGGAAAAAAGGGGGCAACAAAATCTCAGAAGGTAATTGTTTTTGAGGCTTAGAGTCACATCTTTCAGCATCATCCCACCAGGCCAGCAGGCACAAGGACTCTCAGGACAGTTACAACTGCATTAACAAATCTTCTTCAGCTGCATCTTTTAGCTACAGAATAGCTTAAAATTGACTTATATCTAAGAATCCATCATAACTTGTTTTACAAAGTAAAATAATGCCCACACTACTTTTTAAATTTACTTCTAAACCTCATTACGGATCTCCTACCATCTCCTTGAATGGTGAGTCGTGTGGCTCCATTGACGCTTCCTATGCGTGGGGACACGGAGGTTATGCGCTGAGCATCTGCAAAATTGAATTAAAACCGCAATGGAAATCTTTTTTCCTCGAGTGTGAACAGCGAGCTAAAACAACTGAGTTTAGAATAGAAGTTGACTTAACTTACCGCAGCAATACCAAAGAGCGAAGAGGAGAGCTGCGGCCTTCCACTTGACCTCCATCCTGAAGAGCTCCCAGGTTACTTTGCTGCCTCACCTGCGCCCCTCTCTCGACCGATTGTGAATCACGTGACACAAAAGTACTATTTATAACAAAAATATAATTGAAATTTATTGACAGCCATAGAATAAATATATGTGATAAAATGTACAATTATTAAAACAAATATTATTTTAAAAAATTGTATTTTCCATTTTCCAGTGTGACATTTAAGTGAACAAAACTCACCTGCTGTGAGAAAATTTTGTTTACCTGTTGATTGGGAAAGTTCAGGGACGCGCACTACCTTTTTATAACGTGCTCAGGGTCCCGCCCCTCACCTGAAACTGGGAGGAGACTGGAAGAAGTTTTTGCTGCATTTATCAGATTTTCAAGATGTCTGCATTTAAAAACAAAAGCGAAAGTGAGTCAAAAACCGTGATAAATAATGGCTCCATGAACACGGGACGTAATTAGCGATGAACATGTGGAGGAAGAAGTGGAGCTATAAAAAGCTAAAGTATGCAAAGTTATACACGTTTTGCATTTGTTCAGTCCTTCAGTAAATATGGTCTTTGTGTAGCCTTTGACTTTTTCACACCGTTTCATGACCGTTGGATTAAATTTGCATTAAAGTGCAATCATTCTCCACTTGCACAATGTGCTCTTGAAGTGGTCTTCATGTTATTCTGTTATTGTCATGTTATTCCACGTTTCATTTATAAAACATATCGTACAGTAGTGCTTCGCATTTCAGTCTTTGAGTGTTTGCAAAACTGTCTGTGATCATAACAATGATAAATAAAACTCCTTATGATGCTTGCAACCTTATATTAATTGTAGATTTCCTATTCAACTAATTTGTGCCTTGAACCATAAAAAGAAAACAGATCTAAAACTGGCAAACAGTAAATAATAATAATAATAATAATAATAATAATAATAATAATAATAATAATAATAAAGAAAGAAAAAAAAAAAAAAAACAGTCTTGCCCCTGGTATGTGGCTCATTTTGCAAACAAGACTAAAACTATAACTATAACTAATAAAAACTAAACTGAAACGAAGGATTTTCAAAAAATAAAAACTCAACTAAACTACCAAACAAATGGTAAAAACTAATTAAAACTGATATAGAATTGAAAATCTGAAGTCAAAACTAAATAAAAATAAAAACTAATGAAAATTGCAAAACTATTAAAACCTTGGTCCATAGTTCAGCGGAGACAGTGTCCTTTGCCCTACCAGGCTAAGTAAAGTCTACCAGCCAACAAGGTGGCCTTGCATGGAGTGGGAAGAAGAGTCTAAACACAGTCGTTATCAGGGTGTTTTTGTTCGGCTCCAGCCTTCAGCCCACAGCTGGCGCCGAAGGGATAGCCGCATTATGATGTTGATTTTTCTTTTATGTGAACAACTCATGAGAATTTCAAAGCTGTTCTTTAACACTCCGACAACAATTCAGAAATGTGTCATGATTTCACAAATATCTGTCCGTTATTTGAAAGATTGAACATTTAAATTCAAATGTTGTCACAATATATACTGTATACAGTGAAGGGAATCCAAAACTCCAGGGAATCACAGGGTAGCTCTCTCACACTCGCTCACGTCCTCTTGCCCACACTCACACACGTTCACACGGCAGGGAGGTCGCAGGTCCGGGGGGGAAGGTCTGAAGCAGAAGAGAAGGGAAGTCACAAACTAAGCACAAATCCACAGGAGCTGTGAGAACACTAACGTCAGTAGTACAATCATCCAGTAGTACAATCATCCAGCGACAGACGGCAAACCAACTCAACGCTGGACAAGCCAGATGGTCTCCTTTTTTTCACACAATTTAACTTCACTATCGCTTCCAGACATGCGTCCTGTAACCCACAAAGAGAGATGCCGTAACCCCCAATCGCCAGTATGTTCCCTCTAGTGTCCCTTCACAAGGTATCTACTCTGTACACACCAGCCATCCTGGGAACAATCGCAACATACCCTCCTTCAGTTTGTTTTGGTGGTTCATTTTAGTTCAGGATGTTAAGGATTATGTGTATGTCTGTACCACATGTGCTCTCCTTCTGCTGACCTACTCTCCACATCGACGCACCACTTCAGCTCCTGCCTGACTCGTTACTGGTAGAAGCCCTCCGCCCCTGTTCACACAGAAACCACCACAACACAGGTCAGCTGACACAGAGCAAACATCTGCAGCCACAGCTGCTCGAAAAGCTGAATGTTTTCTTTCAGGATGCTTCATGATCATATGGGATAATCAGATGGTCTCTATCTCATCATGAGAAAAAGAAAGACCTCCTCAGAGGTTCAAACGCAGTCCGGCAGCACCGATGATGACATACCTGTGATGACCTCGGGTACGCAGCAGAACCCAGTCCAGCCTCCATCACGCTGTCTCTGCGTCCTCCTGAGCAGCGTCCTGTTAGGCTGTGTGCCCCTCCCACCACCTTCGTGTAGTGTTGGCGGTCTTAATGTTGGCAGTCAAAGAAATCTAAATTTGGAAAAAATGATCAGGTAAAGACAGAGCTGCGGGTTTAAAAGCCGGCTGAGCGTTTCACCTGAATCTAGTCCCTCCACCGCAGCACCTGCTGCGCATGCTTAGTGGTGAGTGTCTTGGTGTCGAGCCACTTTTACACGGTGACAGTTTGAGGTTGCTCATGATATTGAAGACTTTGACCGGGCAGCAGTGCTGGTGCATCTTCACACAAAGGGGGGTTGTGCCAGGAGCGCCCCCTCACCGAGCTCCTGTCCCCAGCACCACGGCAAGCAGGACACCTTCTGCTCAAAAAACGGAATCGTTAAAATTGAAACAAGTTGAAAAAACATCACAGAGTAACTTTATTCTACTTTTTCCTGTAAGATTTAAACGGGAATCACGATTACATGTGACTTTAAAAAGCTTAGGACAATGATGCAGAATGCCACACAATCCTGCAGAAAACTGTTTGTGAATATTGATATGTCAAAGACACAAGAAAACTCGCACTAGCAACACCAACATCTGAATACAATGAGACTGTGTCTGTGGAACTGTGTGAACTTTAACCATGAGTGGTATCCCCACATTATTGACCAGTTTAGTGCAGGCAGAATCCTAAACTCACAGAAATGTTTTGAAATTGTCAAACACTTTGTTCATGACGCGATGCGTGCACGTGGCTCCTCTCAAACAACTTAGTGACAATGGGGGAGAGTTTAATGACAATGACGTGAGAGACATGGCAGAAAATTTCAACACAGAGGTAAAGACAACAGCTGCATACGGCCCATGGAGTAATGGACTGCTTGAGGAACGCAATCAAGAACTCCCAGAAACAAAAATGTCAAGGCAAGTAACTGCTGCCAGTGGAACACTGCAATGGACTGGGCTCTTATGGCAAAGAACACATTTTTGGCTACAATACAACACTCCTTGCTGTGCCTTCTAGGCAGCAAGTGTCATGGTCTGGTTGGGCACCTGCAGGTCTCAGACAGCGGCTCCTCCTCCTTTAGGCGGAGTCCGGTTGCCCCTCCCTGGCTGACCACCTGTGAGCAATCGTGCCAGCGGTATATCAGACCTGCGCTCTCAACCACTCATCGCCTGAGTATCTGCTATTCCCATGTTAGTTCAGTGGAGCATCCTAAACCTTGTCTTAACGCCGTGTGATGACTGACCTGTCTTTTCTTGTCCTCAGCGATAGCACCCGGAGTGGAGATCTTGTTCCCCTCGCTCCCGTCCTCCTGGACCTGGGCCGCCAGCTGCTTACACAACGTGGCCTGCCGGCCCACCGCTCACCTGCCTGCCTCCCCACGCCTCGACCGCTTCCGGGTTTTCCGCTCCACCTGTCCCCTCCATCTGAAACCAAGTAAGGCAATTCAATTCAACTGCGGAGGATTATTGGTTGTCTGCTGGATCCCTCTGATCGTGATCTCCTCTTGTTCCAGTGCCCCCGGCCCCTACCTAGTCCTGTTTCTACCTCCCTGCTGTCCCCGCTGTTCAGCCGTCTCCTAGAGGTGTCTAGGTCGCCCTCATTATCACCGACGAATCCTACGCGCCACTAGTGTGGTGGCGTCGCTTTGTGTTTCACCTTTGTTTACCTGTGGGCGGAAATAAATCATTTGTTTTCTGTCACCTCGCTTCCGGGTTGGTTTCTGCGCCTGTGTCCATCCCTGTTCCCTCGTGCCGTTGAGCCGTGACAGCAAGTCACACTTGTGCTTTAGATGCATCAAGAAAGTTTTTACAGAAGCAAAAAGTTCGCAGAGAATATGGAGAGCACTGCGGACACAGACTCGTCACACAGATGTGAAGTATGCAGCTCAAGACGAGGTGTATTACAAGCAAGTGGCCTGCCCTGAGTAGAAGAGACCAGGAATTGTTATTGGTCAAAATGGACCAGTAATAACACGGCCTGCACCTGAAAGAACACCTCTGAAATTAATTAGAGCAGAGACTATAAGCCAGGGCTTCTCATCCAACACTGGTGTCTGACCTTACCAGCTCAAACCTGTAGCTGCACAGGGTAGGATGACATCATATTAGACCCTATGGATAAAGAAAGAAACCAATGAGCTAAAATTCAAACCTCAGTGTGAAACTAGATAAATTACGTTATTCAAAGGAAGTGAAATACAGATGCAAATTAAACAAACTATATCACAGATTTATGAATGAACTGTTCATCACTGCCTTTGTTACCAGTTCAGGCTCTGGTGCTGGGTTGGGGTGTATTCTAGAGATGGCACGATACCACTTTTTTATGTCCGATACCGATTCCGATATCATAAATTTGGATATCTGCCGATACCGATATGAATCCGATATAGTGTTTTTTAATCAACAAAACTGGTTTTTTTTTTTTAAATATCTTGCTGCATTTTGTATAAGTTCATACTCAAGTTTAAAACAACAACTACACTAAAGCTATTCTGTTATACCTGTATGCAAAAAAAAAAAAATTTCATAGTTCAGCAACACTGATCAATCTAATAAACTTACCACTTCAGCTCCTGCCTGACTCGTTACTGGTAGAAGCCCTCCGCCCCTGTTCACACAGAAACCACCACAACACAGGTCAGCTGACACAGAGCAAACATCTGCAGCCACAGCTGCTCGAAAAGCTGAATGTTTTCTTTCAGGATGCTTCATGATCATATGGGATAATCAGATGGTCTCTATCTCATCATGAGAAAAAGAAAGACCTCCTCAGAGGTTCAAACGCAGTCCGGCAGCACCGATGATGACATACCTGTGATGACCTCGGGTACGCAGCAGAACCCAGTCCAGCCTCCATCACGCTGTCTCTGCGTCCTCCTGAGCAGCGTCCTGTTAGGCTGTGTGCCCCTCCCACCACCTTCGTGTAGTGTTGGCGGTCTTAATGTTGGCAGTCAAAGAAATCTAAATTTGGAAAAAATGATCAGGTAAAGACAGAGCTGCGGGTTTAAAAGCCGGCTGAGCGTTTCACCTGAATCTAGTCCCTCCACCGCAGCACCTGCTGCGCATGCTTAGTGGTGAGTGTCTTGGTGTCGAGCCACTTTTACACGGTGACAGTTTGAGGTTGCTCATGATATTGAAGACTTTGACCGGGCAGCAGTGCTGGTGCATCTTCACACAAAGGGGGGTTGTGCCAGGAGCGCCCCCTCACCGAGCTCCTGTCCCCAGCACCACGGCAAGCAGGACACCTTCTGCTCAAAAAACGGAATCGTTAAAATTGAAACAAGTTGAAAAAACATCACAGAGTAACTTTATTCTACTTTTTCCTGTAAGATTTAAACGGGAATCACGATTACATGTGACTTTAAAAAGCTTAGGACAATGATGCAGAATGCCACACAATCCTGCAGAAAACTGTTTGTGAATATTGATATGTCAAAGACACAAGAAAACTCGCACTAGCAACACCAACATCTGAATACAATGAGACTGTGTCTGTGGAACTGTGTGAACTTTAACCATGAGTGGTATCCCCACATTATTGACCAGTTTAGTGCAGGCAGAATCCTAAACTCACAGAAATGTTTTGAAATTGTCAAACACTTTGTTCATGACGCGATGCGTGCACGTGGCTCCTCTCAAACAACTTAGTGACAATGGGGGAGAGTTTAATGACAATGACGTGAGAGACATGGCAGAAAATTTCAACACAGAGGTAAAGACAACAGCTGCATACGGCCCATGGAGTAATGGACTGCTTGAGGAACGCAATCAAGAACTCCCAGAAACAAAAATGTCAAGGCAAGTAACTGCTGCCAGTGGAACACTGCAATGGACTGGGCTCTTATGGCAAAGAACACATTTTTGGCTACAATACAACACTCCTTGCTGTGCCTTCTAGGCAGCAAGTGTCATGGTCTGGTTGGGCACCTGCAGGTCTCAGACAGCGGCTCCTCCTCCTTTAGGCGGAGTCCGGTTGCCCCTCCCTGGCTGACCACCTGTGAGCAATCGTGCCAGCGGTATATCAGACCTGCGCTCTCAACCACTCATCGCCTGAGTATCTGCTATTCCCATGTTAGTTCAGTGGAGCATCCTAAACCTTGTCTTAACGCCGTGTGATGACTGACCTGTCTTTTCTTGTCCTCAGCGATAGCACCCGGAGTGGAGATCTTGTTCCCCTCGCTCCCGTCCTCCTGGACCTGGGCCGCCAGCTGCTTACACAACGTGGCCTGCCGGCCCACCGCTCACCTGCCTGCCTCCCCACGCCTCGACCGCTTCCGGGTTTTCCGCTCCACCTGTCCCCTCCATCTGAAACCAAGTAAGGCAATTCAATTCAACTGCGGAGGATTATTGGTTGTCTGCTGGATCCCTCTGATCGTGATCTCCTCTTGTTCCAGTGCCCCCGGCCCCTACCTAGTCCTGTTTCTACCTCCCTGCTGTCCCCGCTGTTCAGCCGTCTCCTAGAGGTGTCTAGGTCGCCCTCATTATCACCGACGAATCCTACGCGCCACTAGTGTGGTGGCGTCGCTTTGTGTTTCACCTTTGTTTACCTGTGGGCGGAAATAAATCATTTGTTTTCTGTCACCTCGCTTCCGGGTTGGTTTCTGCGCCTGTGTCCATCCCTGTTCCCTCGTGCCGTTGAGCCGTGACAGCAAGTCACACTTGTGCTTTAGATGCATCAAGAAAGTTTTTACAGAAGCAAAAAGTTCGCAGAGAATATGGAGAGCACTGCGGACACAGACTCGTCACACAGATGTGAAGTATGCAGCTCAAGACGAGGTGTATTACAAGCAAGTGGCCTGCCCTGAGTAGAAGAGACCAGGAATTGTTATTGGTCAAAATGGACCAGTAATAACACGGCCTGCACCTGAAAGAACACCTCTGAAATTAATTAGAGCAGAGACTATAAGCCAGGGCTTCTCATCCAACACTGGTGTCTGACCTTACCAGCTCAAACCTGTAGCTGCACAGGGTAGGATGACATCATATTAGACCCTATGGATAAAGAAAGAAACCAATGAGCTAAAATTCAAACCTCAGTGTGAAACTAGATAAATTACGTTATTCAAAGGAAGTGAAATACAGATGCAAATTAAACAAACTATATCACAGATTTATGAATGAACTGTTCATCACTGCCTTTGTTACCAGTTCAGGCTCTGGTGCTGGGTTGGGGTGTATTCTAGAGATGGCACGATACCACTTTTTTATGTCCGATACCGATTCCGATATCATAAATTTGGATATCTGCCGATACCGATATGAATCCGATATAGTGTTTTTTAATCAACAAAACTGGTTTTTTTTTTTAAATATCTTGCTGCATTTTGTATAAGTTCATACTCAAGTTTAAAACAACAACTACACTAAAGCTATTCTGTTATACCTGTATGCAAAAAAAAAAAAATTTCATAGTTCAGCAACACTGATCAATCTAATAAACTTACCACTTCAGCTCCTGCCTGACTCGTTACTGGTAGAAGCCCTCCGCCCCTGTTCACACAGAAACCACCACAACACAGGTCAGCTGACACAGAGCAAACATCTGCAGCCACAGCTGCTCGAAAAGCTGAATGTTTTCTTTCAGGATGCTTCATGATCATATGGGATAATCAGATGGTCTCTATCTCATCATGAGAAAAAGAAAGACCTCCTCAGAGGTTCAAACGCAGTCCGGCAGCACCGATGATGACATACCTGTGATGACCTCGGGTACGCAGCAGAACCCAGTCCAGCCTCCATCACGCTGTCTCTGCGTCCTCCTGAGCAGCGTCCTGTTAGGCTGTGTGCCCCTCCCACCACCTTCGTGTAGTGTTGGCGGTCTTAATGTTGGCAGTCAAAGAAATCTAAATTTGGAAAAAATGATCAGGTAAAGACAGAGCTGCGGGTTTAAAAGCCGG
The DNA here is from genome assembly GCF_965226115.1 of Aulonocara stuartgranti. Classification (NCBI taxonomy): domain Eukaryota; kingdom Metazoa; phylum Chordata; class Actinopteri; order Cichliformes; family Cichlidae; genus Aulonocara; species Aulonocara stuartgranti. The sequence continues at coordinate 43,679,479 of NC_138944.1, forward strand.
CTGAGCGTTTCACCTGAATCTAGTCCCTCCACCGCAGCACCTGCTGCGCATGCTTAGTGGTGAGTGTCTTGGTGTCGAGCCACTTTTACACGGTGACAGTTTGAGGTTGCTCATGATATTGAAGACTTTGACCGGGCAGCAGTGCTGGTGCATCTTCACACAAAGGGGGGTTGTGCCAGGAGCGCCCCCTCACCGAGCTCCTGTCCCCAGCACCACGGCAAGCAGGACACCTTCTGCTCAAAAAACGGAATCGTTAAAATTGAAACAAGTTGAAAAAACATCACAGAGTAACTTTATTCTACTTTTTCCTGTAAGATTTAAACGGGAATCACGATTACATGTGACTTTAAAAAGCTTAGGACAATGATGCAGAATGCCACACAATCCTGCAGAAAACTGTTTGTGAATATTGATATGTCAAAGACACAAGAAAACTCGCACTAGCAACACCAACATCTGAATACAATGAGACTGTGTCTGTGGAACTGTGTGAACTTTAACCATGAGTGGTATCCCCACATTATTGACCAGTTTAGTGCAGGCAGAATCCTAAACTCACAGAAATGTTTTGAAATTGTCAAACACTTTGTTCATGACGCGATGCGTGCACGTGGCTCCTCTCAAACAACTTAGTGACAATGGGGGAGAGTTTAATGACAATGACGTGAGAGACATGGCAGAAAATTTCAACACAGAGGTAAAGACAACAGCTGCATACGGCCCATGGAGTAATGGACTGCTTGAGGAACGCAATCAAGAACTCCCAGAAACAAAAATGTCAAGGCAAGTAACTGCTGCCAGTGGAACACTGCAATGGACTGGGCTCTTATGGCAAAGAACACATTTTTGGCTACAATACAACACTCCTTGCTGTGCCTTCTAGGCAGCAAGTGTCATGGTCTGGTTGGGCACCTGCAGGTCTCAGACAGCGGCTCCTCCTCCTTTAGGCGGAGTCCGGTTGCCCCTCCCTGGCTGACCACCTGTGAGCAATCGTGCCAGCGGTATATCAGACCTGCGCTCTCAACCACTCATCGCCTGAGTATCTGCTATTCCCATGTTAGTTCAGTGGAGCATCCTAAACCTTGTCTTAACGCCGTGTGATGACTGACCTGTCTTTTCTTGTCCTCAGCGATAGCACCCGGAGTGGAGATCTTGTTCCCCTCGCTCCCGTCCTCCTGGACCTGGGCCGCCAGCTGCTTACACAACGTGGCCTGCCGGCCCACCGCTCACCTGCCTGCCTCCCCACGCCTCGACCGCTTCCGGGTTTTCCGCTCCACCTGTCCCCTCCATCTGAAACCAAGTAAGGCAATTCAATTCAACTGCGGAGGATTATTGGTTGTCTGCTGGATCCCTCTGATCGTGATCTCCTCTTGTTCCAGTGCCCCCGGCCCCTACCTAGTCCTGTTTCTACCTCCCTGCTGTCCCCGCTGTTCAGCCGTCTCCTAGAGGTGTCTAGGTCGCCCTCATTATCACCGACGAATCCTACGCGCCACTAGTGTGGTGGCGTCGCTTTGTGTTTCACCTTTGTTTACCTGTGGGCGGAAATAAATCATTTGTTTTCTGTCACCTCGCTTCCGGGTTGGTTTCTGCGCCTGTGTCCATCCCTGTTCCCTCGTGCCGTTGAGCCGTGACAGCAAGTCACACTTGTGCTTTAGATGCATCAAGAAAGTTTTTACAGAAGCAAAAAGTTCGCAGAGAATATGGAGAGCACTGCGGACACAGACTCGTCACACAGATGTGAAGTATGCAGCTCAAGACGAGGTGTATTACAAGCAAGTGGCCTGCCCTGAGTAGAAGAGACCAGGAATTGTTATTGGTCAAAATGGACCAGTAATAACACGGCCTGCACCTGAAAGAACACCTCTGAAATTAATTAGAGCAGAGACTATAAGCCAGGGCTTCTCATCCAACACTGGTGTCTGACCTTACCAGCTCAAACCTGTAGCTGCACAGGGTAGGATGACATCATATTAGACCCTATGGATAAAGAAAGAAACCAATGAGCTAAAATTCAAACCTCAGTGTGAAACTAGATAAATTACGTTATTCAAAGGAAGTGAAATACAGATGCAAATTAAACAAACTATATCACAGATTTATGAATGAACTGTTCATCACTGCCTTTGTTACCAGTTCAGGCTCTGGTGCTGGGTTGGGGTGTATTCTAGAGATGGCACGATACCACTTTTTTATGTCCGATACCGATTCCGATATCATAAATTTGGATATCTGCCGATACCGATATGAATCCGATATAGTGTTTTTTAATCAACAAAACTGTTTTTTAAATATCTTGCTGCATTTTGTATAAGTTCATACTCAAGTTTAAAACAACAACTACACTAAAGCTATTCTGTTATACCTGTATGCAAAAAAAAAAAAATTTCATAGTTCAGCAATACTGATCAATCTAATAAACTTAAACCTACACCATCCTCCCTATTCTGGTATTTTAAAGAGTACTTAGGGTAAATATTAAGCAACCTAACTAATAGGGTTCCAACTCCCAGCAACAACAAAAATAAATAAATAAAAAATAGGGAACCACCCCTCACGCTCCACCTCATGATGCTTAATCGACGTAATCAACCTTAATTTGATGCAGTGTGAAAAAAAAAATGCACAGAAATCAATTATTTTTCAAGAAATATTAAATAGATTCAACATCTTTCTTCAACAAAATTGCAGACTGCACAGATGGTACCTTCCCAAAGGAAAAAGTACTATATCATTAGACTTAATAGTTACTATATACAGTAATTGACTTCTATTCATTTTACATCAAATTAAAACTTTGGGTGTCAGATAATTATTTATTAAAAGCTAGACATTTTAAATGAGAATAAGAAAGAAAAGTATGTCTTTGTGCCCTCTTTTCCCTGTTAATGCCCTATCGGCCCCCCTGGCTAAACTTTGCTAGATCCGCCCCTGCACAGTTACCAGCCGTCAGCTACAAAAGATCCTCGAGTAGAAAGTAATAATAAATACATTCTAACAACAGCTTATCAAGCGCTGCTGTTGTTCAGCCGCTGGTTTCCTCTTTCTGGTGCAAAGTGGGCCAAAAACAAACCAGAGAGACGGAGTCGCGACAGAAAAGCCGATCAGCTGATCATTAAGCAGTTTCATGATTGAAGTAGCAGCAAGAAGAGGCAGTCGCTCCATATATCGTTTGTTAAGCTTAACGCAGGAATGCTTTACAAACATTCAGAGATGGACTTACACACTTGCTTTACTTCTCTCGGGGATAACTTTGTCGGAGATGAAATGCCGGGTTGCTAGCGAAGCTCCACATGCTATCCAGACCACCGACAGGTCACAAATGCCACAGCCGCTCTATCACGTGATGCATACTGCTCCGACGTGCTAACGTTCTGAGGTGAGTTACGCGTGTTGCAAGTTTTATGAGGTGCTTTCGTGATATTTAATGGATCGGATTACATTTTTTATTTTTCTCCGATATCCGATCCAGTAATTTAGGTCAGTATCGGACCGATACCGATACGTAATATCGGATCGGTCCATCTCTAGTGTATTCACTCATCTTTAACATCACACTGAATCAGCGTCATGGCCAGGCCTCAGGAGTCTGGTTCCACTCCTGCCCCTGTTCACAACGACAGCACCAAAACACATGTCACCTGACACGGAGCAAAAGTCTGCAGCCACAGAGGCACAAGAACTGAGTGTTTTCTGCCAGGACTCTTTATGATCTTAATGGAGAATCAGATCCCCCAAATTTCATCATGAGAAAACAAAGACCTCCTCAGAGGCTCAAACAGAGCCTACCGACGCTAATGACAACATACCTGTGATAAACAACTGTCTGACGTTGAACAGCTGCAGGTTTTCTTTGGTTCCACAGCAGCACCAGCTCGACAAACCTAAGTCCAATAATCAATTTAGGATTATTGGGCGATATATTCACGCATGCTTTTTGGTGGGTGGAGCAATGTAATCATGTAATCACGGACTGATTTAAGAAGTCTAAACACGGACAAATTAATTGCCCCCAAAAAATATAAAGTCGACAATTTGGATTTTCTTTGGCTTTAAACCAGATGAAAGAAGTAAACCCAAGGACGTAACCAAAGCGGTGTGCAACTTGTGCAGACGTATAGTGCAAGCAAAGGATTCAAACTGTCAGGGTCCTGGGTGTGAGCGACCCAGGGTCTCTGGGCAGTTCTGGACATGTGTATTTTTGGTGCTGCTACCTGGTTTGTGGGTTTGTGTGTGTGTGTGTGTGTGCTGAGCACTGGTCTACAGGAGTCTTCAGGCCTGCTGGGTGTGTCCTGCCAGGTGGCTGGCCACGCCTAAGGACCTCACAAACCTGCAGCTGATCTGGTTCATCCGGGGAGCTACATAGGAGTGTAGCTGAGAGCTCCTCAACGCGGGATCATTAAGTTACACTCCAAGTTAGTGTGTGTCTGCATATTGCCGGTCGTGTTTGCCCACGTGAGTTGGTGTTTGATGGCTGCCTTTGTTGTGTCCGTGAAGGAGGAGCGTGGAGCAGAAAAGGACACGCACGGGGTGTGCAGAAACACGGGAGTGGCGAGCACGAGCACGAACGTTGGAGTGAGACACGACACGGGAGTCTAGGGAGCTACGGGAATTTATTGTGTACTTGTTATTTACTTCACTGTAAATAAACGCACTGCCTTCATTAAAGAGTCCAGCATTTGGGTCCAATACCAATATCCCAGTCACAACACACAATGCTAAAAACCAAATAAATGCAGTGAACGAGGCAGGACTGGGCCCACAGATAGGGTGCTTTGCACATGCAGTTAATTTAGCATCCCAAAAGGGAATTAAAGTGAGTAAGATGGACCGCCTCCTTGGGAGGATAAGAAAGGTGGTTTCCTACTTCCGCCGAAGTTCAACAGCTGCTCATGTGCTTAAGACCAAGCAAGATATGCTACAGCTACCTACTCATAAGCTCATACATGATGTCCCAACAAGGTGGAACTCCACTTATGTTATTTTGGAGCGTTATCTTGAGCAGCAGACAGCTATATACTAGGGCTGCTCAATTAATCGAATTTTAATCACGATTACGATCTGGGCTTTCAACGATCATTAAAAATGACTGAGCCGATTATTAGCCCCTCCCTCATACTTTACTCTCGCGCTGCTCCGTGTGGTAAATCAAGCGCATCGCTCTCCATTTCGAACACGCATCACAACAATTAAGAGGACCCGAGGGAAGCTCGGAAAGCTAAGCAGAAGTTATTTGGAGAGGAGAGTGACTGCCGTTGGTTGAAAAGAGAGGTAAAAAAAAACTTCAGTTGTGTGGAAACATTATGGGTTGGCGGAGTTAGACGTGGATGAAGTAGACAATGTGTAAACTTTGCTACGATGTAGTAGCTGCACCACAGAGCAACACTGCAAAGTTCACTAAACATAGATGTTTACATTTTTCATTTATTTCTTATATTGCAAACATTTGCACTGTTATCAGTATTTGCACACTATTTTATATTATAGTGTGTCATTATTCGATACATTGTTATTGTTAACCCTTTAAAGCCGGTCAGAGCAGCACACTCCGTTTTGTGTAACTATTTTTAACCCTTGGATGCACAACCTACCAATACCTACACTCTTCCACGAGTGGGGTCAAAAATGACCCCAAATAGAAACAATGCATTTTGCTATAAACTCGGTTGTTATTCTTCAAAATCTTTAAAACAAAGAGTTGTTATATTTTCATATTTGAGATATTCCTCATAAAACATGTTTGTGACATGAGGCCCTTTGCATTTTTATTAGTTTTTTCATAAATTTTAAGAAATTGCAGTTTTTGTATCACTTGTATCACTTTTGTATGCTTGCTCTGCATATACTGCAGAAGCTGGGTCTTCCTTCTGAAAGGCACAAGTTGTTCATCCACTGTAACACAATCACTGAGGATGAATTTCTGCCTGCAGTTGACCAGGAACAGGCCCCATATGTAGCAGAAAGCTGCCATGTGGTTTGTTTTCAGTCGGTAGGCTCTGGTCCTCTTGTCATCAAAGTGCAAGAAACAGCAAATATCTTTAAATCTTTGAATTGACATAGTGGCCTTGTACAATGGGTTATGCAGAGGACTCCCAAAAAACACACTGACTGGTACATCCCAGTTCTTCTCACTTCCTGCGAGAATGGTCAATCAAATGAAGGCCAGGAGCTTATGTTTGATTATATTTTTCCACTCTTTTCCCCTGTCTGTGGCTACTCTTTGTGCCTCCATGTTTGTGCATGTCAGCACCTCTTCTATTAAATTATCAGACATGAACATCTTCCATGCATCTATTGGGGAGACAGTACTAAACCCAGGTGCAAGCCCTGGCCAACTAATTCAGAATATTGTGGCTAGAGCAGTAAGAGGGGCTCATTCTGTTAGACTCAATATTCATTTCCTCTTCAGAGGACTCATCAGAGGACTCCTCTGTATCTGACTGGCCTTGTCCAGCGGGGGTGGGGTGGGGGGGACAGTAGTCTGGGTCCTCTATATCTGAGATGTCAGATTCTGAGTCAGTGCCTCCGATGGGCTCTTCATCCCATCCGTCCGGGATCATTTATAGGGCAAGGTCCACAGGGATCCTAGCTGTTCTCATAACAGCCATGTTACTTTAAATATTTAAAAAAAAAATCAGAAAGGACAATGTTTGAAATGCACAGGAAACTATAAATAGGGCTGTACAAAAATGGTCCTCAGGTGCGCATTTGCTGTCAAAATAAAAGACGTGCACCAGATAAGAAGTTGGAACGCTCGTTTGCGTACATTAGACGTTCTGGAGGAGGACAGACATTTGTTCAGAACTCTAAAGATGTCGAAGAAGCAAGCTCCGTAAGCAATTACTTTGGCGTTCCTCCACCGCTAAAGAAGCGCGTATTCTATTAATTTCCGGGAATACTTTTATTTTGACAGCGAACCACTTATGTGCAGCCCTGACTATAAATCATGTATGTTACTGTGTAAAAATTAATTCTTGATCCATAAGATGTGTAAGTGGGACAGTCAGAGTTGCTAAGAATGAAAGTTTCATAGAAGATTCCATAGGAACTGCTTGGGGTCATTTTTGACCCCACTTGTGGAAGAGTGGAGTAGTGATACAATAACGGCATTTTTTTTAATTAATGAAAAAAATTAATAAAAATGCAAATGGCCTCATGTTACAAACATATTTTATGAGGAATACCTGGAATATGAATATATTACAACTTTTTATTTTAAAGATTTTGAAGAAAAACAACCCATGGGGTCATTTTTGACCCCACGTGTGCATCTAAGGGTTAAATCCCTGTAGAACCTGAACCGCGTAAGCTAGCGCAATAATGTTTTGCATATGAAACCGGAGGAGTTGTACTTACATCTTATGCCATCAGCTTGTCCTCGGTCACGGTTTCCTTCCACATAAAGCTTTGCAAAAATTGCATAAAAAGCACTTGCAGGAACAAAAACATAATATTCCAGAAACACGCTTTGCTGATCCATCAGCTGTTCTTAACACTTCCCACTTTGAAAAAGACGTCAACGCGAACTATCGCATTTCCTGCCCGAAACCGGAAGTGACGTCATTTTCGCAGAAAATGTCGTTTTTTACTTGTAGGCCTTAAAAGCCTATACTAGTGTTTTTATAAGTCATGTTTGACTTTTCTGAATAGTTGCTGGGATGCTTAGAACTCGAATTCCACAGCTGGAAATAGTTTATTTTGATGCACATGTTGTTTTCTTTGCAAATTTGCATCATAGGATTGTTTTTTTGTTTTTCCTGCAGTATATAAAAATTGCTGTATCTCCAAAATAAAACTATGAAGACACTCAAAATAAATTTCCTGTTGTTGTAAACTATTTTTACAACTTTTTTGTATTTAAAGTTTTGAGGGATAAACCTCTTAAATTTCTCCAAGTAGAAATATATGTAAAAAAACTAAACAAAAACGATTTTCAATTTTTTTTGTAGTATATTGCACTTGTTTGCTGTGCTGGGTGGCTGTGGCTCAGGTGGCAGAGCAGGTCAGCCACTAATCAGAAGGTCGGTGGTTCGAGCCCAGGCTGCCTCCTGGCTGCATGCCAAATATCCTTGGGCAAGATACTAACCCCATGTTTGCCTACTGGTGGTGGTCAGAGGGCCCGGTGGCGCCAGTGTCCGGCAGCCTCGCCTCTGTCAGTGTGCCCCAGGGCAGCTGTGGCTCCAATGTAGCTTGCTATCGCCAGTGTGTGAATGACTGAATGTACTAGAAAAGCACTATACAAATGCAGGCCATTTTCCTTTTGTTTGCAATTAATGTAGTTACTATGGACTTAATGCATACATATTATTAAAATATGGGCTATAACACTTATATTGATGTATAGCAACTTGAAATACTCCCACAAATGGCACTACAGCATGTAAAAAAATAATATAAGCTCTGGCGGACTTGGTTCTATGGTAGGTCTTAAAGGGTTAAATAAATATTGTCAAATAATCGTGATCTCAATTTCAGTGAAGATAATCGTGATTATCATTTTTGCCATAATCGAGCAGCCCTACTATATACTCTGCATTAACAGACAAAACCCTGAAGAAAAATGTCAGAGACATCGTCACCTTGTCTGATGATGATGTTAGAGTGGCAGAGAAGGTCCTCCAGCTGCTCAAACCACTCAAACCACAACTCTGTTGAGCAGTGAAGCTGCACCATCTGTGTCCATGATCCTGCTTCTGAAAACAAGGATCCTACAAGCCATGGTCCCAAGTGAGGAAGACAGCACCATCACAAGAGATGTCAAGACTGCCATTAGAGAGGACCTGAAGCGCAGATACACTTCACCACCAGCCCTACAGGAGGACCTTCACAGAGCTACTGCACTTGATCCAAGGTTCAAGTCCCTGTCTCACCTAGACATGGCCCTACGCCTGAGGACATACAGTGATCTCACTACTGAGACTGTGAGCAGTCTTGGAACTGCAGACTGTGAAGAGGCAAAGAAAATAAATATTTAGAAATTATATATTTTTTATTTTTAATGATAATGTTTTTCTTCAAAGTTATTTCCACATTTGAATGTCAATGAAATATTTAAAAATAATTGTTTTAATCAATAAAGTAACTTTCCCTGTAGGGTCAAGCAGCACCAACAGGAGCAGACACATGTCCTCCTCAAAAGAAGCCGGCAATGGCAGAGCTTTTTGGTGACGCCTTTGTACAGAAGGACATGGGCAGCAAGGCTTTTGACACCATCAAAGAGGAGGTGGCATCCTATGAGGCAGCAAGTGGCATTCCAGTGGATGGTGATCCACTGACGTGGTGGAAAAGTAATGACTGTAAACACCCTCACCTTGCCATAATGGCAAGACGCTATCTGGCTGTGCCTGCCACTTCAGTGCCTAGCGAGAGGGTGTTCTCAACAGCAGGGGACATCGTTACAGCAAAGAGGTCTACACGCTCCCCAGAAAATGTAGACATCCTCATCTTTTTTTTTTAAAAATTTGAAGTTATAACCTCACATCTGCTTTGCTTTCTTTCTTCTTTTTTGATGATGTGGACATAAGCTAGTTTTTATTTCATTCTCCAAATGTTCAAAGTAAGAAGCAATGATACCTTAAATTGCATTTTAAGTTGTTTTTGATTGTATACACATTAAAGGAAATAATTATAATGCCCTATAATGCACCTTAATTTGTTTTTATATAATTGTGTGGAATGATTCTACAGTTGAATGTTTTTTATAGGGAAAAACATACTTAAATAAATAAACGGACAGTTAAATTTGTCTTGTCTTTTTTTGCTGATCTGAAAATTGATCTGATCCGTGAGTTTTTTGATCCGTTGCACCACTAGCTAGAACATACTTTAACAGCTAAAATTCAGTTGTGAACCTTCCTACCTTTGTGAATGTGACCTACAAGCATACTTTAACAGCTAAAAGTAAGTTGCAAATTGTCCTACCTTTGTTAATGAGAGGTAGAAACTTGAACGGGTAAAATGAAGTGGCAAACCATCCTGGCTTTATAAATAAGAGCTACAAACACACTCTGATGGGCAAAGTTAAGTGGTAAACCGTCATATCTACTTAAATTTGTCCTGGAAGTATTCTGTGACAGCAGAAATGTGCATAAACTACTTAAGGTAGGACATTTCGCCAAAGTAGGATGGTTTGTCAGAACACCGGTGTGACGGTAGAGCAGTATGGTCACATAAGTACAGACCTCCCGAAAGCCAACCAGATAAACTCAGCTAAAACACGAATTAAAGCTTGAGGCAAAACAACTTTGGAAGATGAGGGGAGGGACAACAAAAGCAAAGAATAAAAAATCCCCAGAAACCCAAGGTAAAGACATAAAACACCTGAACAACGAGGACAAGCTAGCACCCGAAGCTAATATGGCTACCTTTCAAAACGGGCTAGACTGTATTAGCAAACAAATTCAATCCCTCCAAAATAGGGCTGCTCAATTAATCGAATTTTAATCACGATTACGATCTGGGCTTTCAACGATCATTAAAAATGACTGAGCCGATTATTAGCCCCTCCCTCATTTATCCGCGACACCTTAAAGGCCGGTCCGTGAAAATATTGTCGGGCATAAACCGGTCCGTGGCGCAAAAAAGGTTGGAGACCGCTGATTAAGAGGACCCGAGGGAAGCTCGGAAAGCTAAGCAGAAGTTATTTGGAGAGTGACTGCCGTTGGTTGAAAAGAGAGTTTAAAAAAAAAAAACTTCAGTGGTGTTGCACACTATTTTATATTATTTTTTTAAAGTCATTGTTAACCCTTTAAAGCCGGTCAGAGCTGCATGCTCCGTTTTGCGTAACTATTGTTAAATCCCTGTAGAACCTGAACCGTGTAAGCTAGCGCAATAATTTGTTTTGCATATGAAACCGGAGGAGTTGTACTTACATCTTATGCCATCAGCTTGTCCTCGGTCACGGTTTCCTTCCACATATAGCTTTGCAAAAATTGCATAAAAAGCGCTTGCAGGAACAAAAACATAATATTCCAGAAACACGCTTTGCCGATCCTATCAGCTGTTCGTAACACTTCCCACAGTGAAATGATGCACATGCTGTTTTCTTTGCAAATTTGCATCATAGGATTGTTTTTTGTTTTTCCTGCAGTATATAAAAATTGCTGTATCTCCAAAATAAAACTATGAAGACACTCAAAATAAATTTCCTGTGGTGGGAAACTATTTTTTGCAACTTTATTGTATTTAAAGTTTCGAGGGATAAACCTCTTAAATTTCTCCAAGTAGAAATATATGTAAACAAAACAAAAGCGATTTTCAATTTTTTTTGTAGTTTATGTAATTACTTTTCCAACTATTTATTTATGAGTGACTTATGTATGTATGTATGTATATATATGTATATATTGTACTATTCTTAGTTAGCGTATTGTCTGTCTTGTCTTAATGTTGGTTTAAAATGGAGCACTGTAACAAAAAATAATTTCCCCCAGGGATCAATAAAGTATTCTGATTCTGATTCTGATACTATGGACTTAATGCATACATATTATTAAAATATGGGCTATAACAGTTGTATTGATGTATAGCAACTTGAAATGCTCCCACAAATGGCACTACAGCATGTAAAAAAATAATATAAGCTCTGGTGGACTTGGTTCTATAGTAGGTCTTAAAGGGTTAAATAAATATCGTCAAATAATCGTGATCTCAATTTCAGTGAAAATAATCGTGATTATCATTTTTGCCATAATCGAGCAGCCCTACTCCAAAACAACCTGAAATCGGACTTCATAACATTCAAAGAAGAAATTACCGGTCAAATGAAACACGAACTGAATAAATTCAAAGAAGACATCGACCAGAAGTTTAAGAACATGACTACTAGGGCTGCCACAAAAAGATTATTTTGATAGTCAACTAGTCACTGATGATTTTTGCAATTAGTTGACTAATCAGATCATTCATCCGCTGGACGTAAAACGTACAGCTTATTGCACCAGCATGCATCTGCTCTTAAATAACTATCATTAGCTTACAGCTTGAAGTGTTTAAGGCATGTGCTAACTAAAAATAAAGACGAGATGATAATTTAAGATGGCGCCGGTGAGGTCGGCTGCCGTCACGACTGCTCCGACCACTTTTTCTTTGTCTTTGTTTTTTAAGTTAGTTTTCAGCGTTTCTAAATCGGCAAATCATCACCATTGGGTACATTAGGTATGACAGTGACACTCTTGTTTCTATTGGTTTACAATGTACTCACAATTCGAAGTTTTTAACTCCGGATCCGAGCTGGCCGAGTGAGATCTCGAGGGAGAACAAAGGGAAGCGGCGGCGGCCTAGAGGGAAGCGAGCCGGCGTCAGGAACAGGCTGAGAGCTCGTGCACACCGCACACCTCTGCCTAGCATCCTGCTCGCCAACGTCCAGTCACTGGAGAACAAGCTTGACGACCTCAGGGCCAGGATAAAGTTCCAGAGAGACATTCGGGACTGCAATCTCCTCTGCTTCACCGAGACATGGCTGAACCCAGCGGTGCCGGACCACGCCATCCAGCCGGCCGAGTTCTTCTCGGTTCACCGCATGGACAGGACACGGGACTCGGGGAAGTCAAGGGGAGGCGGCGTGTGTTTAATGGTGAACAACAACTGGTGCAACAGTGCGAACGTTGTTCCTCTCACACGCTCCTGCACACCAAATCTGGAACTACTGTCCATCATGTGTCGTCCTTTTTATCTACCTCGGGAATTTACATCGGTCATTGTAAGTGCCGTTTATATTCCACCACAAGCGGACACGGTCACCGCCTTATGCGAGCTGCATGAGGCACTCACACAGCACCAGACACAACACCGGGACGCTGCGCTTATTGTGACGGGGGACTTTAATAGCGCCAACCTCAAACGCGCAGCGCCGAACTTTTATCAACACATCACCTGCCCCACCAGGGGTGAAAGGACACTGGACCACTGCTACACTACGGTCAAGGACGGCTACAAGGCACAATCCCGCCCCCCGTTTGGCAAATCTGATCACGCCGCCATCTTCCTCATGCCAAAATACAAACAAAGGCTGAAACAGGAAGTTCCGGTTCAGAGGAAGGTCGCGCGCTGGACGGATCAATCGGTGGCCGCGTTACAGGACGCACTCGATGACGCAGACTGGGGCATGTTCAGAAACAGCTCCGACTATGACGTCAACGTGTTTACGGAAGCGGTTGTGGGATTCATCGGGAAACTAGCGGATGATACCGTGGAGACAAAGACTATCACAACGTTTCCCAACCAGAAGCCGTGGGTGGATAAAACCATCCGCGACGCTCTGAGATCCCGCACCGCTGCCTACAACACGGGACTCATGACGGGGGACATGGACCCGTACAAAGCCGCGTCATATAACGTGTGGAGGGCAGTGAAAGAGGCGAAGCAGCGCTACGGGAGGAAACTAGAGTCACAACTCCAACAGAGTGACTCTAGGAGCCTGTGGCGGGGACTAAGGACAATAACGGACTATAAAGCACCAACAACCGGTATGACGAACGCGGCCGTGACTCTGGCAGACGAGCTGAACACTTTCTATGCTCGCTTCGAGGCTGCAGCTAAGGTCTCCAACAATGCTAGTGTTAGCGGCGCTAACGGCTGCAGACAGGAAGATACTGCCAGCACTGGAAACGTGCTCGTCATCTCCGAGCATGAAGTAAGGAGAGCCTTCAAGAGAGTGAACACCAGGAAAGCAGCAGGACCAGACGGCATCCCAGGTCGTATCCTAAGAGACTGCGCATACCAGCTAGCTCCTGTGTTCACTGAGATATTCAACATCTCTTTATCTCAGTCGGTGATCCCCACATGCTTCAAAGAGTCCATCATTGTTCCTGTCCCGAAGAAACCCCACCCTGCTTCTCTCAATGACTATCGCCCTGTAGCCCTCACCTCAGTAGTGATGAAGTGCTTTGAACGCCTGGTCAGAGACTTCATCATTTCTTCACTACCAGACACACTGGACCCACTACAGTTCGCTTACCGTCCAAATCGTTCCACAGACGATGCCATCTCTCATCTCCTCCACACATCACTCACTCGGACACTAGAAGGGGGAATTATGTTAAAATGCTCTTCATAGACTACAGCTCTGCATTTAACACCATAATTCCCTCCACACTCACCACCAAGCTGGAGCATCTGGGACTCAGCTCATCTATGTGTCAGTGGATCTCCAACTTCCTAACTGGCAGACCGCAGGCAGTAAGGATGGGCGGACATGTCTCAGCCTCCACCACTCTCAGCACTGGAGCCCCCCAGGGGTGTGTTCTGAGCCCCCTGCTGTACTCTTTGTACACATATGACTGTGTAGCCACTACCAGCTCCACCACCATCATCAAGTTTGCTGACGACACCGTCGTGGTGGGCCTGATCTCTGATAACAACGAGACGGCCTACCTGAAGGAGATTAGGAATCTGGAGAACTGGTGCCAGAGGAACAACCTCCTTCTAAACGTCAGTAAGACAAAGGAGCTGATAGTGGACTTCAGCACTAAGCAGGAGAGGAACTACCAGACCCCCGTCATCAACGAGTGCCCAGTGGAGAGAGTGGACAGCTTCAAATACCTCGGAGTTCACATCACGCAGGACCTGTCATGGTCCTGTCACATCAACACCGTGGTGAAAAAGGCCCGACAGCGTCTCTACCACCTCAGACGCTTGAGAGACTTCCAACTGCCCTCCAAGGTGCTCAGGAACTTTTACTCGTGCACCATAGAGAGCATCCTGGCGGGAAACATCTTAACCTGGTTCGGGAACAGCACCATGCAGGACAGACGAGCTCTACAGAGGGTTGTGCGGTCAGCTGAGCGCACCATCCGCTCCGAGCTCCCTGACCTGCACTCAATCTACAGCAGGCGGTGCTGGACCAAGGCCAGGAAGATCGTGAAGGACCTCAGCCATCCCAACAACAGACTGTTCTCTCTGTTGAGGTCAGGAAAGCGATTCCGCTCCCTGAAGACCAACACAGAGAGACTGAGGAGGAGCTTCTTCCCGCAGGCGATACGGTCTCTCAATCACACCACCACACAGTACTGACCCACACATACAGTTCTTACACACACACTGGACTTTCTGGACTTTGGTTTTGCACAACACTGGTCACTATATTCTTCATTTCCGGTTAATACTTGTACAGCTGCTGTTATTGTGTATATATTTATTTATATTTATATTTCTTCATACATTCTTATATAGTTCTATATTGTGTATTTTGTTGTACAGTTATTTTATTTTCAACTTTAATTTATATTTTATTCCTTCCCAGTTAAATTTACCCTTCATTCTAATTTGTGTTGTACAGTTATTTCATTTTTAACCTTAATTTATATTCTATTCCTTCCTAGTTAAATTTACCCTTTTTAATTTTTCATATTTATTTCCTATCTTATTCATAGCCTTTTCCTTTTTTGTTTTCTTTAGGTCACGAGCAGTTGTCCAAGCATTTCACTACATATCGTACTGTGTATGACTGTGTACGTGACAAATAAAATTTGAATTTGAATTTGTTAAACTTTCAATGAAATTTGCAGATTGGTGGACTCGGTGGAGTTTAATAAATTCTGCCATCTGTTCTTTCTATGTAAAATATAACAGGATACTGGTGTAAATTCTCTACCATCTCACACTTCTGTTTAATCAGTTCTCTGTTTGACATTTATTCATCTGTGTAAAAACTCTAACTTTAATCTCAGCCAAACCAATTTACTGAGGAACAACTAACACACTGAAAAAAGCCAAACAATAACATTTTTAAATGATCTGAGTGACTTATATATCATGTTTAACCTGAGTAGCGAAAGACCTCTAGCTATCGAGCTGGTGGGTCTCCGAAAACGTCAGAGCACTTTTGCAACTGTGTGATGTCTTAAAAAAAACGAGCAGATATTTAAAGTTTACATAGCTATGAGTAGTTTTATGGACAAAACCCACCAGGTCATTCAGTGTTCCCTTAGTGCTAATGTATATAAGAGATGTTGGTGTACTATAACTGAAGTAATGTTGTTAAGTCCTTAAAGTCATATTCTTTTATTGTCGTGACTGTATTTGAAGCTATTTTTATTTTTGTATGATACCTGATTTATATGGAATATGGCTGAACTAGAGCTGGGCGATATGAGATTTTTTCATATCACGATATGTTTTTTTCATTTCAGGCGATAACGATATCTATCACGATATAAGCCAAATAACTATATTTGTAAGATTTAAATGTGCCGTTGCTCACAAGTAAAATGTGAAATAATCAGCAGCTTGTTTTTATTTAAATATTTATTTCCCATAATAAGTTCAACAGGGTAGATGTACTTAAGGAACATGAGACTTTTTCAGATAAATAAAGGCAAATATTGCAAACTACACAAAAGGCAGCCGCTAAAGCGTTTAAGTTTCAAAATAGAACAAACGAAACAGCCTAATTTGTCAATTCCACTTAGAAACAAAATATAAATTCTAAAAATAAATCTTAGTTTGTTTTACAGAAGAACAGACAAAACTGACTAACTTTTGTCAATATCAAATAAACTGAGAACTAAAAGGAAATTCTCAATCTCTCCTTGTTGTATAGCTGAGCTTTTCAAACAGTTTTAACAGTTACTTTAGTCTGACAAAAGCCGAATGACGAATTAGCGCTTCCAGTCAGAGACTGAGGCTACGTCCACACGTACACGGGTATTTTTGAAAACGGAGATTTTCCGTTTTCGTTTTAAAAAATAATCCCGTCCACACATAAAGGCAGAAATGAAGGAAAACGCTGCTATGAACATGCCAAAGCAGCAGGTGGCGCTAGATTCCTAACCGTGCAGAAATGTTGGCCAATCAGAAGTCTAGAAGCCTCGGTGGGAAAAAGTAAACAAAGCTGGGGCATAGAAGCAGAACCGAGTCGTCTGTGTGGACGGACAGTAACTGTGTGTATATGTAAGCATTTAAACACTGCAGAGAGTAGAATTAACAGTATTGTAGAAATTCATTTCACCGAAACAATAACGTGGCGCACAGTGTGACGCATGCACCAGTTTATTGTATTTCCAGACTTGCTTTCGGCACAATTTACAGTGCACGCTACTCTGTTTTTTGTCAGACTTGAAATAGCCGAAATACCTTCAAACTACGGAACTTCTATGGCTCTTCCGTTCGACAATCTCTCCGGCGTTGGAACCATCATCTGTTTTCTCTTCGGTCACGCTCGGTTGATTTTTCTAGTCGGCACACTCATTTCCTCCATTACGCGCTGGCTGCTTCCCAAACAAACACACGTGCGGCTTGGCACTTGTGCTGTACGTAACAAGTCACGCGACGTGACGCTGCGGCTGTGATTGGTTCGGCTCTGCGCTACTTAATTTGGATTGGCTGACCTTTTTTTTTTTTTTTTTTTCTTTTTTAAGAGGACAAGAGCGGCGAGGTCTATCGCGATACATATCGTTATCGTTCTATCACCCAGCTCTAGGCTGAAGTAAACTAAAGTATAAAATACATTTGTTTAATAGTAATTTAACATTTTATAATTCACATATTAAACTATGAATTAAATGGTTTAAAAGCATGTAGAATAGCATATGTAGGCAAGTATATTTCTCCCTTTTTTTTTTAATTTATCAAGAAGCTGAGACAAAAAGGAAAAACAAAGAAACAGGGCAGGGTTCGGTGGTTGAATCATCTGTCCCCACCAATGCCAAAACCAAATCTACACCCTTGAACACAGAAATAAGTGGAAAATCTGGAGGGACAAAAAACATTGACAACTGAAAACAGAATAGCGGGAGTACCCAGTAGGAGAAGAGCTTCTAACTCACTGTTGCTGAAGCAGGACATGCATTTTTTGTTGATAACACTAAAACTAAAATGTCCGTTTAAAAACAGAAGGATAAACATTAACAACAACTCAGACTCTAATTTGAAGTCAACATTTAGCGAGCGAAAGACCTTTGGTCTTCATTAACAGCAGTGAGATACAGGCCAACTCAGGTTTGGGAGCTGTTCAGAGTATTAAGGCCTAATAATCTTATTTAGCAGCAAAATGTGAGATCAAATTCAGCTAGCGGCCTCTGGGCTTTCACCGCTGCTTTCCGTCATTAACAGTTAAGGACTGTAATATTACAATGACATTACTTTGTTACGTGCATAAACCTATCCATGTTACCAGCGGTTTAATTAGGAGAAAATCTAAACAAGCACCATGTGTCGAAAGAACAACGGACAATAAAGTTAAGAGGTGAAATTTGTGTCTTCAAACTGGTTAAATCTGGTTTCTGCTCACAGACTGACGAAAAAGAAAAAAGTTAGCTTACCTAACAGGTGAAAAATATCAGCGAGAGCGGTTATGCTAACACTACCAGAACCCCCACAGACAATAAGAAATTTATAAATAACAAGGTTCCTACTTCTTTCCCTTTCTCGCCGGGTTTAGTGGACGCAGTCCCGCGTGCTTCTCCAGCGCCCTTCTCTGTCCGGTCGGGAGCTTTGATGCACAGGCGTGTCCGCTAACAGCTCTGCCAGTAAGAAAAGTTGCTGTCAGGTATGTGTCAGGTGAAAATGTTCCACCCTAGCTGCTGTTTGTTCCTCTTCAAATGCAAAGCCTTTGAGAAAAACGGCGAAACGGAGTGGCTGGAAACGTCTGTTAGTTCGGAGCAATAAGATGCATGCTCCAATCACGCATTAAATCAGCCAATCGCCGAGCTCCAAAACTCGTGATTGGCTGATTGTTTTTTGTTTATTTTTTCCCCCCTCTAGCTTTATTTCAACTGGAACAATAACAGCAAATATTATACATGGAGGAGACGTTGTACAATTGTAGTGCAAAATTATAATAAAGTGGAAGAGTATGTATAACTAAACAAATAAGAGACAATGATTAAAAGGGAGAAAAATAGAAAATTACGTTTTTGTTGTTGTTGTTTTTTTAAAAACAAAGCAAGACACACAGTAACATTTTAATAATCAAATAATAGTGATTTTTTTAAGCTTTCTTCTTGTGATAAGATAAGACAAGATAAAATAAGATAAGATAACCTTTATTAGTCCCACGTGTGGGAAATTTGTTTTATTACAGCAGTGGACAGTGCAAAGTTGCATAGAGAAATTAGAGAAATTGGAACTGGAATAATATATCTATGAGATACTGTACACAATAGAATAGAATAAAATTAAAATAAAATACTATATACATTGTATATAGTATTTTATTTTATTGTAGCTCTAGTAATAAATAATAATGTAAGGATTCTGGATCAGCACCGTGATGCCCATAGTATATACAGTATTCTGAAGAAGGTCTAAAATCTCACTGTGTGTGCGTGCATGTGTGTGTTTTATTTAGATGGATTTAAAAAAAAAATATTACTCATGATTAGGGATGGGTATCGTTTAGGTTTTATCCGATACCGGTGCCAAATCGGTACTTTTGAAACGGTGCCGGTGCTCAAACGGTGCTCAAACCGGTGCTTAAAGAATGGAGAACACAAAATTGGTCCAAAAACCTCTCATGTTCAGCTGGTTTTTGTAAAAAGATAACAATGTTAGCCTTTTCTGCAGCTATGGGGCATATATGGTATCACTCTTGGCTGGAAGCAGTGCTTAAACAATGGAAAAAACACAAACTTTGTCCAAAAACCTCTCATGTTTAACTGTTTTCCTCTTTTTCTTTGGTCATTTTAGCCTTTTTGGCCAGGGTGAAGGGAGTACCTGCCATCAAACAAGAAGACAGCCGCATGTAGCTATGATGATGTTTGCTAGTTCACCTTACATGCATTAATGTAATAACGTGGTTAGCCTACTCAACGTAAATTACACACGAACAACATTAAGCTACTCACGCAGAGAAGAATGGCTACTGCTGCATCATCATCCTCATCATTTCTGCTACACTGTCAGGGCTAGGGGCCAGGACTCTCCTCTTCGGGTTTTTGGGGGATGTTGCTAACATGTTGCTCCGATAACAGGCACCACACCCACAGTAGATGTGCTCGGTGTGAGGTCTCACAGCAAGCTATCAAATACGGCGCATTTCTCGGCTTTTTAAAAAAAATGCTATGTGTCGCCAGGTGTTTCATCGGATTCGAGGTGTTACCTCCTTTGACAGTATCAGCTTAAAGCACTTGTTGCAGGCTGCTGAGTTTGCATATTTTGCTGTGAAGTACAGCCAGACTTTTGACCGCTTCGGCTTGGGCATTTTTAATCTGTAGCTCTGCTCTAAAAGAACGTACGTACCTGGACCCGCCTACTATCCTCGGAAACGTAAAATGATTGGCTAGAAGTGTATCACAGCTCAGGAAAAAAAAGCACCGAAATAAAGCACCGAAATGTGCGCTGCTTTTCGGTCTGGTTACTACCGTTTATGTCAGAACCGGTGCCCATCCCTACTCATGATATAACATTGTCCAGACATGCCTGGTAAGGACATGAGGAGGAAACAGTAGAAGCTGTGTGAGGCTACTAAAGGCAGTGCTATAACATTTTTCTGTCATCATTTTATTATAGATTAAGTGCAAGAGTTGTTAGGTGTGGATAATTAAATTATAGTTTATTGCAATAGCAAGTTGTGCCTTGTTCTCAGATAGACAGCAAGTGGAGAGTGATATAGAGTGATGGGATGGAAGAAAGAAGAGAAGCAAAGAGTGATTCACAGGCGGAGCCTAAATTATTTCTCACAGTTTTTTGTTGCCTTATGGTTCCAAGTGCTGTCACCAATCTTTGCATTTTGTTATTATCTCATGATACTTGTTTAATCAGCTACCATCTCTCCTATGGACTTTTTAATGTTTACAGTCTCAGATCAACACAGCCCTGCCCTCCAGCACTATCCACAGCAAACCCTCAATAGCAACATTGCACCCATCAGGTAAAACATTGGCTACGTTTGCTTTGCCTTGTTGCCCATATTAGATTCTTGATGAATGTGTGTTGTTGTTATTCAGCCTGGTTCAATGTGCCCCTTTTTAACTTTGAGCACCCGCCCCTTTAAACCTCTCTGCACGGCCCTGCCAGCAGGTACTGAAGACTGTTATCCGTTTCGCTGTCACCGTCCGTGAGGTTTTTTTCCCCCAAAAGGTCAAGGCCCGCCGCTCGCACACTCTGTCTGCGCATGCGCATCTCAACGACTGACCCCCTCCATCCGCTCCCGGGAGGTTATAGTATGATGTGTTCTGACATCACTCTCTCTCTCCCTGTCATTTATTTGGCTCGAAACACATATTAACAAATTGCTCAGTGATGAACAACTACTCAGATCATTTACCTAAGCAGTGTGCTTTGTCAAAATGAAGTGTGTGTTCATTACACTGACATTCTGTTCTGAAATTGTTATTTACTTGTATTTTATAATTTGACTTTACATACTGCTGGGTGGTTTGTAAAGTTTACAATAACTAGTATTATCATTATGCTATATTTTCAAAAATATATAATAATCTCAAAAGTAATGCCTTGGAGTAGAAAATAGTAATACTTCATTAAAATTTAAAACTAAAGTACAGTATTTGAATGTGTGTATTGTGTCTATTGTTTGCAAATATTTCCAACTTTTATTTACACTGAACAAAAATATAAACGCAACACCTTTGTTACTGCTCCCATTCCCCATGGGATGGACGTAGAGACCTAAAATTCATTCCAGATACACAATATAACCATCCCTCCCAAACAGTGGTCACAAATCAGTCCAAATGTGTGGTAGTGGGCACATCTGCTATATTGAGATAATCCATCCCACCTCACAGGTGTGCCACATCAGGATGCTGATCTGACATCATGAGTAGTGCACAGGTGTACCTCAGACTGCCCACAACAAAAGGCCACCCTGGAATGTGCAGTTTTGTCTCACAGCAAAATGCCACAGATGCCACAAGCAATGAGGGAGCGTGCAATTGGCATGCTGACAGCAGGAATGTCAACCAGATCTGTCGCCCGTGCATTGAATGTTCATTTCTCAACCATAAGCCGTCTCCACAGGCGTTTCAGAGAATATGGCAGCACATACAACCGGCCTCACAACCGCAGACCTCGTGTAACCACACCAGCCCAGGACCTCCACATCCAGCAGGTTCACCTCCAAGATCATCTGAGACCAGCCACCCAGACAGCTGCTGGAACAATTGGTTTGCACAACCAAACAATTTCTGCACAAACTGTCAGAAACCGTCTCAGGGACGCTCAACTGCATGCCCGTCGTCCTCATCGGGGTCTTGACCTGACTCCAGCTCGTCGCCGTAACAGACTTCTGTGGGCAAATGCTCACATTCGATGGCGTCTGGCACGTTGGAGAGGTGTGTGCTTCACGGATGAATCATGGTTCACATTGTTCAGGGCAGATGGCAGCTGAGAATGTCCCAGTTCTTGCATGGCCAGCATACTCACCGGACATGTCACCCATTGAGCATGTTCGGGATGTGCTTGACCGGCGTATACGACAGCGTGTACCAGTTCCCACGAATATCCAACAACCTCGCACAGCCATTGAAGTGGAGTGGACCAACATTCCACAGGCCACAATTGACAATCTGATAGACTCCATGCGACGATGTGTTGCACTGCATGAGGCAAATGGTGGTCACACCAGATACTGACCGGTTCTGGGTCCCCAGACCCCCAATAGCGCAAAAAACTGCACATTCCAGGGTGGCCTTTTGTTGTGGGCAGTCTGAGGTACACCTGTGCACTACTCATGATGTCAGATCAGCATCCTGATGTGGCACACCTGTGAGGTGGGATGGATTATCTCAATATAGCAGATGTGCCCACTACCACACATTTGGACTGATTTGTGACCACTGTTTGGGAGGGATGGTTATATTGTGTATCTGGAATGAATTTTAGGTCTCTACGTCCATCCCATGGGGAATGGGAGCAAAAACAAAAGTGTTGCGTTTATATTTTTGTTCAGTGTAAATATTACGTTTCCTACCATCTTCTCTTAAAGGGTAATTGCCAGGTATCCCGCCCTTCCCCTTCGCACACACATGCACACAAAGAAAACACACAGTATAATTCACAGCCTCATTATAGTGAATAAATATTTATGCCATTTACACCATCAAACTTAGATTGCTAAGGATGAAGAACCGTTTGTTCTTTAAAGAACCATTTGTAATAGCTGAAGAACCATCCACAAAATAAAAAGGTTCTTTGACGTATGATGGTTCTTTAAAGAACCATGAAGACATCTGAAGAACCATTTAAGAACCATAATTTTTCTGAGTGTAGAGCAGAGCTGGCCTGTTCAGTCTCTTCCTGTCCCCCGGTAGAGAGTGTCCCGATTCGTGATTGAGGTGTGAGACAAATGACCACTGGTCCAAGTGTGTCAAAACAATGATTTTATTAAACACATGTATGGGAAGATACACAGCTCAATATTGTTAACACAGATCTCCCGTCAAAACATACTTTCAGAATAGTTTTATTATGTCAGGATTCATGCCTCTTCTTGCGTCAGAAAGAATATCACATGCATAGGTTATAATTAATGACAGTTAAACAAGTTTCCGTGTTCAACAGCATTTTGCCCTATATGGTTGTCTGGCTTCTCCAGATGTTTCCTGTAGACTTATTCATGGCATGCTTATCTTTAACACCTTCTGCGTCACTAAGCAGAGACAAGCAGAGCAAGATGTGCTTCACCTTTACCCTAGAAATTGTACTTAATGTCTGTGTGTATGTAAGCATGTTGTGCATTCATTCACAGCACTCCAAGTCATTCCTACAATATATCAGTTCAGACATCACGCTGAACGAAGCTTCCGACGACCTTCACAGGACTGAGTGCTTAACTCTCTCATGAGCACATATGCAATGTGTGTAATAACATGATTAAACTATATGTTTAATAAATTGAATAAATGTTTTCATCAACTGCCACTGCTCAAAGCTTAATAAAAAGGATATAAAAGAATAAACATGATATAAAAATGATATAATTCCCACAAGAGGTTGTCCAGCAGACAAAAAAGATAGCTAAAAGATAGCCGAGGCCACCACAGAGTCATAGGTCTTCAGGAGTGGGCCCTTCACTCCAAAAGACCTGAGTCTCCGCAGCAGATACAGCCTGCCCTGCCCTTTCCTGTAGAGTAAATGGTAAATGAACTGATTCTTATATAGCGCTTTTCTACTCTCCCGGAGTACTCAAAGCACTCTATACAACATGCCTCATTCACCCCCACTCATACAAGCCCAGTCTAAACTTTCACTTTCATTTCATTTATTTATTTATTTCACACTTGGTACAAAAATTTCCACAGTTAGTTCTTTCAGACAAACCAACCACACTTTCTATCAGTAAAGCAGGAAGAAAAAAATATTCTTATTAAACCCTGCCCCCTATCTACAATCCAACTTATATTGCAAGTGGGCACCAAAAATCAAGGAACAAACCAACATTAACATTTATCTCCGGTCCTAACTGTCATGGTCCTGGGTCGAGCGACCCAGTGTTTGAGTTTTATGTATCTTTTGTATTTATTTGTGCCTTAGCTTAGTTCACCTAGTTAATTTCTAGATTGCTGTTTAGTCTTGTTGTCTCCCCCTACTAAGCTAAAGCACAAATAAATACAAAAGATACATAAAACTCAAACACTGGGTCACTCGACCCAGGACCATGACAGAATCATTCGTATCACTTTCTTCTGTAATAAGTTTAGAGGTTTTATAGTATTCTCATATGTATTCCCCCAAACTTCGACACAGTAACTAAGTATGAGAAAAACAATGAAAAATATAAAATGCGCATTGCTTTGTAGTCTAATAAATCTCTTACATTTCCCAAAATATAAATGTTTTTAACCATCTTCTTTCTAATATACTCAATATGTGATTTCCACGTCAAATTTTCATCTACTATTACACCCAAAAAAGCGAAATTCAATAACTCTTTCAATCAATTCTCCATTAATGGACATAATGACTTCTTCCTCCTTTACACGATTGCCAAATATCATGAATTTCGTTTTTGTCAGATTCAAAGATAATTTATTTACATCAAACCATTTTTTTAATCTTAAGTCTGATAAAAACCTCATAAAAATGATTTTTTTCTTTGTTTTTGGGTAAAAAATAAATTAAATCATCAGTTATTGTGATTATTGTTTCACAACCAGAGTCGGTTGCTTTAACAGATGATCACGGACGGGTTTATGTCAACGTTAATTTAGAAAGCTGTTTTTAAACTACTTCAAGTTTTTTACTGGCAGCAAATAATCACATCTGTTGTCCTCTGGGCTCAAAAATGACCCCGTTTGCTTTGACTGTTTATAAAGCAATAAGTATAAAATATCATCCATCTCTGTGTTTCAAGGTTTTATTCAACTTTATTCCAACTCATTACCTGACATTACCAGTTTTTATTATTTATTTTATTTTATTTTCAGTTGTTAAAGACGGGACAGACATGAGTGAGGGATAGGAAAGGGAGAGAGAAAGAGGAAGGAAAAGAAAAACAGAAGGGGAGAGGGACAGTGAGAAAGGGGAAAAAAATAAAAAATAAAATTTAAAAAATAAAATAAAATAAAATAAAATAAAATCTCCTGGATCACCTGTTGAGGGAGAAAGAATAGAAAACAAGCAAAAAAACCCAAAGCAACGTACTAAACACAACACCATCGCATTAATCTAGCTAAGTGTAAACAGCAGTAAATACTAAATATTCAATGTTGTTGTGCAGCACGCAGGACAGACAGCGCACAATGTGCTTTGAAGTAGCAGCCAAGAAAGGTGTAATTTAAGTCTACGAACAGTGAACACCCGTGTGCATACCTGTGTGGATCAGCGCGCTTGTATTCAGATGGTTTCCACATGTAATGGTCTGCAAGAGGATGTAGCGAGCCATAGCCCCGTCCCCCAGGGCATGAAGCAGGCATGGAAGAGATCCAGGCCCCAGACATCCAGAGGACTCAGAGTGCGAGAGCCCAAGGAGGACCACCGGAGGGGCATCCGTGCCACCCTCATGGGAAGGGCTGAGGATACCCAGACGAGGCGTCACCCAGTAGCCGCTGAGCAGAAGCTAGAGGGGGGTGCGGCTCTGCTGGCAGCCAGCTGTGCCAGAGTGAACCGAGCCTGAGGGCCCCCCGCACCCCGGAGGAGGCCTGACCGAGCAACAGGCGCCAGGCCCCGCCAAGTAGCCACCAGGAGTGAGCTGGTACATACCTGAGCGCCCAGCCCCGGACACCAAGAACCACCAATGCACCGACCCCTGAGGGCATCAGTCACTGGCAGGGAGTGTGGTGAGGGGAGATAGGCCTTGGAGGGCCTGGGAGTTCCCAGAGAGGTGGAGTCTAAGACCCGACCTGACATATAGACACAGACAAACAGGCACACACAGACACAAACATGCATTCCCACCCTCATGCACACATATACAAACACTCAGCACTCACCCAACACCCAAGGATTGATTTATTTATTAACTCAAAGGAGAGATACTAAACTAGACTGGGAAAATATAAACTTCACAGAGAGGTACACTAGGGAACAGCATGAGGGATGACATAAATACACAGAAGGCAATGAGGGACGTGGGAACACACGATGAGCACAGCTGAGGACAATTACACATAAGTGCAGAGTGGGACAAAGGAGTCTGTTGGTGTCACGACTGGGGCAGCAGCCGTGTGTTGTGTGGAAAAGAGGACTTGAAGGCAGCACTTACTGAGATGTGAGCGTAGTTTATTATGAAAACAGAATACAGTGGGGATGGCAAAACAGAACTAAGGATAAACTAAACTGTGAGAAACTAAACCATAGAACAACAAACCTGAACACAAAGGGAGGACAGCAGGGAGAACACGCAGTGGATTCACGGAGATGACGGAGTAATGCAGAGAAACACAGGGAATGAACACAGAGGATGAATACAGACGACGCAACGAGGAACAGAGTCAGACACACACTTTAAATACACAGAGGGACACTGGGAAATCACACACAGGTGGGAGACACAGCTGGACCTGATTAACCTGACGAGACAGGGGAACACTAACACCAGGGACCAATAGAGGGAGCACAAACTCAGAAACCCAGTATCCAAAACCCCAAAACACAAACCATCCCAAAAAAGCCCACAAATAATAATAATAATAATAAATAATAATAATAAAAATAATAATGATAATAATAATAACAACAATAAATACACCAAACACAAAATCACTGAGTCCACGGACTCGGGACCATGACAGGTGGTCTAAGATTATGGGAGATGCAATCGTTCGCTGAGGAGATTCCTCTGGTTGTTTATGACTATATGCAGAGGATACCCAACATTGTCCATAATGTCTAGCCGTTTTTGTAGTGTCCTCTTTGTCATGGTCTGGAGTCTGCGACTCCGTGTTTATGTTTAGTTTATTAGTGTTCTGTGGTTTTGGTTGCCTTGAGTGTTTGTACTCCTCTGTTTCATGGTTCATGTTCCTATGTTCTGTGTCCCCCAGTCTGTGTTACGTTGGTGGGTTATGTCATTGCGTGTATGTGTTTCCTGTTTTATTGTGAAGGTCTGCGTCTTATGTGAGTGTTTTCAGTTTGCCTCCCTAGTCTCGTCACGTAATCACTCCCAGCTGTGTTCCCCACCTGTGTGTAATCTCCCTGTGTTCTCTGAGTGTATTTAAGTTGTGTCTTCTGTCATGGTAGTTGCTGGTTCGTCTGTGTTGTTTCCCCTCGGTCTCCCTGCGTCTCTCCGTATGTATTTCCCCGGACCTCCCTGCATCCTCCTTTCTGGTTTGTCTTGTTAGTTTACCCAGTTTAGGTTTCCAGTTTCATGTTTTGCCACCATTGCTGTTTGTACTTACCCACCCCTGTAAATAAACACTCACCTGCACCAGAGCTGCCGCCTTTTTGGTCCTTTCTACAATTCCACACGGCTTGCCCCAGCAAACCGTGACACTCTTCTCTTCCATTGTCATCAGTGTCTAGATTTATGCTGACCACAGAGCCAGCCTTCCTGATCTGTTATTGTATATGTTTCATGTTTGTACAGAATGTTGTATTTTTTTAATTGTTATTGTGATGCATGTGTTTTTGACTTTTGCTGCCTTGATGCCAGGTCTCTCTTGGTAATGAGATTTTAATGTAAATGAGATTTTTACCTGGATAAATAAAGGACTAATAAGTGAAGATGTGGGAAAGTTGTTGAAGCTAGGTTAAGACAAAAGGTGGTGA
This sequence comes from Aulonocara stuartgranti, assembly GCF_965226115.1. Lineage (NCBI taxonomy): Eukaryota > Metazoa > Chordata > Actinopteri > Cichliformes > Cichlidae > Aulonocara > Aulonocara stuartgranti. Next base: position 43,707,580 of record NC_138944.1, read on the forward strand.
AGCAGCGGGAATGAGGATCAGTACCTCCAAATCTGAGGCCATGGTTCTCAGCTGGAAAAGGGTGGAGTGCCGGGTCGGGGATGAGTTCCTGCCCCAAGTGGAGGAGTTCAAGTATCTCGGGGTCTTGTTCACGAGTGATGGGAGAAGGGAGCCGGAGATCGACAGACGGATTGGTGCAGCGGCTGCAGTGATGCGGACGCTGCACCGGTCCGTCGTGGTGAAGAGGGAGCTGAGTGTAAAAGCAAAGCTCTCAATTTACCGGTCGATCTACGTCCCTACCTCACCTATGCCCACGAGCTAGTGGGTAGTGACCGAAAGAACGAGATCGCGGATACAAGCGGCAGAAATGAGCTTCCTCCGAAGGGTGGCTGGCCTCTCCCTTAGAGATAGGGTGAGAAGTTCGGCCATCCGGGAGGGGCTCAGAGTAGAGCAGCTGCTGCTCCACATCGAAAGGAGCCAGCTGAGGTGGTTCGGGCATCTGACAAGGATGCCCCCTGGGCGCCTCCTGGGTGAGGTGTTCCAGGCATGTCCAACCGGGAGGAGGCCCCGGGGCAGACCCAGGACACGCTGGAGAGATTATATCTCTCGGCTGGCCTGGGAATGCCTTGTTGTTCCCCCAGATAAGCTGGAGGAGGTGGCTGGGGAGAGGGAGGTCTGGGCCTCTTTGCTTAGGCTGCTGCCCCCGTGACCCGGCCTCGGATAAAGTGGATGAAGATGGATGGATGGATGGTGATGAACAGTGAGCAATAGTATGGCTTCATGCTGAGAAAGAGCTCTACAGATGCAATGTTGGCTTTGCTCTGATGTTTGTTGTGGAGAAGTTTTAAAGAAAGTCTGGGACTATGGGGGGCAGGAGTCAACCTCATTTAGCATTTATGTCTGAAAGTTCAAAATACACAGCAACAAAAACCGAAATGAACAAGGAAATCACAAAAAGTACAAATCTCCATGAGATACAAATTTGCTGGGGGACTTGGAGAAGGGAGATGCAGAGCTAAAGTTCACACAGTCATAATGACAGTGCCACAATGAACAGAGATATAAAGAGATATTGGCAGAGGATTCACCTGGCCAAGTAGTCAGAGGAGGCAGCTGGCTTGGAATACGAGGCAGGCCAAAGCAGAGGAAGCGGCTCCCAGCTCCACCCCTACTTGCTGTCACGGTTCTGGGTCAGTTTTGACCCAGTATTTTGAGTTCTTATGTTTTGGTTTATATTGGCATTATGAATTGTTCTTGGTTTCTCTGGTGCTTTGATTATTATGATAAATCTATGTTTTAGTTATTCTGGTGAGGGATTAGTTCTTAGGGTTGTTTCTCATGTTTAGTGTAGGTTTAGTTCAGTGTCTAGTCTGTCTCTCTGTCTAGTCCGTGTCTTAGTAAAGTGTGTCCTGTTTCCTGTTTTACTTTGAAGGTTCATGTTCATGTGTGATGTCAGCGTGTTCAGTTTTACTTCTCCCCCGTCTTGTTAGCCCTTAATACTTCCAGCTGTGTTCCCCACCTGTGTGTTATCTCCCTGTGTTCTTCTGTGTGTATTTAAGTCGTGTCTTCTTTTGTTGTAGTCGCTGGTCCATCTGTGAATCTACTGTGTATCTAATGTGTGTTTTCCCTGCTGTCACTATTGTCACAACCCGGCTCATAGGAAGTGACAATCAAGTGGGAGACCACACACAGGCTTTTAAAGGCTGTAAGTCATATTTAATAAAAATAAAGTAAAGCAACTTAAAGACAATTTAAAGGACATAACAGCCATAACTGAAACTTCCAAATGAACATGTGTGCCAGACAGAGAGAGCCAGAGCCCAAAGCCAGCGCCCTGCTGGTTCAGTCAAGGTGTCTTTATATACACTGGGACTGGCCTCTCAGGTGTGCTGCATCAATAATTGGGTCAGCTCCACCCACCTGCAAGAAACAGGTAAAAGAAAAAGCAAAACACAAAGCCAGCCCACTGGCCGTCACACTATCATGTACCTTTTGTCTACATACCTTCATGTTCTGGTTTGCTGCTTTGTAGTTTTAGTTTTGTCCCAGTTTAGTTTAGCTTTTATTCGGTTTTGCCATTTTTCACTGTGTGCTTTATCTTCAATCATCTCAGTGAGTGCCTGCACTTGGATCCTCCTTTATTTTTCCTCACAGCTCTTCTCACTCTCCGTGACAGTACGGACCAGCCAGATTATGGATCCAGTGGCATTCGCCCCTCCCAAGGAGCTTCAGGAGGTTATAATTGACTCTGCTTCCAGGTTAGTCAACCTATGGCTGGAGCATGAGGGAGAGGGATTTCTCTGCACTCTGGAAGGCAGGCTACAGCAGCTTATTTCCGGTCACCCCTGGCTATTGGACTCACTGCACCTGCTCGTACGAGATTTCATACTCCAACTTCACCCCCTCACCACTACCGCTTGCCTGCTCGCCTCAACGGAGGACGTGTTCTAGAGAACTGCCAGATGTGGAATTACCCGGCCTGTCAGAGCCGTCTCCGAGAAGGAAGCGACGTTTGTGCCGCCGGTGCATCACCCCACAGCCGGATATTGGGACTTTAGAACTGCTGGCTGTGGTGAGTGAAAAGAACACTGACTCTGACACAAGGACTATTTTTTCTGGTTCTGTTTTCTGTGCAGCAAGTGAGGGAATGACTGCTGTAAATGAGACTGGTTTTCCTGGGACTGCAGTCAGCCGGCCCCATTACTATGATTACTATGAGCCCACGGGCAGCCAGCTCACACCTGCACAGGCGTTCTACAGGATGTTGGGGATTATCATCTTACCACCCGGCTCTCCCAGAGTGTCCACACCACAGCTGGAGCAGCTACGTCAGAGTTTTTCCCCGTCGCGGTCCAGCACCTCCGCTCCCTCCTCCACTGAGACGCGACGTAAGTGCGATCGGCGCCCCCGGCTCCAACAGGAGTCCAACTTCCCTTGTGGACGCCCAGCTGGGATGAGTGAGAAAGACTTCGTTCCTCCGCCTTTCGTGTCAGGGAATACACAGAATGTTTTCACCAAGACTGCTAAAGCTAGTATTATGAACCCCAGAGCTCCTGTCCATGAGAATCAAAGGAGTGTTTGTTTTGAGAATAATTGTTTCCTCTGGGTTCAAAGAACTGTGCATTTCGTGTTGTTAAGACTGTTTCATCTGGGACCATTTTGCAATCTAACACAAGCTTAATTAAGGATTCTGTTTGTTTTATTCCTTCTAAGCCCAAATTAATTTCTTGTGAATCTGTCTACTGTGAGCCTGGTGATTTTGTTACTGATGCCTGACTGCCAACTGTATAAAACAAAAAACTACACACAATATTCGAAGCACATAGCGCACAGTCGTAAATTCACCCTAATTTTGGTAAGATCTGAGCTCAGGCACTGGGTGACTGAGCATAGCACTTACGCATGTGAGCGAGGGGGGAGAAGCTACTGCAGGAGAAGCGTAGACAGGCAGACAAAGGAGAGCTTAAGTTTGAGCAGGTACCAAAGCAAATCATTCATACTGTACAAATAATGTAAATATGACGGTGTATCACAAAAGATTGATATCAAACTGATCACTTGACCCATATTACGTTACTTGCTCTTGGAGTGAATCAACAAATGGGGAAATGAAAAGCCGAACAACAACAATGATGATTTTTTAGAGAGTCGTAGCTTACATGTGTGTTTATTTCATATTTTCAGTTGTTTCCCTCCACGGCTAAACAAAGCACTGTAATCGGTTTCAGTTATGTACTGATGAACACAACAATGGACATAAGTGGCTTCTTTCAAAGAAAAAACTCAGGTAGATTTTATTTTATATATTATGCTTTGTATGTTGTTCAGTATATTTCTATGCAAAACAAGAGGAATTTCAATACACAGCAGTATATTCACAGCTGAAACCAGATATTTACATACACTTTAGGGAAAAAACATAAAAACATTTTTTTTTTGTTAAACATCAATTTAGAGTGAACTTGTCTTGTTTTAGATAAATAAATATTGAAATATCTTTTGAATTAGTTAAATGTCAGAATAAAGAGAGAGAGAGAGCTGTCTATTATTTATCACTTTCATCAAATTTAGGAGTACATATACACTAAGTTTATTGTTAATTAAGAAGAAATCTGCAGATGATTCCATTCTGATCTTAAGCAGCCTCTGATAGGTTAGTAGAGTCGGATTCCTTAGTAGAGTCCTCTGTCCTCTGCTGGATGTGTTGGAGAACACTTTCAGCCCTCTGAGGACTGCATCCCACTGCCTGAGCCAAGCCAATGTGCGGCTAAGCTCCAGCCAGTGTCCACACTGCCAGAGGTCTCCACACATGCTGGTTCGGTGTCTGTCTCCGCTGAAGGGTCAGAGGAACCCGTTTGAGGTGTCTGTCTCCGCTGGAGGGCCCAAGGGGCCCATTCAGCCACCTGTCTCCGATGAAGGGTCAGAGACCCGTTCGGCCTCCTGTCTCCTTTACGGTCGAAAAAGATGTGCTCCTGGGCGCGCTGGCCCTGCTGCTACTCACATCGGGCATGGACCTGGACCTCCAGCAGGCCCCGGGGACCTACATCACACCTTGCTCTTGCCTCCCTTACAGCTGAAAAAGGTCCATGCTTTTGCCCTGGCCCTTCTGAAATTCCCTCTCCATTTAGCCAAGGCAGTGAGTCGGCCTCCTGTCTCCCTTTACGGTCGAAAAAGATGTGCTCCTGGGCGCGCTGGCCCTGCTGCTACTCACATCGGGCATGGACCTGGACCTCCAGCAGGCCCCGGGGACCTACATCACACCTTGCTCTTGCCTCCCTTACAGCTGAAAAAGGTCCATGCTTTTGCCCTGGCCCTTCTGAAATTCCCTCTCCATTTAGCCGAGGCAGTGAGTCGGCCTCCTGTCTCCTTTACGGTCGAAAAAGATGTGCTCCTGGGCGCACTGGCCCTGCTGCTACTCACATCGGGCATGGACCTGGACCTCCAGCAGGCCCCGGGGACCTACATCGCACCTTGCTCTTGCCTCCCTTACAGCTGAAAAAGGTCCATGCCTGTGCCCTGGCCCTGCTGAAATTCCCTCTCCATTTAGCCGAGGCAGTGAGTCGGCCTCCTGTCTCCCTTTACGGTCGAAAAAGATGTGCTCCTGGGCGCGCTGGCCCTGCTGCTACTCACATCGGGCATGGACCTGGACCTCCAGCAGGCCCCGGGGACCTACATCACACCTTGCTCTTGCCTCCCTTACAGCTGAAAAAGGTCCATGCCTGTGCCCTGGCCCTGCTGAAATTCCCTCTCCATTTAGCCGAGGCAGTGAGTCGGCCTCCTGTCTCCCTTTACGGTCGAAAAAGATGTGCTCCTGGGCGCGCTGGCCCTGCTGCTACTCACATCCGGCATGGACCTGGACCTCCAGCAGGCCCCGGGGACCTACATCACACCTTGCTCTTGCCTCCCTTACAGCTGAAAAAGGTCCATGCTTTTGCCCTGGCCCTTCTGAAATTCCCTCTCCATTTAGCCGAGGCAGTGAGTCGGCCTCCTGTCTCCCTTTATGGTCGAAAAAGATGTGCTCCTGGGCGCGCTGGCCCTGCTGCTACTCACATCCGGCATGGACCTGGACCTCCACCCAGCCAACATGTATATATGGGCCCCACCTGGTTTTTGCTCGGGCTGGATTGGTACCATGTGGGCATGGGCTCAAACTGGGCTTTTTGTATGGGGCCTACTTGGGTTCTTCACATTAAACCCATATGGGCCATCCCAAGTGAGCACTTTTAGTAGGTCCTAGCTGGGTCAAACATGGGAAACACTTAACTTGGTCCAAAATGGGAAACACATGTAGGACCCACTTGGGTTTTCCACCTGGGATAGACATGGGCAAACACAGTCATTTAAGGATAGGCTGTTGTTGTGTGCCCCAGGTGGGGCAAAGTTAGGTAATCAATATATGTTTTAGTATCGATGACACAGGTGGGCCCCACCTGGTCAAACTAAATGGGTCGCACATGGGCAAATGCAAGTCAGACCCTGAAAACATGTCTATGTGGGCCCCAGGTGGGGCAAAGTGAGGTAATCAATATATTTTTTTAGCACTGATGACATAGGTGGGGCCCACCTGGTCAAACTATATGGGTCGCACATGGGCAAATGCAAGTCAGACCCTGAAACATGTCTATGTGGGCCCCAGGTGGGGCAAAGTTAGGTAATCAATATATTTTTTTAGCACTGATGACATAGGTGGGGCCCACCTGGTCAAACTATATGGGTCACACATGGGCAAATGCAAGTTAGACCCTGAAAACATGTCTATGTAGGCCCCATATGGGTTATGTTAAGTTAATATGGGCATATATTTTATGTGGGCTCAAGATTGTTTAGTATATATGGGACCCACTTGGGTTTCTCACATGAAAGCCATATGGGCAAAACCAAGTGGGAACATATAGTAGGTCCTGGCTGGGTCAAACATGGGAAACACTTCACTTGTTTCAAAATGGGAAACACACGTAGGACCCACTTGGGTTTTTCACCTGGGTTAGACATGGGCAAACACAGTCATTTAAAGAAAAGCATTTGCTGTGTGCCCCAGGTGGGGCAAAGTGAGGTAATCGGTATATATTTTTTGGTACTGATGACATAGGTGGGGCCCACCTGGTCAAACTATATGTGTCACACATGGGCAAATGCAAGTCAGACCCTGAAAACATGTCTATGTGGGCCCCAAATGGGTTATGTTAAATTAATATAGGCATATATTTTACATGGGCTCAAGATTGTTTAGTATATATGGGACCCACTTGCGTTTCTAACATCAAATCCATATGGGTGGGCATCCAATGTAGGTCCTAGTTGGGTTAGTGATGGTAAATGTGTACATTGGTTCAAAATGGTAGCACATGCTTATGTGAGGATTCTTCTTCTGTGAAGAGCCTGAGAAAGTGTTATTTGAATAAAGGAGGATTTATTCCAAACAAGCCCATCACAGATTGCGCACAACCCAGGGAGTTCTGAAAGTCAAATTGTAAAAATAATCTCAAAAGAAAGTATGAACATAACTCTCTTTTATAACCTGCAGACGGCACCCATGTGGTACCATTCTCTAAGAAATCACCCTAACTTTAACATATTTGGCACAACCTCAGTCTATCACTTTTGCTACCCTTACGTACAGTCAGATGTTCTTGACCCTTCATTTTTGACCCTCTCAGTATTTAGCCTTGGCTAGCAAATGTACTCAAAGTCCACATTGAGACCTCAAGATGTTATGTGTTATCAGACACTACAACCCAGCTGTCAAGTGAGACTATAGGAACTTTGGTGTTTTTGAACATTCAATGTTACTCAAAACACTCTGCACACTATTCCAAATAACTGGTTTGAAACTGGTTACTTTTTAATTTTAGATTTCATTTTATGTACTTAATGTGAACTCTGCATGGTAGGCTGCATGGTGAGGCTCAGATAAGATAAAATAAGGACTTCATGATTCTTCTTAGGTAAATTCACTTGTCACAGCAGCAATAATAAGTGATTAAAACGGACACAAGAGTAGAAAAAAAGAAAAGCAAAAAATACGAATAAAAAACCTAAGATAAAAGTGAATTACACAGACAAAATCCAGATTTGGCATTTGCAAATTAAGGATTACTGGTTGTTCAAACAATTAAGACTATTTACTTGAGCAAACATGCAGTTGAGGATTTTTAGTAGATCAGACACACTCTACTGTATTAGAGAAAAGACAGTTAGTTACATGGAAGATGGAAGTTTTGGTTAATCAGATCCAGTAAAGCTCCTGAAGTATATTACCGATCTGTTAAAATGTTACTCTTCAAACTTGTGCCCTCAAATTATATAACCAGAAATAATTTACATTTTCTTTGAACTAGTGGAAAGGAGAGGGAACGGGGTCTTTCAAGCAGTCACACTTCAACTGTGAAACTCCCTTGTCCTTATGGTGTATTGACACTATTGAAACTTTTCAAAACCAGTCTAATGTTAGAAGAGCTTTTAGGTAAACTGTTATTCTTCTTCTTATCATTATTATATTTTTATTAATTATATTTTTATTATGATGTTGATTTGGGTGACACTTTTTGATAAATATTATATATTACTTTTTAAAACATATTAACCATCCCTATGCTTAAAAAACTTTTAAAAATAAAATTGTTCTTTTAAACTTGTGCATTGTTTGACTTTTAAAATTTTTGTATCAGGTGTAAAACGACTTTTTAAATAAAGTTGTTTTTAATGTGAGCAGCTCCTATTGGCTCGTTTAAAAAGAGGGAGGAGCAGATTGCACCGCCTAGCGTCTAGTCTTCGCGGTCTTTCGTCTGTTGCGCCTTTTCTCTCCCTGGTGTTTAAGAACGTGGAGGACAAAAGGATACCAAAGAATCGAAAACTATGACAAAGGTAAATACTTAAAGTTTGATACGTTTTCATCAATGGTTATTTTAGTAACTTTCTATAGTCGTCCTAAACGGTATAAGGGGGAGAAGCATAACATCTTTAGCTAGCAGGTAGAACTGGGTTAATTTGCTGCATTGTCTTTGGCAAACATAATTTAAAGTTAATTAAAAAACTCTTACTGCCTATATTCTACTCAATAAAGTTCATCTTATCTTATTCTGTTTTCATGGCACCATTCTCTCTATACAGTTTTTGAATTTACACACTATAACGTACACGGCAGTTTTTTTCTGTGCTTCTGCAACTGTTTCTTGGGTTTTCCTATAAGGTTTTTGTAATTAATTTTAAAAATTTATATTATTTTTTTGGCTTTAGTGGATTCCTGCTCAGCTAACTCGGCCATTATGCACTACCCAGTAAACAAAATGGCTGAACAGTATCTTAAATGTCTGAACATGAGCTAGTCATACCATGTTACGTAATATTCATGTGCAGTGTAGCAAGGTGATTGTTTAAATTACAGGAGTAGATGCCTGCAGCTGAAACGGTTTTCTGATCTGAATACGGTAATGTTACCAGATATGCATTGTACTATGGGAAAACGGTGGTGGATCAGTGTGTAAAAAGCCCCCAAAAGAAACACACAGCGTCTTTAGCTCAAACACTGTCTGATCACTCTCTTAGATACTGTGCTGTTCCATCTAGTTATTGGTTACTGAGAAATGTTAGGTCATTAATTAATTAAGAGAGTGCAGCTGTTCAGATCAGATGGTGAAGTAGGAAAATGCAGAACATGTTATTATAGCTGAATGCTGTGTAAAATACTAGTAATAAATCTAACTCCCATTTATGGCTTTTACTACTGTGGGGCTAAATAAAAAATTACAGACATAATGAAATCTGCTACAATTACAAAGCTTAAGTTTAAAACAATTATTATATATTAAGCATTTTTTTGCTCTTTTTTTTTTTAATTCTTTTTGCTAATAATGGACTCAATTTTATTATCAACTTCAAAGACCTATTAAACTTTTAAACCATTAAATCCAGGAAATTAGATGCCCGTAAATGTACGAGACCCTCTTTATGTCTAGTATCCCCAAATATTTAATAATCCTTTCTAAAAGTACACAAATTTTGTTCTTTTCAATTAAATATTGCATGTTCAATGTATTCTTGAGCAGGTAAAAATTCCACTAAATTAGTTTTTGCATATTTTTAAGTATAATCAAATTTTTATAGTTTGCGAGTACTTTTAATTTGGAGATTTTGCCACTTGATTTGAAGTTTGGATAGTGCTTTATAGTCATTTGTAAATGTTTTGAACTCATCTGGCTTCTTAATAATTTAATAAAAAATTAACAAGCCATGTAATAATTTGAAAACCACTAGGGACCACTTATAAAAAAGTAATTCCTTTTTTACTTAAAGGAATTTAGGATTTATGTCTGTCAAGTCATTTGTTCTGGCATAAGTCACCATTTTGATATATCTTCCTGTGACTTTAAAGTCTGTCAGCTAGTTAGATACATTTTTGCACTGCTAGTGTTTGCTGCTTGAATTAGTCAGTTTATCATATAAACACATGCAGTGCCTTTAAAACTTTTAATTACACTGTTCATTTTGTGCATTAGTAAGAGAATCTTTTATATTGAATTATCCTGGGAAAAAACAAAAATGTTTGTATTTTCTCATGCACTTTCTTTCATTTCCTTATCACGTTTAGATTCTTCAAGATCACAAGCACCATCTTTGACATGTAAGTAACTTTCATATTATTTGTATTACTTATTATTATTATTATTATTATTTTTGAAAAGTGATGGTCTTTGGGGCATCCTTTTTTTTTATTGGTATTAAGTATATATATTTATTTAGGCACAGGAGGCAATGATCTATTTTAAAATTTAACATTTATTTAATTTTCATCTTTTATGCTAACAATAATGCCAACAGTGTTCTCTTCACTTGACCCACAACTCTGACAGTTTTGGTCCTCTGCTCTCCTCACAATTGGCTGATTTCCATCTGAGCTGCTACTGTCAACTGCATTAAACTGATTTTACATTGCCTTGTTATTCTAATCTTTATCTGCGTTTTGGACTCCAAACTTTCACACCTGCTGTTAGTAACCAGAGCTCACAAGAGTGTAAGGCGTGTAGTTCAATAAAGTGATCGATGTGTTCACTAGCTGATTTCAATAAACCGGTAACTTATCAAATCCATATTTTATAGGAAGTACATTACTGATAAAAGTGGTAATAAACACGGTAACCAATAAAAATTAAAATTTCCTGTTATAAAAAAATACTGCTGTGAGCTCGGTTTTCTAACACCAGGTGTGAACATCTACAGTCTTTAAGCGCTGGTAAAGATTTAAAAATAAAAGCATTCAATAACATAACATAACATTAAACACTAAATTAGTTTGATGGTGTTGACTGCAGCAGCTCAATGTTAATCAGCTGATGGTGATGGAAGCAGATGAGCGTTTTTCATCATGGTTGTTAGTGATGTGTTGGTCAAAACGAAACGGCTCTTTGAAGTGAACGACACAAGCGTGTTTTTTCTCTCTCTCTCACCCTCTCTCTCGCACTTTTTTTCCGCTTCACTCTGCACGCGAGCCTTGTGCTTTGCGCTGGGAAGAGGGGGGAGGGGCGGTTGTTACACACGCAGTAGCACAGTAACAGAGCAGGAGGGAGAGAGAGAGAAAGAGAGCCAGGGACAACAACGTCACATTACAAAGGTATAGTAATCATCCACAACTATTTTCAATTGCGGATGATAAAGGATTCAGAAAGTTTATTCATGCAGGCCCATATGACAGAGAATGTGCATCTTCTGTTTGTTTTCATATTATAATTTATATTTAATTGTGTTGTGGTTTGCAGTGTTTTGTGTTGTTTCACTTTAAATTTGTTTAAAAGGAAAAAGCTGAAAATTTAAATAGTTAAAAGTTGAAATGTAAATAGTTGTTTTTTTTGTATTATATGATTTATTTATTACATTTTATGTGGAGAGAATAAATAAAAGTATATTTACGGTGGCTGCTAGAGACAAAGCACGTACAAACCCCAAAACACGTAAAAACTTCATAGCACGTACAAACTCCAAAGCACGTACAAAACACAACAGAAGTGCTCCAGGATGCTAGGCACAGTGTTGAGATTTTGTTACCTAGTGGCTACACAAGCCAGGAAGTACCAACGACCAGATTTGGTGTGTGGTAGTAACAGGTAAATGAACAGCTTTTGGAATTTTTTATGAATATATATGAGTGCTTGTGTATAAATACACAAAAAATACACATATGATTTCAATTGTGTAAATTAAGTGATCTAGATAGCTCTGTTTTGGAAGTTCAGTTGACGCTAGAAATGGGTTTTGGAGTTTGTACATGCTTTGTCTCTAGGGGCCACCATATATATTTATATATAAACATATATAAATAAAACCACGTTTCTTTTTTTACATTAGTAATTCCTTTTGTTCATAATTTTATATTGTTGTTAATAATAAATTAATTAAAGCAACAAAACAACCTGAAGAGCCGGTTGGGAGCCGAAAGAGCCGGCTTTCTAAAAAGAGACGAAAATCCCATCACTAGTTGTGTAATATGCTGGTATTCATATGATCAAAAATGAACTGAGTTGTTTCGTATTCTATAGAAATTGTACATCTAATTAATAACAAGGCTTTCTGCTGATGTTATTAATTAAAAATGTATTGTTTTATTTTTAAGCAACAACTTTTTAGCATGCAATCAGTCCATGCTGTACAGGACAGATTTGTAAACTGTGCATACAAAAATAGACTATTTTACAAAATTGCTCTTTCAACAAATGTAAATCACAGCAGATTTTTTTTGTTGTAGGTGCACTGTCACAACTAGAAATGTGGGGGGAAGTCCTCAAAGTTGAAGGCAGAACAGGAAAATACATGGAAATAACAATTTTCCTTTAAATGGTAAATGGCCTGCATTTTTATAGCGCTTTTCTAGTCCCTAAGGACCCCAAAGCGCTTCACACTACATTCAGTCATTCACCCATTCACACACACAATCACACACTGGCGATGGCAAGCTACATTGTAGCCACAGCTGCCCTGGGGCGCACTGACAGAGCACATCAGTAAAGGTCGATCTGGATACTTGATAACTGTTGGTATAGGTATGACATGAATTTGAATCTCCATTATCACAGGTTTTAATTGGGAGGGAACATGCAGATATACAGGAGGACTATAAACAGCAATTCCTATTGCATACAACTGTTTTAGAAAATACCAACAACACTGTTAATTTATCACTTGCTGGTCTATAGACTTTACAGTGTGGATGGATGGAAAATCCATCTGGCTCCACTCTGGCTGAATTGGTGCTACAAACAACTCTGCGCTCGGCTTTCCTGGCTGTGTGTGGATTTATACTTACACATCCAAATTTTGACCCTATTTTTCTTCCTTTCAGCTGATTGGTCAATTTCATGTCAATCACCAATTAAACAATCCAATCAGAGAACATCTCCAGAAGTTGATTCTGTTCATCTGGACGTAGCATTTTCAGTGGGAGAAAATGCTGCAAGCGCTACGTCCAGATGAACAGAATCAACTTTTGGAGATTTACTTACCTGGATGATTGAGCATGCATCAAGACGATCAGAGAACAGATAGGTTTGGCTGTTGGAGGGCTGCATTACGGAGCTTCAGGTCCTGGAAGGCTGCATTACGGAGCTTCAGGTCCTGGAAGAATAAATTCCCTTTTACATACCAGACCAGCATTTTTCTTCATTAGCACGAAGGAAAACAGTCTGTGCGTGTCAGAGTTCTGTGGTTTTTGTGTCACAGGGCTTATAATATGTGTAAAAATCTGGCCAGGGACCATCACATCACACTGCTATCATATTTTTCTGTTGCTATCATGTTTCTTTTCTGAGATGTTGTTACTTTTATGACAGATGTAACGAGAAATCTTCCAGAAAGTTAAATTTTTTATTCTAATCAAATATTTGATTCTGATAACAGATAAAGATTTTTTTTTTTACTTTTGTTCTGCTATTTCATAGTTTATACAAATTTTGGCCAATTCCTATTTATTTTAACCCTTTAGCCCCCAAAAAGTCGCCAGCGACAGGTTTTTCCAAACCTGTCTCGTCAAACCTGAGCTCTGCCAGGGGCCCAACGCGCCTGGACTTTTAGAAGAAAAGAGATGTCCGAAAATAAACCACAGGGTCAAATACTTAATTTTGTTCAGTGTTTTAGAGTTATTAATTTGAATTGACTAATTTAAATATTTTATTCATGTACATTTTGATTGCCTTTAGTAAAAATGGCAAAATTTCAATTTCTTTTTTCTTTCTGTTATTAATCCTTGATTACATTCATATAGTATACAGTAGAGGAAAAAACCTACCAGACCTACCAGTTATCCTGCGTAACATTATTGGGGATAAAGGGTTAAGGAAGCGCAATTAATTTTTTTAGTTTAGCTTGTGTTTACTACCATTTTTTTTATCACCACACAGTAAACATTAAGTAATATGTAAAGTGTCCATTTATCCTCCATTCCGGTCCATTATCTTAAGCTTAGGCTGCTGCCCCTCGACCCAATCCGGTACTAAGTAGAGAGGCCCAGACTTCGCTCTCTCCAGGCACTTGGCCCAGCTCTTCCGGGGGAATCCCAAGGCATTCCCAGGCCAGCCGAAAAACATAGTCCCTCCAGCATGTCCTGGGTGTTCTGGGTCTCTTCCTGGTGGGACGTGCCCAAAACACCTCACCAGGGAGGCATCCTAACCAGATGCCAGTATCTAATCTGTCCTTTTTGTATGTTCCCCTCAGGTTGCCATGGTAGCAGATACAGGGGAAACAAGTGTAGACGATGCCACAAGAAGGATGATGAAATTCCTCATATCACCTGAGCTGGCTGTGGAGTACAACATGCTTGGCCGACATGGGGAAAAAAAGTTCAGAGATTTGCGTCTTTTTAATGTTGTGTATGGTAAGTTAGTTTCACTTGAGACATTTGAACTTTAGAAAACTAAACTTTTTTAATAAAGTGTTTGAAAGTGTAACTGAGTTTGGTTATCATGCAATTTGTATATATTTTTTGAGGCAATAAAGTGAAATAAACATTGTTCTTTGAAAATCATCACCAAATGAAGTAAGCTAAGATTAACTTTACTTTGGCTTGCCCGTTTTTCTTCTTCTTCATTTGCAGAGGCACTGAAGAATTATTTAACATCAAAAGTCAACTTGCAAGAAGCAGAGAAGGCTCTGTCCAAGTGGTTCAGTGGAGCTAAAGACAGAGGAGGACCGAGGGCTGCAAGGGTACAAAATAGACTTACGGCTCTGTAAAAAAACAAACCCTGCTGATTCAAGATAAGCTTTTGAGTTTTCCATCTGACTTTTTCCCCATGTTGCTACAGTTCCAAATATCTAAGGAATTTTGCTGTAGTTTGACATTTCTAGTTTTTAAACGTTTACGCACTTTGGAATACAGTTACGTAAAATCACAGTTGTTGGACAAAATAAATGTGAAAAATGTTGTTTTGTGTACCCTCGTGATTTTTGAAATGGTTTTATTTACAAACTAGATTTTGTTTGCGGTCAGCTTTAATATATTTGGTGTCTTTGTGTCACAGAACCCGTATTAGCCGTCTGAAAAATTGATTTTGTGACTGTTTTACTACATGGGGCCCACTCAGTGCCAGAACTTAGTCAATTCAAACTAGAAATAAGATGCAAATACAGAACCCACTGCTAATGCCATTCCAACTTTTTAGCTCATGTTTTCCTCATGTTGTACCCACTAAGAACTTGAAAAATGGGGCCTAGGTGGGTTTCAGTGTACTTTGCCCAGTTGGGGTCCATTTAGTTCCCAGATTTTACCTATATAACACCGAGATGGGCTTATAAAATGGGGCCATTATGGAACCCGCGGACAATCCCACTTAAAACCCACTTTTTAGCCTATGTGGTACTCACATGGTACCCACAAAACAACTTGAAAGGTGGGGCCTGGGTGGGTTTCTTTGTACTTTGCCCAGTTGGGGTCCATTTAGTTCCCAGATTATACCAATATAACACCGAGATGGGCTTACAAAATGGGGCCATTATGGAACCCGCGGACAATCCCACTTAAAACCCACTTTTTAGCCTATGTGGTACTCACATGGTACCCACAAAACAACTTGAAAGGTGGGGCCCGGGTGGGTTTCTGTGTACTTTGCCCAGTTGGGGCCCATTTAGTTCCCAGATTTTACCAATATAACACCGAGATGGGCTTATAAAATGGGGCCATTACGGAACCCGCGGACAATCCCACTTAAAACCCACTTTTTAGCCTATGTGGTGCCCACATGGTACCCACAAAAACTTGAAAGATGGGGCCCGGGTGGGTTTCTGTGTACTTTGCCCAGTTGGGGTCCATCTAGTTCCCAGATTTTACCAATATAATACCGAGATGGGCTTATTAAATGGGGCCATTATGGAACCCGCGGACAATCCCACTTAAAACCCACTTTTTAGCCTATGTGGTGCCCACATGGTACCCACAAAAAACTTGAAAGATGGGGCCCAGGTGGGTTTCTGTGTACTTTGCCCAGTTGGGGCACATTTAGTTCCCAGATTTTACCAATATAACACCGAGATGGGCTTATAAAATGGGGCCATTGTGGAACCTGCGGACAATCCCACTTAAAACCCACTTTTTAGCCTATGTGGTGCCTACATGGTACCCACAAAAACTTGAAAGATGGGGCCCAGGTGGGTTTCTGTGTACGTTTCCCAGTTGGGGCCCATTTAGTTCCCAGATTTTCCTAACATAACACCTATATGGGCATTTAATATGGGGCCATTACGGAACCCGCGGACAATCCTATATGGGGCCCATTTTTCAGCCAATTTCCAAACCATATGGGCCCCACATATAAATGTTGGCTGGGAGCAGGCCCCGGGGACCTACATCACACCTTGCTCTTGCCTCCCTTACAGCTGAAAAGGTCCATGCTTTTGCCCTGGCCCTGCTGAAATTCCCTCTCCATTTAGCCGAGGCAGTGAGTCGGCCTCCTGTCTCCCTTTACGGTCGAAAAAGATGTGCTCCTGGGCGCGCTGGCCCTGCTGCTACTCACATCGGGCATGGACCTGGACCTCCAGCAGGCCCTGGGGACCCACATACTCCCCTGCTCTACTCCCCCACTAGCTTTCCTTTCTTGCAGTTATGCTCCAGCGCATATCCAGCATGGACCTTGACCTCCAGCAGGCCCCGTGAACCCACATTACCCCCCCCCCCCCCTCCTGCAGTTACCCTGTACCACGTATCTAGCATGGACCTGGACCTCCAGCAGGCCCCGGGGACCCACATTACCCCCCCCCCCCCCTGCAGTTACCCTGTACCACATATCTAGCATGGACCTTGACTTCCAGCAGGCCCCGTGGACCCACAATACCCCCCCCCCCCCCTGCAGTTACCCTGTGCCACATATCTAGCATGGACCTGGACCTCCAGCAGGCCCCGTGGACCCACATTACCCCCCCCCCTGCAGTTACCCTGTACCACATGTCTAGCATGGACCTTGACTTCCAGCAGGCCCCGGGGACCCACATTACCCCCCCCCCCCCTGCAGTTACCCTGTGCCACATATCTAGCATGGACCTGGACCTCCAGCAGGCCCTGGGGACCCACATACTCCCCTGCTCTACTCCCCCACTAGCTTTCCTTTCTTGCAGTTACGCTCCAACGCATATCCAGCATGGACCTTGACCTCCAGCAGGCCCTGTGAACCCACATTACCCCCCCCCCCCCCCTCCTGCAGTTACCCTGTACCACGTATCTAGCATGGACCTGGACCTCCAGCAGGCCCCGGGGACCCACACTTAAGCCCCCTCCCACTAACAAAGCAGAACACCACTGGCAAAATCCTCGTGCCCCTGGTACTCCAGAAAGCACATTGAAATGTGCCCCTGGTACACTGCGCAGAAGAACTGCCACACACACGCACGCACGCACGCACGCACGCACGCACGCACTGCTTGTGCCTATGGTACGACAACTTTTCTCGTGCCTATGGTACGACAACTTTTCTC
>NC_138944.1:43757500-43759796 GCF_965226115.1 Aulonocara stuartgranti
CCTTAGACTGCTCAACTGGAGAGGGGAGAAAAAAAGGCCCTGGCCGAGGTGGTGAGTCGGCCTCCACTCTCCCTCACGGTTGAAAAAGATGTGCTCCTGGTGCACTGGCCCTGCTGAAAATCTCTCTCCATTTGGCCGAGGCAGAGAGTCGGCCTCCTCTCTCCCTTACGGTCGAAAAAGATGTGCTGCTGTCGAACTGGCCATTACATCCTCACCTGATCTAGTCCCCCATTAGATCCGCCCCCCCACCGCAGTTACCCCGTACCACATATCTAGCACGGACCTTGACCTCCAGCAGGCCCCGGGGACCCACATGCCCCCTTCCCCTGCAGTTACCCTGTACCACATGTCTAGCATGGACCTTGACTTCCAGCAGGCCCCGTGGACCCACATTGCCCCCCTGCAGTTACCCTGTGCCACATATCTAGCATGGACCTGGACCTCCAGCAGGCCCTGGGGACCCACATACTCCCCTGCTCTACTCCCCCACTAGCTTTCCTTTCTTGCAGTTAACGCTCCAGCGCATATCCAGCATGGACCTTGACCTCCAGCAGGCCCCGTAAACCACATTTGCCCCCTCCCTGCAGTTAACCCTGTACCACGTATCTAGCATGGACCTGGACCTCCAGCAGGCCCCGGGGACCAACATACTCCTCTGCTCTACTCCCCCACTAGCTTTCCTTCTCCCGCAGTTACCCTCCACCACAAATCCAGCATGGCCCTTGCCCTCCAGCAGGCCCCGAGGACCCACATACTCCTCCGCTCTAATCCCCCATGAGCTTTCCTTCTCCTGCAGTTACCCTCCACCGCATATCCAGCATGGCCCTTGACCTCCAGCATGCCCTGGGGACCCACATACTCCTCTGCTCTACTCCCCCACTAGCTTTCTTCTCCCGCAGTTACCCTCCACCACAAATCCAGCATGGCCCTTGCCCTCCAGCAGGCCCCGAGGACCCACATACTCCTCCGCTCTAATCCCCCATGAGCTTTCCTTCTCCTGCAGTTACCCTCCACCGCATATCCAGCATGGCCCTTGACCTCCAGCATGCCCCGGAGACGCACATCCTCCCCTGCTCTAGTCCCCCACTAGCTTACCTTTCTTGTAGTTACGCTCCAGCGCATATCCAGCATGGACCTTGACCTCCAGCAGGCCCGGGACGCACATCCTCCCCTGCTCTAATCCCCCACTAGCTTTCCTTCTCCTGCAGTTACCCTCCAGCGCATATCCAGCATGGACCTTGACCTCCAGCATGCCCCGTGGACCCACACTTAAGCCCCCTCCCACTGACAAAGCAAAACACCACTGGCAAAATCCTCGTGCCCCTGGTACTCCAGAATGTAAATTCAAACATGCCCCTGGTACACTGCGCAGAAACACTTTGCCACACACATGCACACACTCCTCGTGCCTATGGTACGACAACTTATCCGTGCCCCTCATACACGCTTCAGAAACACTAAGCCACACACACACACACACTCCTCGTGCCTATGGTACGACAACTTTTCTCCGTGCCCCTGGTACACCGCTCAGAAACACTTTGCCACACACACACTCCTCGTGCCTATGGTACGAAACATTTTCTTCGTGCCCCTGGTACACCGCTCAGAAACACTTTGCCACACACACTCCTCGTGCCTATGGTACGACAACTTTTTCTCGTGCCTATGGTACGACGACTTTTCTCCGTGCCCCTGGTACACCGCTCAGAAACACTTTGCCACACACACACTCCTCGTGCCTATGGTACGACACATTTTCTCCGTGCCCCTGGTACACGGCCCACACTCGGCCACGCTTGCTTGTCCACACACTCCCCGCGCACTGCCCCTGGTACTCCAGCAGAGTAGACGCCCGCGGCCCGAGATGCAGCGGGCGCGTTGTGGCTGTGGCGGCCACGTGCCGATGGTACTCCACGCCAGAGCGGGGAGAGATGGAGGGGCTGGGGCCCGCCCGGGGCCAGCAGTCGACCGGCTGGTCGACAAAAGCTTGGATCGAGGGCTGACTTTCAATAGATCGCAGCGATTAGCTGCTCTGCTGCGCACAAGACCCTGACCCAGAATCAGGTCGTTTACAAGTTATTTAGCACCAGGTTCTCCACAAACATGAGTGCGCGATTGGAGAGGGGCGAGCACGTCGTCGGGCCGTCCCCCAGCCCAGTCACGAATGGCTCTCCTTCACCGGCGGGCCGGCTATCCCGAGACCAACCGAAGATCCACAGCGCTACGGTATCACTGCGTCTAGGCAGGATTCTGACTTAGAGGCGTTCAGTCATAATCCCGCAGATGGTAGCTT
>NC_138944.1:43857496-43859996 GCF_965226115.1 Aulonocara stuartgranti
GGAGGGCACCTTTGCTACTCATTACCCTTAGACTGCTCAACTGGAGAGGGGAGAAAAAAAGGCCCTGGCCGAGGTGGTGAGTCGGCCTCCACTCTCCCTCACGGTTGAAAAAGATGTGCTCCTGGTGCACTGGCCCTGCTGAAAATCTCTCTCCATTTGGCCGAGGCAGAGAGTCGGCCTCCTCTCTCCCTTACGGTCGAAAAAGATGTGCTGCTGTCGAACTGGCCATTACATCCTCACCTGATCTAGTCCCCCATTAGATCCGCCCCCCCACCGCAGTTACCCCGTACCACATATCTAGCACGGACCTTGACCTCCAGCAGGCCCCGGGGACCCACATTACCCCCCCCCCCCCCCTTCCCCCTGCAGTTACCCTGTACCACATGTCTAGCATGGACCTTGACTTCCAGCAGGCCCCGTGGACCCACATTACCCCCCCCTGCAGTTACCCTGTGCCACATATCTAGCATGGACCTGGACCTCCAGCAGGCCCTGGGGACCCACATACTCCCCTGCTCTACTCCCCCACTAGCTTTCCTTTCTTGCAGTTACGCTCCAGCGCATATCCAGCATGGACCTTGACTTCCAGCAGGCCCCGTGGACCCACATTACCCCCCCCTGCAGTTACCCTGTGCCACATATCTAGCATGGACCTGGACCTCCAGCAGGCCCTGGGGACCCACATACTCCCCTGCTCTACTCCCCCACTAGCTTTCCTTTCTTGCAGTTACGCTCCAGCGCATATCCAGCATGGACCTTGACCTCCAGCAGGCCCCGTGAACCCACATTACCCCCCCCCCCCCCCCCCTCCTGCAGTTAACCCTGTACCACGTATCTAGCATGGACCTGGACCTCCAGCAGGCCCCGGGGACCAACATACTCCTCTGCTCTACTCCCCCACTAGCTTTCCTTCTCCCGCAGTTACCCTCCACCACAAATCCAGCATGGCCCTTGCCCTCCAGCAGGCCCCGAGGACCCACATACTCCTCCGCTCTAATCCCCCATGAGCTTTCCTTCTCCTGCAGTTACCCTCCACCGCATATCCAGCATGGCCCTTGACCTCCAGCATGCCCTGGGGACCCACATACTCCTCTGCTCTACTCCCCCACTAGCTTTCCTTCTCCCGCAGTTACCCTCCACCACAAATCCAGCATGGCCCTTGCCCTCCAGCAGGCCCCGAGGACCCACATACTCCTCCGCTCTAATCCCCCATGAGCTTTCCTTCTCCTGCAGTTACCCTCCACCGCATATCCAGCATGGCCCTTGACCTCCAGCATGCCCCGGAGACGCACATCCTCCCCTGCTCTAGTCCCCCACTAGCTTACCTTTCTTGTAGTTACGCTCCAGCGCATATCCAGCATGGACCTTGACCTCCAGCAGGCCCCGGGGACGCACATCCTCCCCTGCTCTAATCCCCCACTAGCTTTCCTTCTCCTGCAGTTACCCTCCAGCGCATATCCAGCATGGACCTTGACCTCCAGCATGCCCCGTGGACCCACACTTAAGCCCCCTCCCACTGACAAAGCAAAACACCACTGGCAAAATCCTCGTGCCCCTGGTACTCCAGAATGTAAATTCAAACATGCCCCTGGTACACTGCGCAGAAACACTTTGCCACACACACGCACGCACTGCTTGTGCCTATGGTACGACAACTTTTCTCGTGCCTATGGTACGACAACTTTTCTCGTGCCTATGGTACAACAATTTTTCTCGTGCCTATGGTACAACAACTTTTTGCCGTGCCCCTGGTACACCGCTCAGTAGCACTTTGCCACACAAACTCTCCTCGTGCCTATGGTACGACAACTTTTCTCGTGCCTATGGTACAACAACTTTCCTCCGTGCCCCTGGTACGACAGCTTTTCTCGTGCCTATGGTACAACAACTTTTCTCGTGCCTATGGTACAACAACTTTTCGCCGTGCCCCTGGTACACCGCTCAGTAGCACTTTGCCACACACACACTCCTCGTACCTATGGTACGACAACTTTTCTCGTGCCTATGGTACGACAACTTTTCTCGTGCCTATGGTACAACAACTTTTCGCCGTGCCCCTGGTACACCGCTCAGTAGCACTTTGCCACACAAACTCTCCTCGTGCCTATGGTACGACAACTTTTCTCGTGCCTATGGTACAACAACTTTCCTCCGTGCCCCTGGTACGACAGCTTTTCTCGTGCCTATGGTACAACAACTTTTCTCGTGCCTATGGTACAACAACTTTTCGCCGTGCCCCTGGTACACCGCTCAGTAGCACTTTGCCACACACACACTCCTCGTACCTATGGTACGACAACTTTTCTCGTGCCTATGGTACGACAACTTTTCTCGTGCCTATGGTACAACAACTTTTCGCCGTGCCCCTGGTACACCGCTCAGTAGCACTTTGCCACACAAACTCTCCTCGTGCCTATGGTACGACAACTTTTCTCGTGCCTATGGTACAACAACTTTCCTCCGTGCCCCTGGTATGACAGCTTTTCTCGTGCCTATGGTA
>NC_138944.1:43947496-43949996 GCF_965226115.1 Aulonocara stuartgranti
GGGAAGGCTGGCAGGCAGGTGGGCCGGAAGAGGAGGCTGCTGTGGCAGCAACTCGCTCTCTCGCGCCGTCCCAGTGCCGTCCGAGCGTTGCCGAGGGTGTCTGCTGACTTGCGCATCTTCAGACACCCGTCTCCCATAAATGACGGAGGGCACCTTTGCTACTCATTACCCTTAGACTGCTCAACTGGAGAGGGGAGAAAAAAAGGCCCTGGCCGAGGTGGTGAGTCGGCCTCCACTCTCCCTCACGGTTGAAAAAGATGTGCTCCTGGTGCACTGGCCCTGCTGAAAATCTCTCTCCATTTGGCCGAGGCAGAGAGTCGGCCTCCTCTCTCCCTTACGGTCGAAAAAGATGTGCTGCTGTCGAACTGGCCATTACATCCTCACCTGATCTAGTCCCCCATTAGATCCGCCCCCCCACCGCAGTTACCCCGTACCACATATCTAGCACGGACCTTGACCTCCAGCAGGCCCCGGGGACCCACATTACCCCCCCCCCCCCCTTCCCCCTGCAGTTACCCTGTACCACATGTCTAGCATGGACCTTGACTTCCAGCAGGCCCCGTGGACCCACATTACCCCCCCCTGCAGTTACCCTGTGCCACATATCTAGCATGGACCTGGACCTCCAGCAGGCCCTGGGGACCCACATACTCCCCTGCTCTACTCCCCCACTAGCTTTCCTTTCTTGCAGTTACGCTCCAGCGCATATCCAGCATGGACCTTGACTTCCAGCAGGCCCCGTGGACCCACATTACCCCCCCCTGCAGTTACCCTGTGCCACATATCTAGCATGGACCTGGACCTCCAGCAGGCCCTGGGGACCCACATACTCCCCTGCTCTACTCCCCCACTAGCTTTCCTTTCTTGCAGTTACGCTCCAGCGCATATCCAGCATGGACCTTGACCTCCAGCAGGCCCCGTGAACCCACATTACCCCCCCCCCCCCCCCCCTCCTGCAGTTAACCCTGTACCACGTATCTAGCATGGACCTGGACCTCCAGCAGGCCCCGGGGACCAACATACTCCTCTGCTCTACTCCCCCACTAGCTTTCCTTCTCCCGCAGTTACCCTCCACCACAAATCCAGCATGGCCCTTGCCCTCCAGCAGGCCCCGAGGACCCACATACTCCTCCGCTCTAATCCCCCATGAGCTTTCCTTCTCCTGCAGTTACCCTCCACCGCATATCCAGCATGGCCCTTGACCTCCAGCATGCCCTGGGGACCCACATACTCCTCTGCTCTACTCCCCCACTAGCTTTCCTTCTCCCGCAGTTACCCTCCACCACAAATCCAGCATGGCCCTTGCCCTCCAGCAGGCCCCGAGGACCCACATACTCCTCCGCTCTAATCCCCCATGAGCTTTCCTTCTCCTGCAGTTACCCTCCACCGCATATCCAGCATGGCCCTTGACCTCCAGCATGCCCCGGAGACGCACATCCTCCCCTGCTCTAGTCCCCCACTAGCTTACCTTTCTTGTAGTTACGCTCCAGCGCATATCCAGCATGGACCTTGACCTCCAGCAGGCCCCGGGGACGCACATCCTCCCCTGCTCTAATCCCCCACTAGCTTTCCTTCTCCTGCAGTTACCCTCCAGCGCATATCCAGCATGGACCTTGACCTCCAGCATGCCCCGTGGACCCACACTTAAGCCCCCTCCCACTGACAAAGCAAAACACCACTGGCAAAATCCTCGTGCCCCTGGTACTCCAGAATGTAAATTCAAACATGCCCCTGGTACACTGCGCAGAAACACTTTGCCACACACACGCACGCACTGCTTGTGCCTATGGTACGACAACTTTTCTCGTGCCTATGGTACGACAACTTTTCTCGTGCCTATGGTACAACAATTTTTCTCGTGCCTATGGTACAACAACTTTTTGCCGTGCCCCTGGTACACCGCTCAGTAGCACTTTGCCACACAAACTCTCCTCGTGCCTATGGTACGACAACTTTTCTCGTGCCTATGGTACAACAACTTTCCTCCGTGCCCCTGGTACGACAGCTTTTCTCGTGCCTATGGTACAACAACTTTTCTCGTGCCTATGGTACAACAACTTTTCGCCGTGCCCCTGGTACACCGCTCAGTAGCACTTTGCCACACACACACTCCTCGTACCTATGGTACGACAACTTTTCTCGTGCCTATGGTACGACAACTTTTCTCGTGCCTATGGTACAACAACTTTTCGCCGTGCCCCTGGTACACCGCTCAGTAGCACTTTGCCACACAAACTCTCCTCGTGCCTATGGTACGACAACTTTTCTCGTGCCTATGGTACAACAACTTTCCTCCGTGCCCCTGGTACGACAGCTTTTCTCGTGCCTATGGTACAACAACTTTTCTCGTGCCTATGGTACAACAACTTTTCGCCGTGCCCCTGGTACACCGCTCAGTAGCACTTTGCCACACACACACTCCTCGTACCTATGGTACGACAACTTTTCTCGTGCCTATGGTACGACAACTTTTCTCGTGCCTATGGTACAACAACTTTTC
>NC_138944.1:44007496-44014996 GCF_965226115.1 Aulonocara stuartgranti
CCACACTACCCAGGCGGGTGGTCAGGCGGCACTGGCTGGTTAGGGGAAGATAAAGTTGGGAGACCGGTCCCCGAAGGGGGCCGGGCTCCAATGCACTGTCCATACCTGCTCCCATCCCGGGCGGCAAGGTCCCCCAGGGTTTTTCCTCTTTATTATAATCCTTATTTTATTGTATTATCCTATTATTGTCTTATTAAATTGACATTATTGTATATTTTAATTATTTTTAAGGTGACATTATTGTATATTTTAATTATTTTTAAGGTTAGGGTTAGGGTTAGGGTTAGGGTTAGGGTTAGGTTAGGGGAAATTGAAACTCCTCCCTCGTTTAAGAGGGCAGGAGTATGTGCACGCTCCGCACCATGACCCTTCCCGAGACCCGTTACGTTATCGCCACCCCATCTACCGTATCCGGCAGTCCCCAGGTCCGAATTGAGGTAAGTACCGTCCTTTTCTTTTTTAGGTTCAGGTAAGTACCAATTTATATTAAATTTTGCCAAATTTGTGTTTTATTTGTCCTGTTCTTTAGGTTTTTAACTGTTTTTTAATAAAATTTGTCTTTGCTCCATGAATTTAGTCTCTGTGTCGTTTTTATTTCCAATTTTTAGGTTTTTAAACTTCTTTTATCCATAAATTATCCAATGTTTAGGTTATAAATTTAGGATGTTCCAATTTTTAGGATTCAATTTGTAGGCCAGTAAATCAATATTTAAATGAAAAAACATCAAAAGAAATCCCCCCCGAAAATAACAAACTAAAATAACAAACTAAAACAACAAACAAAAACACTTTTTAGTGCTGACGCATGGCTGTAGCTACGTTTCGGCTGGATTGTGCCTTCTTCAGGCTGTGCACATGCGTCGCTGGCCAAATTAAAATGAAGAGACTCTTCTCTGCCCCTCCTTTTATATGTGCTGTGGCTCCTCCCTCCAGCAGCCGCTGAAAGTACCGGATGTACGTCACTTTGCTTTTTTCTGTTTTTGTGTTTTTCTCTTTTTCTTTTTCTGATTTTTCCTTTTTCTTTTTTCTTGCTGCTTGCTTTTACTTAATCCTTTGCTTCCCTTCTTTCCTTCTCTCCTTTCCTACCTTTTCTTTGCCTTCTTCCCTTTGTCTCCTAATCCCTGAATCCCTTCCTTTTGCCTTAAAGTCCCTCCTTACTCTTCTCCCCTCCATTGACTTTCCCTTGACAGTCCCTGTTTTCTGGCCTATATTTGTCTTTGCTTTGGCTTTATTTCTGTGACTCTGTGGCCCATCTATAATTTTCCCTCTCTTGGGGTATCATCATCCGCAACTGGGGATGTTTTCTAATTTTCCCTCTCTTGGGTTTCTATTTTCCCTCTCTTGGGGTATCATCATCCGCAACTGGGGATGGAATTGGGGTACCTGCACAAAGGGGTCAGCATTGGGGTTGGGGTTAAGGTCAGGGCTTAGGCTGGGGATGGGACTAAAGATAGGGCATTAGTCATGGGGCTTGGTTAAGGTTAGGGTAAGGATGTGGGATGGGGATAGACTAGGCCAACTCGGCATTGGGGATCAAATTTGGGGTCCAAATTAGGGGTCAGAGGAATTCAATTAGGCATCCTGAGCGAGATGCAGAATAGAGGTAAGGGGTAACCGGATAAGGAATGGAAATGGCTTCGGCAACGGGCCCCAGTCAATCTGGGAAACCCAGCGGGTCCATGGCAGGACCTGGCGGGTAAGGTTAGGGGAAATTGAAACTCCTCCCTCGTTTAAGAGGGCAGGAGTATGTGCACGCTCCGCACCATGACCCTTCCCGAGACCCGTTACGTTATCGCCACCCCATCTACCGTATCCGGCAGTCCCCAGGTCCGAATTGAGGTAAGTACCGTCCTTTTCTTTTTTAGGTTCAGGTAAGTACCAATTTATATTAAATTTTGCCAAATTTGTGTTTTATTTGTCCTGTTCTTTAGGTTTTTAACTGTTTTTTAATAAAATTTGTCTTTGCTCCATGAATTTAGTCTCTGTGTCGTTTTTATTTCCAATTTTTAGGTTTTTAAACTTCTTTTATCCATAAATTATCCAATGTTTAGGTTATAAATTTAGGATGTTCCAATTTTTAGGATTCAATTTGTAGGCCAGTAAATCAATATTTAAATGAAAAAACATCAAAAGAAATCCCCCCCGAAAATAACAAACTAAAATAACAAACTAAAACAACAAACAAAAACACTTTTTAGTGCTGACGCATGGCTGTAGCTACGTTTCGGCTGGATTGTGCCTTCTTCAGGCTGTGCACATGCGTCGCTGGCCAAATTAAAATGAAGAGACTCTTCTCTGCCCCTCCTTTTATATGTGCTGTGGCTCCTCCCTCCAGCAGCCGCTGAAAGTACCGGATGTACGTCACTTTGCTTTTTTCTGTTTTTGTGTTTTTCTCTTTTTCTTTTTCTGATTTTTCCTTTTTCTTTTTTCTTGCTGCTTGCTTTTACTTAATCCTTTGCTTCCCTTCTTTCCTTCTCTCCTTTCCTACCTTTTCTTTGCCTTCTTCCCTTTGTCTCCTAATCCCTGAATCCCTTCCTTTTGCCTTAAAGTCCCTCCTTACTCTTCTCCCCTCCATTGACTTTCCCTTGACAGTCCCTGTTTTCTGGCCTATATTTGTCTTTGCTTTGGCTTTATTTCTGTGACTCTGTGGCCCATCTATAATTTTCCCTCTCTTGGGGTATCATCATCCGCAACTGGGGATGTTTTCTAATTTTCCCTCTCTTGGGTTTCTATTTTCCCTCTCTTGGGGTATCATCATCCGCAACTGGGGATGGAATTGGGGTACCTGCACAAAGGGGTCAGCATTGGGGTTGGGGTTAAGGTCAGGGCTTAGGCTGGGGATGGGACTAAAGATAGGGCATTAGTCATGGGGCTTGGTTAAGGTTAGGGTAAGGATGTGGGATGGGGATAGACTAGGCCAACTCGGCATTGGGGATCAAATTTGGGGTCCAAATTAGGGGTCAGAGGAATTCAATTAGGCATCCTGAGCGAGATGCAGAATAGAGGTAAGGGGTAACCGGATAAGGAATGGAAATGGCTTCGGCAACGGGCCCCAGTCAATCTGGGAAACCCAGCGGGTCCATGGCAGGACCTGGCGGGTAAGGTTAGGGGAAATTGAAACTCCTCCCTCGTTTAAGAGGGCAGGAGTATGTGCACGCTCCGCACCATGACCCTTCCCGAGACCCGTTACGTTATCGCCACCCCATCTACCGTATCCGGCAGTCCCCAGGTCCGAATTGAGGTAAGTACCGTCCTTTTCTTTTTTAGGTTCAGGTAAGTACCAATTTATATTAAATTTTGCCAAATTTGTGTTTTATTTGTCCTGTTCTTTAGGTTTTTAACTGTTTTTTAATAAAATTTGTCTTTGCTCCATGAATTTAGTCTCTGTGTCGTTTTTATTTCCAATTTTTAGGTTTTTAAACTTCTTTTATCCATAAATTATCCAATGTTTAGGTTATAAATTTAGGATGTTCCAATTTTTAGGATTCAATTTGTAGGCCAGTAAATCAATATTTAAATGAAAAAACATCAAAAGAAATCCCCCCCGAAAATAACAAACTAAAATAACAAACTAAAACAACAAACAAAAACACTTTTTAGTGCTGACGCATGGCTGTAGCTACGTTTCGGCTGGATTGTGCCTTCTTCAGGCTGTGCACATGCGTCGCTGGCCAAATTAAAATGAAGAGACTCTTCTCTGCCCCTCCTTTTATATGTGCTGTGGCTCCTCCCTCCAGCAGCCGCTGAAAGTACCGGATGTACGTCACTTTGCTTTTTTCTGTTTTTGTGTTTTTCTCTTTTTCTTTTTCTGATTTTTCCTTTTTCTTTTTTCTTGCTGCTTGCTTTTACTTAATCCTTTGCTTCCCTTCTTTCCTTCTCTCCTTTCCTACCTTTTCTTTGCCTTCTTCCCTTTGTCTCCTAATCCCTGAATCCCTTCCTTTTGCCTTAAAGTCCCTCCTTACTCTTCTCCCCTCCATTGACTTTCCCTTGACAGTCCCTGTTTTCTGGCCTATATTTGTCTTTGCTTTGGCTTTATTTCTGTGACTCTGTGGCCCATCTATAATTTTCCCTCTCTTGGGGTATCATCATCCGCAACTGGGGATGTTTTCTAATTTTCCCTCTCTTGGGTTTCTATTTTCCCTCTCTTGGGGTATCATCATCCGCAACTGGGGATGGAATTGGGGTACCTGCACAAAGGGGTCAGCATTGGGGTTGGGGTTAAGGTCAGGGCTTAGGCTGGGGATGGGACTAAAGATAGGGCATTAGTCATGGGGCTTGGTTAAGGTTAGGGTAAGGATGTGGGATGGGGATAGACTAGGCCAACTCGGCATTGGGGATCAAATTTGGGGTCCAAATTAGGGGTCAGAGGAATTCAATTAGGCATCCTGAGCGAGATGCAGAATAGAGGTAAGGGGTAACCGGATAAGGAATGGAAATGGCTTCGGCAACGGGCCCCAGTCAATCTGGGAAACCCAGCGGGTCCATGGCAGGACCTGGCGGGTAAGGTTAGGGGAAATTGAAACTCCTCCCTCGTTTAAGAGGGCAGGAGTATGTGCACGCTCCGCACCATGACCCTTCCCGAGACCCGTTACGTTATCGCCACCCCATCTACCGTATCCGGCAGTCCCCAGGTCCGAATTGAGGTAAGTACCGTCCTTTTCTTTTTTAGGTTCAGGTAAGTACCAATTTATATTAAATTTTGCCAAATTTGTGTTTTATTTGTCCTGTTCTTTAGGTTTTTAACTGTTTTTTAATAAAATTTGTCTTTGCTCCATGAATTTAGTCTCTGTGTCGTTTTTATTTCCAATTTTTAGGTTTTTAAACTTCTTTTATCCATAAATTATCCAATGTTTAGGTTATAAATTTAGGATGTTCCAATTTTTAGGATTCAATTTGTAGGCCAGTAAATCAATATTTAAATGAAAAAACATCAAAAGAAATCCCCCCCGAAAATAACAAACTAAAATAACAAACTAAAACAACAAACAAAAACACTTTTTAGTGCTGACGCATGGCTGTAGCTACGTTTCGGCTGGATTGTGCCTTCTTCAGGCTGTGCACATGCGTCGCTGGCCAAATTAAAATGAAGAGACTCTTCTCTGCCCCTCCTTTTATATGTGCTGTGGCTCCTCCCTCCAGCAGCCGCTGAAAGTACCGGATGTACGTCACTTTGCTTTTTTCTGTTTTTGTGTTTTTCTCTTTTTCTTTTTCTGATTTTTCCTTTTTCTTTTTTCTTGCTGCTTGCTTTTACTTAATCCTTTGCTTCCCTTCTTTCCTTCTCTCCTTTCCTACCTTTTCTTTGCCTTCTTCCCTTTGTCTCCTAATCCCTGAATCCCTTCCTTTTGCCTTAAAGTCCCTCCTTACTCTTCTCCCCTCCATTGACTTTCCCTTGACAGTCCCTGTTTTCTGGCCTATATTTGTCTTTGCTTTGGCTTTATTTCTGTGACTCTGTGGCCCATCTATAATTTTCCCTCTCTTGGGGTATCATAGGGTTAGGGTTAGGGTTAGGGTTAGGGTTAGGGTTAGGGTTAGGGGGTTAGGGGGGTTAGGGTTAGGGTTAGGGGTTAGGGTAGGGTTAGGGGGTTAGGGTAGGGGAATTGATTCCTCCTACGAGGGTAGAAGGAAGGTGCACGGGCCATCCCACGGGAGAACCCCCGATCCCTGTCTGGGTTCTCAAGGAAGGGACGTTGGCGTCGCCTTCCGTAGCGGACTACTTGCCACTCGTCCGCCATGACGAGTGGTTTTTAATTTACTATTGTAAATATAAATGAAATAAAACAAACTTGTTTTTAAAGAACTAAAAGAGAGCCCAAAGGCTTCAAAAACCCTTAAAATAAAACACCGTAAATTCGGTTCCAAACAACTAAAAGAGAGCCCAAAGGCTTAAAAATCCCTTAAACTAAAATACCGTAAATTCGGTCCCAAACAACGAAAAGAGAGCCCGAAGGCTTAAAAATCCCTTAAAAGAAAACCGTGTATTCGGTTGTTTAGTATAAACAAAAATAAAAAATTCTGCAAACAACTAAAAGAGAGCACTGGGGCTTGAAAATCCCTAAAAACAAAAAAAACCTTGTTTTCCGGTTGAAAAAAATCAAACGTGCCTCAGGCAACGTTTCGACCCTAAAAGGTCTTCCTCAGGCCTGTGAGGCACGAAAGAAAATAAAACCAACAAAAATCCAAGCGCTCAAAACAATGGCTGGCCGCTGGAGATGTGCACTGTTTGGCCGTCGAAAGCAGAATGAGCTCTCTCTCCTGCCTGCGCTCCTTTTATATCCTCTGGTCTGTTGTGCGATTTAAACCGTTCGTTTTAAATGTTTTTCCAGTTTCCCTGTGTCCTTTTAAAATTAGGGCTTGACATTACACTAAAATGAATTACACAACATGAATTGAAATTATACACTATTTAAATTAACTTATTTATTTATTTATTTATTAGCGTGAGTGCCTTTTCAATATTTGAGTGTATAATTGTATATTTATACTTTGACAGTACAATAATGAATTTACTGTCATTAATTCAACCCCTTTTCAGAAGATTAAAATATTTAAATATTCCCACCTGATATTAGGGTTGGACATAAAGCCAATTGGGGTTATTAGGGGAAGGGGAAAGGTTAGGGTTAGGGAAAGGGAACATGGGTGGGGTTAGGGTTAGGGGAAGGGAAGGGGTTGGGGTTAGGGAAAGGTAGTGGGAGGGGATAGGAGGTAAAGGGGAAGAGGGGGAGTGGTTAGGGTTAGGAAAAGGATCCGGATTGGGGATAAGGGGATGGGATAATAGAAATTTGGACCAGACCAGGGCACATTTCAATTAGGGTTGGACAAAGAACTGGGATCCGGAGTTGGGTCAAATTGGAAATTAAACTAAATTTGCATATTTAGGCCAGATGGGTCTTTAGTACCTAATAAATAAATCCAGTACTTTTCCTTCTTTTTACGTTCCCAATCCGTCCAGCTTACATTCCGTTGCAGGCCAGCCATTCTCATCGCTTCTTCGCCATGAATTAAAAAATGTTGAACCAAAAGAGTGTCCGTTGACTTCTTTCTCTTCACATTGTATCGATGTTGCATCATACGTGTGGACAATGTGTTCTTGGTTTCTCCAACATACTGAACACCACACTTTGAACAAAAGATAACATATATACAATTTTTTGAGTCGGTGCTGAACCCTTGCTCAACCCGAAAAACTTTCTTATCAGCGCTCTTAACAAACTTAAGCCTGACAAATTGGGATTCCAATAGCTGTGGTTTCCGCACGGTTAGAGAGGGTAACCTGGCTTTAACCAAATAATCCCGCAAGTTCTTATTCCGTCTATAGGCTGAGATAACCTTAGATGACGGAAGAAATTGCTGGACATCCGGAACCGTATCGAAATTAGTCTTAAACTTCCCATTTAGAATCTTGGAAGTGCTCGAATAAGACGTAATTAGTGGTATGATATTCCGATCATCCAACGCCTTCGATTCCCTAAAGGTTTTGAAGCAGTCCCGTAGGAATGA
>NC_138944.1:44024857-44027357 GCF_965226115.1 Aulonocara stuartgranti
TGCAACATCACTGTCTCTAACCACTCAGTATATCATGTAAAGTAATGTTTTTAAAAAACAATGTGCCTCACTAGAGGCTTTTTTTTCTCTCTCTTTTTAACTGTTTTTTAATTTAGGTTCCAAACTATTTTTTAAAGTGTATTACCCTGACACAAAATATCTCTTTGCTATGTCTTTAAGGAAAAAGGAAAGCACAAAACCTACTTGAAGAAGAACCCTCTACCCTGCCAAGTCCTAATAGTGAGTCCATCCAACTGCCTCATGGCTGTGTGTGTGTGTGTGTGGGCACTTCTTTATAGGGGTGCACTTGTGTGCCTACATATAATTGTATATGATTGCATGACCATATGTAAATTGGCATTTACATGGTAAATATTTTGAAAAATGAATAAGTATTTAATAGTTAAGTTCAGAGCTGTATTTTTTTTTTTTAAGATTTAACTCCATTAAAGTATAGTCTATAGACACTTGTCATTTTAATGACATAATTAATGACAGATTTTTTTTTTAAAGTGAGAGACATTGTTTATGTAATTTTGTGTCTTGCAGCAAACAAGCCTGCAGATATCAACAGTCCAGACACCCACTGTCCAGCAACCTTGGCCAAACACTACAAGACCCTACAAACTTTGTTTAAAAGAAAAAACCCAAACCAGCAGGATGTCTCTCAGCTCCTGGATTTGGAATTTTCAGCCAGAAGAGCATTCATTGATTCAAATACTATTCGCGAGGAGGACAGACACAAAAAGGTTCTAGAAGCATATCCTTGCTTCAAGGACATTGGACATGTAAGTCATTGTTGAATCCATGTGATTCAAGCCAAACAATGTTTATCATACCAACTTCTTGCTCCTCAGTGATGCATTGACATGTTTGTATTGGTATGCTGAATATTTTATAGGTGATGGAGGAGCTTCATCGCATTTTGGATAAAGAAAATGCCAACTTCATCAATGAACTGAAGGGAAGATGGCAAGATTTCTGCCAGAAGGTGCAGTTTTTTGGTGTATGGAAAAAGACGCTGAAGCCCCCAATGGGAATGGATAAAGGTAAGCAATGATGTTTTGGTGTTATTGGTCATCAGAGTATAGTTTGGATCTTTACGGACTACTGCTTTAACATGCTTAAAGTAATCTCACTGAGGACAGGAGGAGGAGAATTTGAAATTTTAAAGGCCTAATCCCCCACCCCCCCTCTCCTTCTTGGAGGAGCTGAAAGCCGCACCTTTACTAGTTATGCGCAGGGAAAACAGACTCAACGCTACAAAAGGCTAAAAATACAAACCAACAGGCCGGTTTAGGAAAAGGTTGTTGTGTAGGCTCACTACAGTGAGGCAGTGAGTCGGCCTCCTGTCTCCCTTTACGGTCGAAAAAGATGTGCTCCTGGGCGCGCTGGCCCTGCTGCTACTCACATCGGGCATGGACCTGGACCTCCAGCAGGCCCCGGGGACCTACATCACACCTTGCTCTTGCCTCCCTTACAGCTGAAAAAGGTCCATGCCTGTGCCCTGGCCCTGCTGAAATTCCCTCTCCATTTAGCCGAGGCAGTGAGTCGGCCTCCTGTCTCCCTTTACGGTCGAAAAAGATGTGCTCCTGGGCGCGCTGGCCCTGCTGCTACTCACATCGGGCATGGACCTGGACCTCCAGCAGGCCCCGGGGACCTACATCACACCTTGCTCTTGCCTCCCTTACAGCTGAAAAAGGTCCATGCCTGTGCCCTGGCCCTGCTGAAATTGCCTCTCCATTTAGCCGAGGCAGTGAGTCGGCCTCCTGTCTCCCTTTACGGTCGAAAAAGATGTGCTCCTGGGCGCGCTGGCCCTGCTGCTACTCACATCGGGCATGGACCTGGACCTCCAGCAGGCCCCGGGGACCTACATCACACCTTGCTCTTGCCTCCCTTACAGCTGAAAAAGGTCCATGCCTGTGCCCTGGCCCTGCTGAAATTCCCTCTCCATTTAGCCGTGGCAGTGAGTCGGCCTCCTGTCTCCCTTTACGGTCGAAAAAGATGTGCTCCTGGGCGCGCTGGCCCTGCTGCTACTCACATCGGGCATGGACCTGGACCTCCAGCAGGCCCCGGGGACCTACATCACACCTTGCTCTTGCCTCCCTTACAGCTGAAAAGGTCCATGCTTTTGCCCTGGCCCTGCTGAAATTCCCTCTCCATTTAGCCGAGGCAGTGAGTCGGCCTCCTGTCTCCCTTTACGGTCGAAAAAGATGTGCTCCTGGGCGCGCTGGCCCTGCTGCTACTCACATCGGGCATGGACCTGGACCTCCAGCAGGCCCCGGGGACCTACATCGCACATTGCTCTTCCCTCCCTTGCAGCTGAAAAAGGTCCATGCCTGTGCCCTGGCCCTGCTGAAATTCCCTCTCCATTTAGCCGAGGCAGTGAGTCGGCCTCCTGTCTCCCTTTACGGTCGAAAAAGATGTGCTCCTGGGCGCGCTGGCCCTGCTGCTACTCACATCGGGCATGGACCTGGACCTCCAGCAGGCCCCGGGGACC
>NC_138944.1:44037357-44044857 GCF_965226115.1 Aulonocara stuartgranti
GTACCACGTATCTAGCATGGACCTGGACCTCCAGCAGGCCCCGGGGACCCACATTACCCCCCCCCCCCTTCCCCCTGCAGTTACCCTGTACCACATGTCTAGCATGGACCTTGACTTCCAGCAGGCCCCGTGGACCCACATTACCCCCCCCCCCCCCCCTGCAGTTACCCTGTGCCACATATCTAGCACGGACCTTGACCTCCAGCAGGCCCCGGGGACCCACATTACCCCCCCCCCCCTTCCCCCTGCAGTTACCCTGTACCACATGTCTAGCATGGACCTTGACTTCCAGCAGGCCCCGTGGACCCACATTACCCCCCCCCCCCCCCCCTGCAGTTACCCTGTGCCACATATCTAGCATGGACCTGGACCTCCAGCAGGCCCTGGGGACCCACATTACCCCCCCCTGCAGTTACCCTGTGCCACATATCTAGCATGGACCTGGACCTCCAGCAGGCCCTGGGGACCCACATACTCCCCTGCTCTACTCCCCCACTAGCTTTCCTTTCTTGCAGTTACGCTCCAGCGCATATCCAGCATGGACCTTGACCTCCAGCAGGCCCCGTGAACCCACATTACCCCCCCCCCCCCCTCCTGCAGTTACCCTGTACCACGTATCTAGCATGGACCTGGACCTCCAGCAGGCCCCGGGGACCCACATTACCCCCCCCCCCCCCCACCTTCCCCCTGCAGTTACCCTGTACCACATGTCTAGCATGGACCTTGACTTCCAGCAGGCCCCGTGGACCCACATTACCCCCCCCCCCCCTGCAGTTACCCCGTACCACATATCTAGCACGGACCTTGACCTCCAGCAGGCCCCGGGGACCCACATTACCCCCCCCCCCCTTCCCCCTGCAGTTACCCTGTACCACATGTCTAGCATGGACCTTGACTTCCAGCAGGCCCCGTGGACCCACATTACCCCCCCCCCCCCTGCAGTTACCCTGTGCCACATATCTAGCATGGACCTGGACCTCCAGCAGGCCCTGGGGACCCACATACTCCCCTGCTCTACTCCCCCACTAGCTTTCCTTTCTTGCAGTTACGCTCCAGCGCATATCCAGCATGGACCTTGACCTCCAGCAGGCCCCGTGAACCCACATTACCCCCCCCCCCCCTCCTGCAGTTACCCTGTACCACGTATCTAGCATGGACCTGGACCTCCAGCAGGCCCCGGGGACCCACACTTAAGCCCCCTCCCACTAACAAAGCAGAACACCACTGGCAAAATCCTCGTGCCCCTGGTACTCCAGAAAGCACATTGAAATGTGCCCCTGGTACACTGCGCAGAAGAACTGCCGCACACACACACACACACACGCACGCACGCACGCACGCACGCACGCACGCACGCACGCATGCACGCGCGCACGCACTGCTTGTGCCTATGGTACGACAACTTTTCTCGTGCCTATGGTACAACAACTTTCCTCCGTGCCCCTGGTACGACAGCTTTTCTCGTGCCTATGGTACAACAACTTTTCTCGTGCCTATGGTACAACAACTTTTCGCCGTGCCCCTGGTACACCGCTCAGTAGCCCTTTGCCACACAAACTCTCCTCGTGCCTATGGTACGACAACTTTTCTCGTGCCTATGGTACGACAACTTTCCTCCGTGCCCCTGGTACGACAGCTTTTCTCGTGCCTATGGTACAACAACTTTTCGCCGTGCCCCTGGTACACCGCTCAGTAGCACTTTGCCACACACACACTCCTCGTGCCTATGGTACGACAACTTTTCTCGTGCCTATGGTACGACAACTTTTCTCGTGCCTATGGTACAACAACTTTTCGCCGTGCCCCTGGTACACCGCTCAGTAGCACTTTGCCACACAAACTCTCCTCGTGCCTATGGTACGACAACTTTCCTCCGTGCCCCTGGTACGACAGCTTTTCTCGTGCCTATGGTACAACAACTTTTCTCGTGCCTATGGTACAACAACTTTTCGCCGTGCCCCTGGTACACCGCTCAGTAGCACTTTGCCACACACACACTCCTCGTGCCTATGGTACGACAACTTTTCTCGTGCCTATGGTACGACAACTTTTCTCGTGCCTATGGTACAACAACCTTTCCCCGTGCCCCTGGTACACTGCGCAGAAACTCTTTGCCACACACACACACCACTTGTGCCTATGGTACGACAACAGGCCCCGGGGACCTACATCACACCTTGCTCTTGCCTCCCTTACAGCTGAAAAAGGTCCATGCCTGTGCCCTGGCCCTGCTGAAATTCCCTCTCCATTTAGCCGAGGCAGAGAGTCGCCCTCCTCTCTCCTTTACGGTCGAAAAAGATGTGCTCCTGGGCGCGCTGGCCCTGCTGCTACTCACATCGGGCATGGACCTGGACCTCCAGCAGGCCCCGGGGACCTACATCGCACATTGCTCTTCCCTCCCTTGCAGCTGAAAAAGGTCCATGCCTGTGCCCTGGCCCTGCTGAAATTCCCTCTCCATTTAGCCGAGGCAGTGAGTTGGCCTCCTGTCTCCCTTTACGGTCGAAAAAGATGTGCTCCTGGGCGCGCTGGCCCTGCTGCTACTCACATCGGGCATGGACCTGGACCTCCAGCAGGCCCCGGGGACCTACATCGCACATTGCTCTTGCCTCCCTTACAGCTGAAAAAGGTCCATGCCTGTGCCCTGGCCCTGCTGAAATTCCCTCTCCATTTAGCCGAGGCAGTGAGTCGGCCTCCTGTCTCCCTTTACGGTCGAAAAAGATGTGCTCCTGGGCGCGCTGGCCCTGCTGCTACTCACATCGGGCATGGACCTGGACCTCCAGCAGGCCCCGGGGACCTACATCGCACATTGCTCTTGCCTCCCTTACAGCTGAAAAAGGTCCATGCCTGTGCCCTGGCCCTGCTGAAATTCCCTCTCCATTTAGCCGAGGCAGTGAGTCGGCCTCCTGTCTCCCTTTACGGTCGAAAAAGATGTGCTCCTGGGCGCGCTGGCCCTGCTGCTACTCACATCGGGCATGGACCTGGACCTCCAGCAGGCCCCGGGGACCTACATCACACCTTGCTCTTGCCTCCCTTACAGCTGAAAAAGGTCCATGCCTGTGCCCTGGCCCTGCTGAAATTGCCTCTCCATTTAGCCGAGGCAGTGAGTCGGCCTCCTGTCTCCCTTTACGGTCGAAAAAGATGTGCTCCTGGGCGCGCTGGCCCTGCTGCTACTCACATCGGGCATGGACCTGGACCTCCAGCAGGCCCCGGGGACCTACATCACACCTTGCTCTTGCCTCCCTTACAGCTGAAAAAGGTCCATGCCTGTGCCCTGGCCCTGCTGAAATTCCCTCTCCATTTAGCCGTGGCAGTGAGTCGGCCTCCTGTCTCCCTTTACGGTCGAAAAAGATGTGCTCCTGGGCGCGCTGGCCCTGCTGCTACTCACATCGGGCATGGACCTGGACCTCCAGCAGGCCCCGGGGACCTACATCACACCTTGCTCTTGCCTCCCTTACAGCTGAAAAGGTCCATGCTTTTGCCCTGGCCCTGCTGAAATTCCCTCTCCATTTAGCCGAGGCAGTGAGTCGGCCTCCTGTCTCCCTTTACGGTCGAAAAAGATGTGCTCCTGGGCGCGCTGGCCCTGCTGCTACTCACATCGGGCATGGACCTGGACCTCCAGCAGGCCCCGGGGACCTACATCGCACATTGCTCTTCCCTCCCTTGCAGCTGAAAAAGGTCCATGCCTGTGCCCTGGCCCTGCTGAAATTCCCTCTCCATTTAGCCGAGGCAGTGAGTCGGCCTCCTGTCTCCCTTTACGGTCGAAAAAGATGTGCTCCTGGGCGCGCTGGCCCTGCTGCTACTCACATCGGGCATGGACCTGGACCTCCAGCAGGCCCCGGGGACCTACATCGCACATTGCTCTTCCCTCCCTTGCAGCTGAAAAAGGTCCATGCCTGTGCCCTGGCCCTGCTGAAATTGCCTCTCCATTTAGCAGAGGCAGTGAGTCGGCCTCCTGTCTCCCTTTACGGTCGAAAAAGATGTGCTCCTGGGCGCGCTGGCCCTGCTGCTACTCACATCGGGCATGGACCTGGACCTCCAGCAGGCCCCGGGGACCTACATCACACCTTGCTCTTGCCTCCCTTACAGCTGAAAAGGTCCATGCTTTTGCCCTGGCCCTTCTGAAATTCCCTCTCCATTTAGCCGAGGCAGTGAGTCGGCCTCCTGTCTCCCTTTACGGTCGAAAAAGATGTGCTCCTGGGCGCGCTGGCCCTGCTGCTACTCACATCGGGCATGGACCTGGACCTCCAGCAGGCCCCGGGGACCAACATACTCCTCTGCTCTACTCCCCCACTAGCTTTCCTTCTCCCGCAGTTACCCTCCACCACAAATCCAGCATGGCCCTTGCCCTCCAGCAGGCCCCGAGGACCCACATACTCCTCCGCTCTAATCCCCCATGAGCTTTCCTTCTCCTGCAGTTACCCTCCACCGCATATCCAGCATGGCCCTTGACCTCCAGCATGCCCCGGGGACGCACATCCTCCCCTGCTCTAGTCCCCCACTAGCTTACCTTTCTTGTAGTTACGCTCCAGCGCATATCCAGCATGGACCTTGACCTCCAGCAGGCCCCGGGGACGCACATCCTCCCCTGCTCTAATCCCCCACTAGCTTTCCTTCTCCTGCAGTTACCCTCCACCGCATATCCAGCATGGACCTGGACCTCCAGCAGGCCCCGGGGACCCACATTACCCCCCCCCCCCCCACCTTCCCCCTGCAGTTACCCTGTACCACATGTCTAGCATGGACCTTGACTTCCAGCAGGCCCCGTGGACCCACATTACCCCCCCCCCCCCCTGCAGTTACCCCGTACCACATATCTAGCACGGACCTTGACCTCCAGCAGGCCCCGGGGACCCACATTACCCCCCCCCCCCTTCCCCCTGCAGTTACCCTGTACCACATGTCTAGCATGGACCTTGACTTCCAGCAGGCCCCGTGGACCCACATTACCCCCCCCCCCCCTGCAGTTACCCTGTGCCACATATCTAGCATGGACCTGGACCTCCAGCAGGCCCTGGGGACCCACATACTCCCCTGCTCTACTCCCCCACTAGCTTTCCTTTCTTGCAGTTACGCTCCAGCGCATATCCAGCATGGACCTTGACCTCCAGCAGGCCCCGTGAACCCACATTACCCCCCCCCCCCTCCTGCAGTTACCCTGTACCACGTATCTAGCATGGACCTGGACCTCCAGCAGGCCCCGGGGACCCACACTTAAGCCCCCTCCCACTAACAAAGCAGAACACCACTGGCAAAATCCTCGTGCCCCTGGTACTCCAGAAAGCACATTGAAATGTGCCCCTGGTACACTGCGCAGAAGAACTGCCGCACACACACACACACACACGCACGCACGCACGCACGCACGCACGCACGCACGCACGCACGCACGCATGCACGCGCGCACGCACTGCTTGTGCCTATGGTACGACAACTTTTCTCGTGCCTATGGTACAACAACTTTCCTCCGTGCCCCTGGTACGACAGCTTTTCTCGTGCCTATGGTACAACAACTTTTCTCGTGCCTATGGTACAACAACTTTTCGCCGTGCCCCTGGTACACCGCTCAGTAGCCCTTTGCCACACAAACTCTCCTCGTGCCTATGGTACGACAACTTTTCTCGTGCCTATGGTACGACAACTTTCCTCCGTGCCCCTGGTACGACAGCTTTTCTCGTGCCTATGGTACAACAACTTTTCTCGTGCCTATGGTACAACAACTTTTCGCCGTGCCCCTGGTACACCGCTCAGTAGCACTTTGCCACACAAACTCTCCTCGTGACTATGGTACGACAACTTTTCTCGTGCCTATGGTACAACAACTTTCCTCCGTGCCCCTGGTACGACAGCTTTTCTCGTGCCTATGGTACAACAACTTTTCGCCGTGCCCCTGGTACACCGCTCAGTAGCACTTTGCCACACACACACTCCTCGTGCCTATGGTACGACAACTTTTCTCGTGCCTATGGTACGACAACTTTTCTCGTGCCTATGGTACAACAACTTTTCGCCGTGCCCCTGGTACACCGCTCAGTAGCACTTTGCCACACAAACTCTCCTCGTGCCTATGGTACGACAACTTTCCTCCGTGCCCCTGGTACGACAGCTTTTCTCGTGCCTATGGTACAACAACTTTTCTCGTGCCTATGGTACAACAACTTTTCGCCGTGCCCCTGGTACACCGCTCAGTAGCACTTTGCCACACACACACTCCTCGTGCCTATGGTACGACAACTTTTCTCGTGCCTATGGTACGACAACTTTTCTCGTGCCTATGGTACAACAACCTTTCCCCGTGCCCCTGGTACACTGCGCAGAAACTCTTTGCCACACACACACACCACTTGTGCCTATGGTACGACAACAGGCCCCGGGGACCTACATCACACCTTGCTCTTGCCTCCCTTACAGCTGAAAAAGGTCCATGCCTGTGCCCTGGCCCTGCTGAAATTCCCTCTCCATTTAGCCGAGGCAGAGAGTCGCCCTCCTCTCTCCTTTACGGTCGAAAAAGATGTGCTCCTGGGCGCGCTGGCCCTGCTGCTACTCACATCGGGCATGGACCTGGACCTCCAGCAGGCCCCGGGGACCTACATCGCACATTGCTCTTCCCTCCCTTGCAGCTGAAAAAGGTCCATGCCTGTGCCCTGGCCCTGCTGAAATTCCCTCTCCATTTAGCCGAGGCAGTGAGTTGGCCTCCTGTCTCCCTTTACGGTCGAAAAAGATGTGCTCCTGGGCGCGCTGGCCCTGCTGCTACTCACATCGGGCATGGACCTGGACCTCCAGCAGGCCCCGGGGACCTACATCGCACATTGCTCTTGCCTCCCTTACAGCTGAAAAAGGTCCATGCCTGTGCCCTGGCCCTGCTGAAATTCCCTCTCCATTTAGCCGAGGCAGTGAGTCGGCCTCCTGTCTCCCTTTACGGTCGAAAAAGATGTGCTCCTGGGCGCGCTGGCCCTGCTGCTACTCACATCGGGCATGGACCTGGACCTCCAGCAGGCCCCGGGGACCTACATCGCACATTGCTCTTGCCTCCCTTACAGCTGAAAAAGGTCCATGCCTGTGCCCTGGCCCTGCTGAAATTCCCTCTCCATTTAGCCGAGGCAGTGAGTCGGCCTCCTGTCTCCCTTTACGGTCGAAAAAGATGTGCTCCTGGGCGCGCTGGCCCTGCTGCTACTCACATCGGGCATGGACCTGGACCTCCAGCAGGCCCCGGGGACCTACATCACACCTTGCTCTTGCCTCCCTTACAGCTGAAAAAGGTCCATGCCTGTGCCCTGGCCCT
Source organism: Aulonocara stuartgranti (assembly GCF_965226115.1). Taxonomy (NCBI): domain Eukaryota; kingdom Metazoa; phylum Chordata; class Actinopteri; order Cichliformes; family Cichlidae; genus Aulonocara; species Aulonocara stuartgranti. The sequence goes on from NC_138944.1 coordinate 44,044,637, forward strand.
GCTGAAATTGCCTCTCCATTTAGCCGAGGCAGTGAGTCGGCCTCCTGTCTCCCTTTACGGTCGAAAAAGATGTGCTCCTGGGCGCGCTGGCCCTGCTGCTACTCACATCGGGCATGGACCTGGACCTCCAGCAGGCCCCGGGGACCTACATCACACCTTGCTCTTGCCTCCCTTACAGCTGAAAAAGGTCCATGCCTGTGCCCTGGCCCTGCTGAAATTCC
>NC_138944.1:44054857-44059857 GCF_965226115.1 Aulonocara stuartgranti
GGCCTCCTCTCTCCCTTACGGTCGAAAAAGATGTGCTGCTGTCGAACTGGCCATTACATCCTCACCTGATCTAGTCCCCCATTAGATCCCCCCCCCCCCCCCCCCCCGCAGTTACCCCGTACCACATATCTAGCACGGACCTTGACCTCCAGCAGGCCCCGGGGACCCACATTACCCCCCCCCCCCTTCCCCCTGCAGTTACCCTGTACCACATGTCTAGCATGGACCTTGACTTCCAGCAGGCCCCGTGGACCCACATTACCCCCCCCCCCCCCCCCCTGCAGTTACCCTGTGCCACATATCTAGCATGGACCTGGACCTCCAGCAGGCCCTGGGGACCCACATTACCCCCCCCTGCAGTTACCCTGTGCCACATATCTAGCATGGACCTGGACCTCCAGCAGGCCCTGGGGACCCACATACTCCCCTGCTCTACTCCCCCACTAGCTTTCCTTTCTTGCAGTTACGCTCCAGCGCATATCCAGCATGGACCTTGACCTCCAGCAGGCCCCGTGAACCCACATTACCCCCCCCCCCCCCCTCCTGCAGTTACCCTGTACCACGTATCTAGCATGGACCTGGACCTCCAGCAGGCCCCGGGGACCCACATTACCCCCCCCCCCCCCCACCTTCCCCCTGCAGTTACCCTGTACCACATGTCTAGCATGGACCTTGACTTCCAGCAGGCCCCGTGGACCCACATTACCCCCCCCCCCCCTGCAGTTACCCCGTACCACATATCTAGCACGGACCTTGACCTCCAGCAGGCCCCGGGGACCCACATTACCCCCCCCCCCCTTCCCCCTGCAGTTACCCTGTACCACATGTCTAGCATGGACCTTGACTTCCAGCAGGCCCCGTGGACCCACATTACCCCCCCCCCCCCTGCAGTTACCCTGTGCCACATATCTAGCATGGACCTGGACCTCCAGCAGGCCCTGGGGACCCACATACTCCCCTGCTCTACTCCCCCACTAGCTTTCCTTTCTTGCAGTTACGCTCCAGCGCATATCCAGCATGGACCTTGACCTCCAGCAGGCCCCGTGAACCCACATTACCCCCCCCCCCCTCCTGCAGTTACCCTGTACCACGTATCTAGCATGGACCTGGACCTCCAGCAGGCCCCGGGGACCCACACTTAAGCCCCCTCCCACTAACAAAGCAGAACACCACTGGCAAAATCCTCGTGCCCCTGGTACTCCAGAAAGCACATTGAAATGTGCCCCTGGTACACTGCGCAGAAGAACTGCCGCACACACACACACACACACGCACGCACGCACGCACGCACGCACGCACGCATGCACGCGCGCACGCACTGCTTGTGCCTATGGTACGACAACTTTTCTCGTGCCTATGGTACAACAACTTTCCTCCGTGCCCCTGGTACGACAGCTTTTCTCGTGCCTATGGTACAACAACTTTTCTCGTGCCTATGGTACAACAACTTTTCGCCGTGCCCCTGGTACACCGCTCAGTAGCCCTTTGCCACACAAACTCTCCTCGTGCCTATGGTACGACAACTTTTCTCGTGCCTATGGTACGACAACTTTCCTCCGTGCCCCTGGTACGACAGCTTTTCTCGTGCCTATGGTACAACAACTTTTCTCGTGCCTATGGTACAACAACTTTTCGCCGTGCCCCTGGTACACCGCTCAGTAGCACTTTGCCACACAAACTCTCCTCGTGACTATGGTACGACAACTTTTCTCGTGCCTATGGTACAACAACTTTCCTCCGTGCCCCTGGTACGACAGCTTTTCTCGTGCCTATGGTACAACAACTTTTCGCCGTGCCCCTGGTACACCGCTCAGTAGCACTTTGCCACACACACACTCCTCGTGCCTATGGTACGACAACTTTTCTCGTGCCTATGGTACGACAACTTTTCTCGTGCCTATGGTACAACAACTTTTCGCCGTGCCCCTGGTACACCGCTCAGTAGCACTTTGCCACACAAACTCTCCTCGTGCCTATGGTACGACAACTTTCCTCCGTGCCCCTGGTACGACAGCTTTTCTCGTGCCTATGGTACAACAACTTTTCTCGTGCCTATGGTACAACAACTTTTCGCCGTGCCCCTGGTACACCGCTCAGTAGCACTTTGCCACACACACACTCCTCGTGCCTATGGTACGACAACTTTTCTCGTGCCTATGGTACGACAACTTTTCTCGTGCCTATGGTACAACAACCTTTCCCCGTGCCCCTGGTACACTGCGCAGAAACTCTTTGCCACACACACACACCACTTGTGCCTATGGTACGACAACAGGCCCCGGGGACCTACATCACACCTTGCTCTTGCCTCCCTTACAGCTGAAAAAGGTCCATGCCTGTGCCCTGGCCCTGCTGAAATTCCCTCTCCATTTAGCCGAGGCAGAGAGTCGCCCTCCTCTCTCCTTTACGGTCGAAAAAGATGTGCTCCTGGGCGCGCTGGCCCTGCTGCTACTCACATCGGGCATGGACCTGGACCTCCAGCAGGCCCCGGGGACCTACATCGCACATTGCTCTTCCCTCCCTTGCAGCTGAAAAAGGTCCATGCCTGTGCCCTGGCCCTGCTGAAATTCCCTCTCCATTTAGCCGAGGCAGTGAGTTGGCCTCCTGTCTCCCTTTACGGTCGAAAAAGATGTGCTCCTGGGCGCGCTGGCCCTGCTGCTACTCACATCGGGCATGGACCTGGACCTCCAGCAGGCCCCGGGGACCTACATCGCACATTGCTCTTGCCTCCCTTACAGCTGAAAAAGGTCCATGCCTGTGCCCTGGCCCTGCTGAAATTCCCTCTCCATTTAGCCGAGGCAGTGAGTCGGCCTCCTGTCTCCCTTTACGGTCGAAAAAGATGTGCTCCTGGGCGCGCTGGCCCTGCTGCTACTCACATCGGGCATGGACCTGGACCTCCAGCAGGCCCCGGGGACCTACATCGCACATTGCTCTTGCCTCCCTTACAGCTGAAAAAGGTCCATGCCTGTGCCCTGGCCCTGCTGAAATTCCCTCTCCATTTAGCCGAGGCAGTGAGTCGGCCTCCTGTCTCCCTTTACGGTCGAAAAAGATGTGCTCCTGGGCGCGCTGGCCCTGCTGCTACTCACATCGGGCATGGACCTGGACCTCCAGCAGGCCCCGGGGACCTACATCACACCTTGCTCTTGCCTCCCTTACAGCTGAAAAAGGTCCATGCCTGTGCCCTGGCCCTGCTGAAATTGCCTCTCCATTTAGCCGAGGCAGTGAGTCGGCCTCCTGTCTCCCTTTACGGTCGAAAAAGATGTGCTCCTGGGCGCGCTGGCCCTGCTGCTACTCACATCGGGCATGGACCTGGACCTCCAGCAGGCCCCGGGGACCTACATCACACCTTGCTCTTGCCTCCCTTACAGCTGAAAAAGGTCCATGCCTGTGCCCTGGCCCTGCTGAAATTCCCTCTCCATTTAGCCGTGGCAGTGAGTCGGCCTCCTGTCTCCCTTTACGGTCGAAAAAGATGTGCTCCTGGGCGCGCTGGCCCTGCTGCTACTCACATCGGGCATGGACCTGGACCTCCAGCAGGCCCCGGGGACCTACATCACACCTTGCTCTTGCCTCCCTTACAGCTGAAAAGGTCCATGCTTTTGCCCTGGCCCTGCTGAAATTCCCTCTCCATTTAGCCGAGGCAGTGAGTCGGCCTCCTGTCTCCCTTTACGGTCGAAAAAGATGTGCTCCTGGGCGCGCTGGCCCTGCTGCTACTCACATCGGGCATGGACCTGGACCTCCAGCAGGCCCCGGGGACCTACATCGCACATTGCTCTTCCCTCCCTTGCAGCTGAAAAAGGTCCATGCCTGTGCCCTGGCCCTGCTGAAATTCCCTCTCCATTTAGCCGAGGCAGTGAGTCGGCCTCCTGTCTCCCTTTACGGTCGAAAAAGATGTGCTCCTGGGCGCGCTGGCCCTGCTGCTACTCACATCGGGCATGGACCTGGACCTCCAGCAGGCCCCGGGGACCTACATCGCACATTGCTCTTCCCTCCCTTGCAGCTGAAAAAGGTCCATGCCTGTGCCCTGGCCCTGCTGAAATTGCCTCTCCATTTAGCAGAGGCAGTGAGTCGGCCTCCTGTCTCCCTTTACGGTCGAAAAAGATGTGCTCCTGGGCGCGCTGGCCCTGCTGCTACTCACATCGGGCATGGACCTGGACCTCCAGCAGGCCCCGGGGACCTACATCACACCTTGCTCTTGCCTCCCTTACAGCTGAAAAGGTCCATGCTTTTGCCCTGGCCCTTCTGAAATTCCCTCTCCATTTAGCCGAGGCAGTGAGTCGGCCTCCTGTCTCCCTTTACGGTCGAAAAAGATGTGCTCCTGGGCGCGCTGGCCCTGCTGCTACTCACATCGGGCATGGACCTGGACCTCCAGCAGGCCCCGGGGACCTACATCACACCTTGCTCTTGCCTCCCTTACAGCTGAAAAGGTCCATGCTTTTGCCCTGGCCCTGCTGAAATTCCCTCTCCATTTAGCCGAGGCAGTGAGTCGGCCTCCTGTCTCCCTTTACGGTCGAAAAAGATGTGCTCCTGGGCGCGCTGGCCCTGCTGCTACTCACATCGGGCATGGACCTGGACCTCCAGCAGGCCCCGGGGACCTACATCGCACATTGCTCTTCCCTCCCTTGCAGCTGAAAAAGGTCCATGCCTGTGCCCTGGCCCTGCTGAAATTGCCTCTCCATTTAGCCGAGGCAGTGAGTCGGCCTCCTGTCTCCCTTTACGGTCGAAAAAGATGTGCTCCTGGGCGCGCTGGCCCTGCTGCTACTCACATCGGGCATGGACCTGGACCTCCAGCAGGCCCCGGGGACCTACATCGCACATTGCTCTTCCCTCCCTTGCAGCTGAAAAAGGTCCATGCCTGTGCCCTGGCCCTGCTGAAATTGCCTCTCCATTTAGCAGAGGCAGTGAGTCGGCCTCCTGTCTCCCTTTACGGTCGAAAAAGATGTGCTCCTGGGCGCGCTGGCCCTGCTGCTACTCACATCGGGCATGGACCTGGACCTCCAGCA
>NC_138944.1:44069857-44072357 GCF_965226115.1 Aulonocara stuartgranti
TCCAGCAGGCCCCGGGGACCCACATTACCCCCCCCCCCTTCCCCCTGCAGTTACCCTGTACCACATGTCTAGCATGGACCTTGACTTCCAGCAGGCCCCGTGGACCCACATTACCCCCCCCCCCCCCCCCTGCAGTTACCCTGTGCCACATATCTAGCATGGACCTGGACCTCCAGCAGGCCCTGGGGACCCACATTACCCCCCCCTGCAGTTACCCTGTGCCACATATCTAGCATGGACCTGGACCTCCAGCAGGCCCTGGGGACCCACATACTCCCCTGCTCTACTCCCCCACTAGCTTTCCTTTCTTGCAGTTACGCTCCAGCGCATATCCAGCATGGACCTTGACCTCCAGCAGGCCCCGTGAACCCACATTACCCCCCCCCCCCCTCCTGCAGTTACCCTGTACCACGTATCTAGCATGGACCTGGACCTCCAGCAGGCCCCGGGGACCCACATTACCCCCCCCCCCCCCCACCTTCCCCCTGCAGTTACCCTGTACCACATGTCTAGCATGGACCTTGACTTCCAGCAGGCCCCGTGGACCCACATTACCCCCCCCCCCCCTGCAGTTACCCCGTACCACATATCTAGCACGGACCTTGACCTCCAGCAGGCCCCGGGGACCCACATTACCCCCCCCCCCTTCCCCCTGCAGTTACCCTGTACCACATGTCTAGCATGGACCTTGACTTCCAGCAGGCCCCGTGGACCCACATTACCCCCCCCCCCCCTGCAGTTACCCTGTGCCACATATCTAGCATGGACCTGGACCTCCAGCAGGCCCTGGGGACCCACATACTCCCCTGCTCTACTCCCCCACTAGCTTTCCTTTCTTGCAGTTACGCTCCAGCGCATATCCAGCATGGACCTTGACCTCCAGCAGGCCCCGTGAACCCACATTACCCCCCCCCCCCTCCTGCAGTTACCCTGTACCACGTATCTAGCATGGACCTGGACCTCCAGCAGGCCCCGGGGACCCACACTTAAGCCCCCTCCCACTAACAAAGCAGAACACCACTGGCAAAATCCTCGTGCCCCTGGTACTCCAGAAAGCACATTGAAATGTGCCCCTGGTACACTGCGCAGAAGAACTGCCGCACACACACACACACACACGCACGCACGCACGCACGCACGCACGCACGCACGCACGCATGCACGCGCGCACGCACTGCTTGTGCCTATGGTACGACAACTTTTCTCGTGCCTATGGTACAACAACTTTCCTCCGTGCCCCTGGTACGACAGCTTTTCTCGTGCCTATGGTACAACAACTTTTCTCGTGCCTATGGTACAACAACTTTTCGCCGTGCCCCTGGTACACCGCTCAGTAGCCCTTTGCCACACAAACTCTCCTCGTGCCTATGGTACGACAACTTTTCTCGTGCCTATGGTACGACAACTTTCCTCCGTGCCCCTGGTACGACAGCTTTTCTCGTGCCTATGGTACAACAACTTTTCTCGTGCCTATGGTACAACAACTTTTCGCCGTGCCCCTGGTACACCGCTCAGTAGCACTTTGCCACACAAACTCTCCTCGTGACTATGGTACGACAACTTTTCTCGTGCCTATGGTACAACAACTTTCCTCCGTGCCCCTGGTACGACAGCTTTTCTCGTGCCTATGGTACAACAACTTTTCGCCGTGCCCCTGGTACACCGCTCAGTAGCACTTTGCCACACACACACTCCTCGTGCCTATGGTACGACAACTTTTCTCGTGCCTATGGTACGACAACTTTTCTCGTGCCTATGGTACAACAACTTTTCGCCGTGCCCCTGGTACACCGCTCAGTAGCACTTTGCCACACAAACTCTCCTCGTGCCTATGGTACGACAACTTTCCTCCGTGCCCCTGGTACGACAGCTTTTCTCGTGCCTATGGTACAACAACTTTTCTCGTGCCTATGGTACAACAACTTTTCGCCGTGCCCCTGGTACACCGCTCAGTAGCACTTTGCCACACACACACTCCTCGTGCCTATGGTACGACAACTTTTCTCGTGCCTATGGTACGACAACTTTTCTCGTGCCTATGGTACAACAACCTTTCCCCGTGCCCCTGGTACACTGCGCAGAAACTCTTTGCCACACACACACACCACTTGTGCCTATGGTACGACAACAGGCCCCGGGGACCTACATCACACCTTGCTCTTGCCTCCCTTACAGCTGAAAAAGGTCCATGCCTGTGCCCTGGCCCTGCTGAAATTCCCTCTCCATTTAGCCGAGGCAGAGAGTCGCCCTCCTCTCTCCTTTACGGTCGAAAAAGATGTGCTCCTGGGCGCGCTGGCCCTGCTGCTACTCACATCGGGCATGGACCTGGACCTCCAGCAGGCCCCGGGGACCTACATCGCACATTGCTCTTCCCTCCCTTGCAGCTGAAAAAGGTCCATGCCTGTGCCCTGGCCCTGCTGAAATTCCCTCTCCATTTAGCCGAGGCAGTGAGTTGGCCTCCTGTCTCCCTTTACGGTCGAAAAAGATGTGCTCCTGGGCG
>NC_138944.1:44084857-44087357 GCF_965226115.1 Aulonocara stuartgranti
CCTGGTACGACAGCTTTTCTCGTGCCTATGGTACAACAACTTTTCGCCGTGCCCCTGGTACACCGCTCAGTAGCACTTTGCCACACACACACTCCTCGTGCCTATGGTACGACAACTTTTCTCGTGCCTATGGTACGACAACTTTTCTCGTGCCTATGGTACAACAACTTTTCGCCGTGCCCCTGGTACACCGCTCAGTAGCACTTTGCCACACAAACTCTCCTCGTGCCTATGGTACGACAACTTTCCTCCGTGCCCCTGGTACGACAGCTTTTCTCGTGCCTATGGTACAACAACTTTTCTCGTGCCTATGGTACAACAACTTTTCGCCGTGCCCCTGGTACACCGCTCAGTAGCACTTTGCCACACACACACTCCTCGTGCCTATGGTACGACAACTTTTCTCGTGCCTATGGTACGACAACTTTTCTCGTGCCTATGGTACAACAACCTTTCCCCGTGCCCCTGGTACACTGCGCAGAAACTCTTTGCCACACACACACACCACTTGTGCCTATGGTACGACAACAGGCCCCGGGGACCTACATCACACCTTGCTCTTGCCTCCCTTACAGCTGAAAAAGGTCCATGCCTGTGCCCTGGCCCTGCTGAAATTCCCTCTCCATTTAGCCGAGGCAGAGAGTCGCCCTCCTCTCTCCTTTACGGTCGAAAAAGATGTGCTCCTGGGCGCGCTGGCCCTGCTGCTACTCACATCGGGCATGGACCTGGACCTCCAGCAGGCCCCGGGGACCTACATCGCACATTGCTCTTCCCTCCCTTGCAGCTGAAAAAGGTCCATGCCTGTGCCCTGGCCCTGCTGAAATTCCCTCTCCATTTAGCCGAGGCAGTGAGTTGGCCTCCTGTCTCCCTTTACGGTCGAAAAAGATGTGCTCCTGGGCGCGCTGGCCCTGCTGCTACTCACATCGGGCATGGACCTGGACCTCCAGCAGGCCCCGGGGACCTACATCGCACATTGCTCTTGCCTCCCTTACAGCTGAAAAAGGTCCATGCCTGTGCCCTGGCCCTGCTGAAATTCCCTCTCCATTTAGCCGAGGCAGTGAGTCGGCCTCCTGTCTCCCTTTACGGTCGAAAAAGATGTGCTCCTGGGCGCGCTGGCCCTGCTGCTACTCACATCGGGCATGGACCTGGACCTCCAGCAGGCCCCGGGGACCTACATCGCACATTGCTCTTGCCTCCCTTACAGCTGAAAAAGGTCCATGCCTGTGCCCTGGCCCTGCTGAAATTCCCTCTCCATTTAGCCGAGGCAGTGAGTCGGCCTCCTGTCTCCCTTTACGGTCGAAAAAGATGTGCTCCTGGGCGCGCTGGCCCTGCTGCTACTCACATCGGGCATGGACCTGGACCTCCAGCAGGCCCCGGGGACCTACATCACACCTTGCTCTTGCCTCCCTTACAGCTGAAAAAGGTCCATGCCTGTGCCCTGGCCCTGCTGAAATTGCCTCTCCATTTAGCCGAGGCAGTGAGTCGGCCTCCTGTCTCCCTTTACGGTCGAAAAAGATGTGCTCCTGGGCGCGCTGGCCCTGCTGCTACTCACATCGGGCATGGACCTGGACCTCCAGCAGGCCCCGGGGACCTACATCACACCTTGCTCTTGCCTCCCTTACAGCTGAAAAAGGTCCATGCCTGTGCCCTGGCCCTGCTGAAATTCCCTCTCCATTTAGCCGTGGCAGTGAGTCGGCCTCCTGTCTCCCTTTACGGTCGAAAAAGATGTGCTCCTGGGCGCGCTGGCCCTGCTGCTACTCACATCGGGCATGGACCTGGACCTCCAGCAGGCCCCGGGGACCTACATCACACCTTGCTCTTGCCTCCCTTACAGCTGAAAAGGTCCATGCTTTTGCCCTGGCCCTGCTGAAATTCCCTCTCCATTTAGCCGAGGCAGTGAGTCGGCCTCCTGTCTCCCTTTACGGTCGAAAAAGATGTGCTCCTGGGCGCGCTGGCCCTGCTGCTACTCACATCGGGCATGGACCTGGACCTCCAGCAGGCCCCGGGGACCTACATCGCACATTGCTCTTCCCTCCCTTGCAGCTGAAAAAGGTCCATGCCTGTGCCCTGGCCCTGCTGAAATTCCCTCTCCATTTAGCCGAGGCAGTGAGTCGGCCTCCTGTCTCCCTTTACGGTCGAAAAAGATGTGCTCCTGGGCGCGCTGGCCCTGCTGCTACTCACATCGGGCATGGACCTGGACCTCCAGCAGGCCCCGGGGACCTACATCGCACATTGCTCTTCCCTCCCTTGCAGCTGAAAAAGGTCCATGCCTGTGCCCTGGCCCTGCTGAAATTGCCTCTCCATTTAGCAGAGGCAGTGAGTCGGCCTCCTGTCTCCCTTTACGGTCGAAAAAGATGTGCTCCTGGGCGCGCTGGCCCTGCTGCTACTCACATCGGGCATGGACCTGGACCTCCAGCAGGCCCCGGGGACCTACATCACACCTTGCTCTTGCCTCCCTTACAGCTGAAAAGGTCCATGCTTTTGCCCTGGCCCTTCTGAA
>NC_138944.1:44097357-44099857 GCF_965226115.1 Aulonocara stuartgranti
CTTCCAGCAGGCCCCGTGGACCCACATTACCCCCCCCCCCCCTGCAGTTACCCTGTGCCACATATCTAGCATGGACCTGGACCTCCAGCAGGCCCTGGGGACCCACATACTCCCCTGCTCTACTCCCCCACTAGCTTTCCTTTCTTGCAGTTACGCTCCAGCGCATATCCAGCATGGACCTTGACCTCCAGCAGGCCCCGTGAACCCACATTACCCCCCCCCCCCTCCTGCAGTTACCCTGTACCACGTATCTAGCATGGACCTGGACCTCCAGCAGGCCCCGGGGACCCACACTTAAGCCCCCTCCCACTAACAAAGCAGAACACCACTGGCAAAATCCTCGTGCCCCTGGTACTCCAGAAAGCACATTGAAATGTGCCCCTGGTACACTGCGCAGAAGAACTGCCGCACACACACACACACACACGCACGCACGCACGCACGCACGCACGCACGCATGCACGCGCGCACGCACTGCTTGTGCCTATGGTACGACAACTTTTCTCGTGCCTATGGTACAACAACTTTCCTCCGTGCCCCTGGTACGACAGCTTTTCTCGTGCCTATGGTACAACAACTTTTCTCGTGCCTATGGTACAACAACTTTTCGCCGTGCCCCTGGTACACCGCTCAGTAGCCCTTTGCCACACAAACTCTCCTCGTGCCTATGGTACGACAACTTTTCTCGTGCCTATGGTACGACAACTTTCCTCCGTGCCCCTGGTACGACAGCTTTTCTCGTGCCTATGGTACAACAACTTTTCTCGTGCCTATGGTACAACAACTTTTCGCCGTGCCCCTGGTACACCGCTCAGTAGCACTTTGCCACACAAACTCTCCTCGTGACTATGGTACGACAACTTTTCTCGTGCCTATGGTACAACAACTTTCCTCCGTGCCCCTGGTACGACAGCTTTTCTCGTGCCTATGGTACAACAACTTTTCGCCGTGCCCCTGGTACACCGCTCAGTAGCACTTTGCCACACACACACTCCTCGTGCCTATGGTACGACAACTTTTCTCGTGCCTATGGTACGACAACTTTTCTCGTGCCTATGGTACAACAACTTTTCGCCGTGCCCCTGGTACACCGCTCAGTAGCACTTTGCCACACAAACTCTCCTCGTGCCTATGGTACGACAACTTTCCTCCGTGCCCCTGGTACGACAGCTTTTCTCGTGCCTATGGTACAACAACTTTTCTCGTGCCTATGGTACAACAACTTTTCGCCGTGCCCCTGGTACACCGCTCAGTAGCACTTTGCCACACACACACTCCTCGTGCCTATGGTACGACAACTTTTCTCGTGCCTATGGTACGACAACTTTTCTCGTGCCTATGGTACAACAACCTTTCCCCGTGCCCCTGGTACACTGCGCAGAAACTCTTTGCCACACACACACACCACTTGTGCCTATGGTACGACAACAGGCCCCGGGGACCTACATCACACCTTGCTCTTGCCTCCCTTACAGCTGAAAAAGGTCCATGCCTGTGCCCTGGCCCTGCTGAAATTCCCTCTCCATTTAGCCGAGGCAGAGAGTCGCCCTCCTCTCTCCTTTACGGTCGAAAAAGATGTGCTCCTGGGCGCGCTGGCCCTGCTGCTACTCACATCGGGCATGGACCTGGACCTCCAGCAGGCCCCGGGGACCTACATCGCACATTGCTCTTCCCTCCCTTGCAGCTGAAAAAGGTCCATGCCTGTGCCCTGGCCCTGCTGAAATTCCCTCTCCATTTAGCCGAGGCAGTGAGTTGGCCTCCTGTCTCCCTTTACGGTCGAAAAAGATGTGCTCCTGGGCGCGCTGGCCCTGCTGCTACTCACATCGGGCATGGACCTGGACCTCCAGCAGGCCCCGGGGACCTACATCGCACATTGCTCTTGCCTCCCTTACAGCTGAAAAAGGTCCATGCCTGTGCCCTGGCCCTGCTGAAATTCCCTCTCCATTTAGCCGAGGCAGTGAGTCGGCCTCCTGTCTCCCTTTACGGTCGAAAAAGATGTGCTCCTGGGCGCGCTGGCCCTGCTGCTACTCACATCGGGCATGGACCTGGACCTCCAGCAGGCCCCGGGGACCTACATCGCACATTGCTCTTGCCTCCCTTACAGCTGAAAAAGGTCCATGCCTGTGCCCTGGCCCTGCTGAAATTCCCTCTCCATTTAGCCGAGGCAGTGAGTCGGCCTCCTGTCTCCCTTTACGGTCGAAAAAGATGTGCTCCTGGGCGCGCTGGCCCTGCTGCTACTCACATCGGGCATGGACCTGGACCTCCAGCAGGCCCCGGGGACCTACATCACACCTTGCTCTTGCCTCCCTTACAGCTGAAAAAGGTCCATGCCTGTGCCCTGGCCCTGCTGAAATTGCCTCTCCATTTAGCCGAGGCAGTGAGTCGGCCTCCTGTCTCCCTTTACGGTCGAAAAAGATGTGCTCCTGGGCGCGCTGGCCCTGCTGCTACTCACATCGGGCATGGACCTGGACCTCCAGCAGGCCCCGGGGACCTACATCAC
>NC_138944.1:44109857-44112357 GCF_965226115.1 Aulonocara stuartgranti
AAAAGATGTGCTCCTGGCGCACTGGCCCTGCTGAAAATCTCTCTCCATTTGGCCGAGGCAGAGAGTCGGCCTCCTCTCTCCCTTACGGTCGAAAAAGATGTGCTGCTGTCGAACTGGCCATTACATCCTCACCTGATCTAGTCCCCCATTAGATCCCCCCCCCCCCCCCCCCCCGCAGTTACCCCGTACCACATATCTAGCACGGACCTTGACCTCCAGCAGGCCCCGGGGACCCACATTACCCCCCCCCCCCTTCCCCCTGCAGTTACCCTGTACCACATGTCTAGCATGGACCTTGACTTCCAGCAGGCCCCGTGGACCCACATTACCCCCCCCCCCCCCCCCCTGCAGTTACCCTGTGCCACATATCTAGCATGGACCTGGACCTCCAGCAGGCCCTGGGGACCCACATTACCCCCCCCTGCAGTTACCCTGTGCCACATATCTAGCATGGACCTGGACCTCCAGCAGGCCCTGGGGACCCACATACTCCCCTGCTCTACTCCCCCACTAGCTTTCCTTTCTTGCAGTTACGCTCCAGCGCATATCCAGCATGGACCTTGACCTCCAGCAGGCCCCGTGAACCCACATTACCCCCCCCCCCCCCCTCCTGCAGTTACCCTGTACCACGTATCTAGCATGGACCTGGACCTCCAGCAGGCCCCGGGGACCCACATTACCCCCCCCCCCCCCCACCTTCCCCCTGCAGTTACCCTGTACCACATGTCTAGCATGGACCTTGACTTCCAGCAGGCCCCGTGGACCCACATTACCCCCCCCCCCCCTGCAGTTACCCCGTACCACATATCTAGCACGGACCTTGACCTCCAGCAGGCCCCGGGGACCCACATTACCCCCCCCCCCCCTTCCCCCTGCAGTTACCCTGTACCACATGTCTAGCATGGACCTTGACTTCCAGCAGGCCCCGTGGACCCACATTACCCCCCCCCCCCCTGCAGTTACCCTGTGCCACATATCTAGCATGGACCTGGACCTCCAGCAGGCCCTGGGGACCCACATACTCCCCTGCTCTACTCCCCCACTAGCTTTCCTTTCTTGCAGTTACGCTCCAGCGCATATCCAGCATGGACCTTGACCTCCAGCAGGCCCCGTGAACCCACATTACCCCCCCCCCCCCTCCTGCAGTTACCCTGTACCACGTATCTAGCATGGACCTGGACCTCCAGCAGGCCCCGGGGACCCACACTTAAGCCCCCTCCCACTAACAAAGCAGAACACCACTGGCAAAATCCTCGTGCCCCTGGTACTCCAGAAAGCACATTGAAATGTGCCCCTGGTACACTGCGCAGAAGAACTGCCGCACACACACACACACACACGCACGCACGCACGCACGCACGCACGCACGCATGCACGCGCGCACGCACTGCTTGTGCCTATGGTACGACAACTTTTCTCGTGCCTATGGTACAACAACTTTCCTCCGTGCCCCTGGTACGACAGCTTTTCTCGTGCCTATGGTACAACAACTTTTCTCGTGCCTATGGTACAACAACTTTTCGCCGTGCCCCTGGTACACCGCTCAGTAGCCCTTTGCCACACAAACTCTCCTCGTGCCTATGGTACGACAACTTTTCTCGTGCCTATGGTACGACAACTTTCCTCCGTGCCCCTGGTACGACAGCTTTTCTCGTGCCTATGGTACAACAACTTTTCTCGTGCCTATGGTACAACAACTTTTCGCCGTGCCCCTGGTACACCGCTCAGTAGCACTTTGCCACACAAACTCTCCTCGTGACTATGGTACGACAACTTTTCTCGTGCCTATGGTACAACAACTTTCCTCCGTGCCCCTGGTACGACAGCTTTTCTCGTGCCTATGGTACAACAACTTTTCGCCGTGCCCCTGGTACACCGCTCAGTAGCACTTTGCCACACACACACTCCTCGTGCCTATGGTACGACAACTTTTCTCGTGCCTATGGTACGACAACTTTTCTCGTGCCTATGGTACAACAACTTTTCGCCGTGCCCCTGGTACACCGCTCAGTAGCACTTTGCCACACAAACTCTCCTCGTGCCTATGGTACGACAACTTTCCTCCGTGCCCCTGGTACGACAGCTTTTCTCGTGCCTATGGTACAACAACTTTTCTCGTGCCTATGGTACAACAACTTTTCGCCGTGCCCCTGGTACACCGCTCAGTAGCACTTTGCCACACACACACTCCTCGTGCCTATGGTACGACAACTTTTCTCGTGCCTATGGTACGACAACTTTTCTCGTGCCTATGGTACAACAACCTTTCCCCGTGCCCCTGGTACACTGCGCAGAAACTCTTTGCCACACACACACACCACTTGTGCCTATGGTACGACAACAGGCCCCGGGGACCTACATCACACCTTGCTCTTGCCTCCCTTACAGCTGAAAAAGGTCCATGCCTGTGCCCTGGCCCTGCTGAAATTCCCTCTCCATTTAGCCGAGGCAGAGAGTCGCCCTCCTCTCTCCTTTACGGTCGAAAAAGATGTGCTCCTGG
>NC_138944.1:44124857-44127357 GCF_965226115.1 Aulonocara stuartgranti
CGTGCCTATGGTACGACAACTTTCCTCCGTGCCCCTGGTACGACAGCTTTTCTCGTGCCTATGGTACAACAACTTTTCTCGTGCCTATGGTACAACAACTTTTCGCCGTGCCCCTGGTACACCGCTCAGTAGCACTTTGCCACACAAACTCTCCTCGTGACTATGGTACGACAACTTTTCTCGTGCCTATGGTACAACAACTTTCCTCCGTGCCCCTGGTACGACAGCTTTTCTCGTGCCTATGGTACAACAACTTTTCGCCGTGCCCCTGGTACACCGCTCAGTAGCACTTTGCCACACACACACTCCTCGTGCCTATGGTACGACAACTTTTCTCGTGCCTATGGTACGACAACTTTTCTCGTGCCTATGGTACAACAACTTTTCGCCGTGCCCCTGGTACACCGCTCAGTAGCACTTTGCCACACAAACTCTCCTCGTGCCTATGGTACGACAACTTTCCTCCGTGCCCCTGGTACGACAGCTTTTCTCGTGCCTATGGTACAACAACTTTTCTCGTGCCTATGGTACAACAACTTTTCGCCGTGCCCCTGGTACACCGCTCAGTAGCACTTTGCCACACACACACTCCTCGTGCCTATGGTACGACAACTTTTCTCGTGCCTATGGTACGACAACTTTTCTCGTGCCTATGGTACAACAACCTTTCCCCGTGCCCCTGGTACACTGCGCAGAAACTCTTTGCCACACACACACACCACTTGTGCCTATGGTACGACAACAGGCCCCGGGGACCTACATCACACCTTGCTCTTGCCTCCCTTACAGCTGAAAAAGGTCCATGCCTGTGCCCTGGCCCTGCTGAAATTCCCTCTCCATTTAGCCGAGGCAGAGAGTCGCCCTCCTCTCTCCTTTACGGTCGAAAAAGATGTGCTCCTGGGCGCGCTGGCCCTGCTGCTACTCACATCGGGCATGGACCTGGACCTCCAGCAGGCCCCGGGGACCTACATCGCACATTGCTCTTCCCTCCCTTGCAGCTGAAAAAGGTCCATGCCTGTGCCCTGGCCCTGCTGAAATTCCCTCTCCATTTAGCCGAGGCAGTGAGTTGGCCTCCTGTCTCCCTTTACGGTCGAAAAAGATGTGCTCCTGGGCGCGCTGGCCCTGCTGCTACTCACATCGGGCATGGACCTGGACCTCCAGCAGGCCCCGGGGACCTACATCGCACATTGCTCTTGCCTCCCTTACAGCTGAAAAAGGTCCATGCCTGTGCCCTGGCCCTGCTGAAATTCCCTCTCCATTTAGCCGAGGCAGTGAGTCGGCCTCCTGTCTCCCTTTACGGTCGAAAAAGATGTGCTCCTGGGCGCGCTGGCCCTGCTGCTACTCACATCGGGCATGGACCTGGACCTCCAGCAGGCCCCGGGGACCTACATCGCACATTGCTCTTGCCTCCCTTACAGCTGAAAAAGGTCCATGCCTGTGCCCTGGCCCTGCTGAAATTCCCTCTCCATTTAGCCGAGGCAGTGAGTCGGCCTCCTGTCTCCCTTTACGGTCGAAAAAGATGTGCTCCTGGGCGCGCTGGCCCTGCTGCTACTCACATCGGGCATGGACCTGGACCTCCAGCAGGCCCCGGGGACCTACATCACACCTTGCTCTTGCCTCCCTTACAGCTGAAAAAGGTCCATGCCTGTGCCCTGGCCCTGCTGAAATTGCCTCTCCATTTAGCCGAGGCAGTGAGTCGGCCTCCTGTCTCCCTTTACGGTCGAAAAAGATGTGCTCCTGGGCGCGCTGGCCCTGCTGCTACTCACATCGGGCATGGACCTGGACCTCCAGCAGGCCCCGGGGACCTACATCACACCTTGCTCTTGCCTCCCTTACAGCTGAAAAAGGTCCATGCCTGTGCCCTGGCCCTGCTGAAATTCCCTCTCCATTTAGCCGTGGCAGTGAGTCGGCCTCCTGTCTCCCTTTACGGTCGAAAAAGATGTGCTCCTGGGCGCGCTGGCCCTGCTGCTACTCACATCGGGCATGGACCTGGACCTCCAGCAGGCCCCGGGGACCTACATCACACCTTGCTCTTGCCTCCCTTACAGCTGAAAAGGTCCATGCTTTTGCCCTGGCCCTGCTGAAATTCCCTCTCCATTTAGCCGAGGCAGTGAGTCGGCCTCCTGTCTCCCTTTACGGTCGAAAAAGATGTGCTCCTGGGCGCGCTGGCCCTGCTGCTACTCACATCGGGCATGGACCTGGACCTCCAGCAGGCCCCGGGGACCTACATCGCACATTGCTCTTCCCTCCCTTGCAGCTGAAAAAGGTCCATGCCTGTGCCCTGGCCCTGCTGAAATTCCCTCTCCATTTAGCCGAGGCAGTGAGTCGGCCTCCTGTCTCCCTTTACGGTCGAAAAAGATGTGCTCCTGGGCGCGCTGGCCCTGCTGCTACTCACATCGGGCATGGACCTGGACCTCCAGCAGGCCCCGGGGACCTACATCGCACATTGCTCTTCCCTCCCTTGCAGCTGAAAAAGGTCCATGCCTGTGCCCTGGCCCTG
>NC_138944.1:44137357-44139857 GCF_965226115.1 Aulonocara stuartgranti
TTCCCCCTGCAGTTACCCTGTACCACATGTCTAGCATGGACCTTGACTTCCAGCAGGCCCCGTGGACCCACATTACCCCCCCCCCCCCTGCAGTTACCCCGTACCACATATCTAGCACGGACCTTGACCTCCAGCAGGCCCCGGGGACCCACATTACCCCCCCCCCCCTTCCCCCTGCAGTTACCCTGTACCACATGTCTAGCATGGACCTTGACTTCCAGCAGGCCCCGTGGACCCACATTACCCCCCCCCCCCCTGCAGTTACCCTGTGCCACATATCTAGCATGGACCTGGACCTCCAGCAGGCCCTGGGGACCCACATACTCCCCTGCTCTACTCCCCCACTAGCTTTCCTTTCTTGCAGTTACGCTCCAGCGCATATCCAGCATGGACCTTGACCTCCAGCAGGCCCCGTGAACCCACATTACCCCCCCCCCCCTCCTGCAGTTACCCTGTACCACGTATCTAGCATGGACCTGGACCTCCAGCAGGCCCCGGGGACCCACACTTAAGCCCCCTCCCACTAACAAAGCAGAACACCACTGGCAAAATCCTCGTGCCCCTGGTACTCCAGAAAGCACATTGAAATGTGCCCCTGGTACACTGCGCAGAAGAACTGCCGCACACACACACACACACACGCACGCACGCACGCACGCACGCACGCACGCATGCACGCGCGCACGCACTGCTTGTGCCTATGGTACGACAACTTTTCTCGTGCCTATGGTACAACAACTTTCCTCCGTGCCCCTGGTACGACAGCTTTTCTCGTGCCTATGGTACAACAACTTTTCTCGTGCCTATGGTACAACAACTTTTCGCCGTGCCCCTGGTACACCGCTCAGTAGCCCTTTGCCACACAAACTCTCCTCGTGCCTATGGTACGACAACTTTTCTCGTGCCTATGGTACGACAACTTTCCTCCGTGCCCCTGGTACGACAGCTTTTCTCGTGCCTATGGTACAACAACTTTTCTCGTGCCTATGGTACAACAACTTTTCGCCGTGCCCCTGGTACACCGCTCAGTAGCACTTTGCCACACAAACTCTCCTCGTGACTATGGTACGACAACTTTTCTCGTGCCTATGGTACAACAACTTTCCTCCGTGCCCCTGGTACGACAGCTTTTCTCGTGCCTATGGTACAACAACTTTTCGCCGTGCCCCTGGTACACCGCTCAGTAGCACTTTGCCACACACACACTCCTCGTGCCTATGGTACGACAACTTTTCTCGTGCCTATGGTACGACAACTTTTCTCGTGCCTATGGTACAACAACTTTTCGCCGTGCCCCTGGTACACCGCTCAGTAGCACTTTGCCACACAAACTCTCCTCGTGCCTATGGTACGACAACTTTCCTCCGTGCCCCTGGTACGACAGCTTTTCTCGTGCCTATGGTACAACAACTTTTCTCGTGCCTATGGTACAACAACTTTTCGCCGTGCCCCTGGTACACCGCTCAGTAGCACTTTGCCACACACACACTCCTCGTGCCTATGGTACGACAACTTTTCTCGTGCCTATGGTACGACAACTTTTCTCGTGCCTATGGTACAACAACCTTTCCCCGTGCCCCTGGTACACTGCGCAGAAACTCTTTGCCACACACACACACCACTTGTGCCTATGGTACGACAACAGGCCCCGGGGACCTACATCACACCTTGCTCTTGCCTCCCTTACAGCTGAAAAAGGTCCATGCCTGTGCCCTGGCCCTGCTGAAATTCCCTCTCCATTTAGCCGAGGCAGAGAGTCGCCCTCCTCTCTCCTTTACGGTCGAAAAAGATGTGCTCCTGGGCGCGCTGGCCCTGCTGCTACTCACATCGGGCATGGACCTGGACCTCCAGCAGGCCCCGGGGACCTACATCGCACATTGCTCTTCCCTCCCTTGCAGCTGAAAAAGGTCCATGCCTGTGCCCTGGCCCTGCTGAAATTCCCTCTCCATTTAGCCGAGGCAGTGAGTTGGCCTCCTGTCTCCCTTTACGGTCGAAAAAGATGTGCTCCTGGGCGCGCTGGCCCTGCTGCTACTCACATCGGGCATGGACCTGGACCTCCAGCAGGCCCCGGGGACCTACATCGCACATTGCTCTTGCCTCCCTTACAGCTGAAAAAGGTCCATGCCTGTGCCCTGGCCCTGCTGAAATTCCCTCTCCATTTAGCCGAGGCAGTGAGTCGGCCTCCTGTCTCCCTTTACGGTCGAAAAAGATGTGCTCCTGGGCGCGCTGGCCCTGCTGCTACTCACATCGGGCATGGACCTGGACCTCCAGCAGGCCCCGGGGACCTACATCGCACATTGCTCTTGCCTCCCTTACAGCTGAAAAAGGTCCATGCCTGTGCCCTGGCCCTGCTGAAATTCCCTCTCCATTTAGCCGAGGCAGTGAGTCGGCCTCCTGTCTCCCTTTACGGTCGAAAAAGATGTGCTCCTGGGCGCGCTGGCCCTGCTGCTACTCACATCGGGCATGGACCTGGACCTCCAGCAGGCCCCGGGGACCTACA
>NC_138944.1:44159857-44164857 GCF_965226115.1 Aulonocara stuartgranti
CGTCCGAGCATTGCCGAGGGTGTCTGCTGACTTGCGCATCTTCAGACACCCGTCTCCCATAAATGACGGAGGGCACCTTTGCTACTCATTACCCTTAGACTGCTCAACTGGAGAGGGGAGAAAAAAGGGCCCTGGCCGAGGTGGTGAGTCGGCCTCCTCTCTCCCTCACGGTTGAAAAAGATGTGCTCCTGGCGCACTGGCCCTGCTGAAAATCTCTCTCCATTTGGCCGAGGCAGAGAGTCGGCCTCCTCTCTCCCTTACGGTCGAAAAAGATGTGCTGCTGTCGAACTGGCCATTACATCCTCACCTGATCTAGTCCCCCATTAGATCCCCCCCCCCCCCCCCCCCCGCAGTTACCCCGTACCACATATCTAGCACGGACCTTGACCTCCAGCAGGCCCCGGGGACCCACATTACCCCCCCCCCCCTTCCCCCTGCAGTTACCCTGTACCACATGTCTAGCATGGACCTTGACTTCCAGCAGGCCCCGTGGACCCACATTACCCCCCCCCCCCCCCCCCTGCAGTTACCCTGTGCCACATATCTAGCATGGACCTGGACCTCCAGCAGGCCCTGGGGACCCACATTACCCCCCCCTGCAGTTACCCTGTGCCACATATCTAGCATGGACCTGGACCTCCAGCAGGCCCTGGGGACCCACATACTCCCCTGCTCTACTCCCCCACTAGCTTTCCTTTCTTGCAGTTACGCTCCAGCGCATATCCAGCATGGACCTTGACCTCCAGCAGGCCCCGTGAACCCACATTACCCCCCCCCCCCCCCTCCTGCAGTTACCCTGTACCACGTATCTAGCATGGACCTGGACCTCCAGCAGGCCCCGGGGACCCACATTACCCCCCCCCCCCCCCACCTTCCCCCTGCAGTTACCCTGTACCACATGTCTAGCATGGACCTTGACTTCCAGCAGGCCCCGTGGACCCACATTACCCCCCCCCCCCCTGCAGTTACCCCGTACCACATATCTAGCACGGACCTTGACCTCCAGCAGGCCCCGGGGACCCACATTACCCCCCCCCCCCCTTCCCCCTGCAGTTACCCTGTACCACATGTCTAGCATGGACCTTGACTTCCAGCAGGCCCCGTGGACCCACATTACCCCCCCCCCCCCTGCAGTTACCCTGTGCCACATATCTAGCATGGACCTGGACCTCCAGCAGGCCCTGGGGACCCACATACTCCCCTGCTCTACTCCCCCACTAGCTTTCCTTTCTTGCAGTTACGCTCCAGCGCATATCCAGCATGGACCTTGACCTCCAGCAGGCCCCGTGAACCCACATTACCCCCCCCCCCCCTCCTGCAGTTACCCTGTACCACGTATCTAGCATGGACCTGGACCTCCAGCAGGCCCCGGGGACCCACACTTAAGCCCCCTCCCACTAACAAAGCAGAACACCACTGGCAAAATCCTCGTGCCCCTGGTACTCCAGAAAGCACATTGAAATGTGCCCCTGGTACACTGCGCAGAAGAACTGCCGCACACACACACACACACACGCACGCACGCACGCACGCACGCACGCACGCATGCACGCGCGCACGCACTGCTTGTGCCTATGGTACGACAACTTTTCTCGTGCCTATGGTACAACAACTTTCCTCCGTGCCCCTGGTACGACAGCTTTTCTCGTGCCTATGGTACAACAACTTTTCTCGTGCCTATGGTACAACAACTTTTCGCCGTGCCCCTGGTACACCGCTCAGTAGCCCTTTGCCACACAAACTCTCCTCGTGCCTATGGTACGACAACTTTTCTCGTGCCTATGGTACGACAACTTTCCTCCGTGCCCCTGGTACGACAGCTTTTCTCGTGCCTATGGTACAACAACTTTTCTCGTGCCTATGGTACAACAACTTTTCGCCGTGCCCCTGGTACACCGCTCAGTAGCACTTTGCCACACAAACTCTCCTCGTGACTATGGTACGACAACTTTTCTCGTGCCTATGGTACAACAACTTTCCTCCGTGCCCCTGGTACGACAGCTTTTCTCGTGCCTATGGTACAACAACTTTTCGCCGTGCCCCTGGTACACCGCTCAGTAGCACTTTGCCACACACACACTCCTCGTGCCTATGGTACGACAACTTTTCTCGTGCCTATGGTACGACAACTTTTCTCGTGCCTATGGTACAACAACTTTTCGCCGTGCCCCTGGTACACCGCTCAGTAGCACTTTGCCACACAAACTCTCCTCGTGCCTATGGTACGACAACTTTCCTCCGTGCCCCTGGTACGACAGCTTTTCTCGTGCCTATGGTACAACAACTTTTCTCGTGCCTATGGTACAACAACTTTTCGCCGTGCCCCTGGTACACCGCTCAGTAGCACTTTGCCACACACACACTCCTCGTGCCTATGGTACGACAACTTTTCTCGTGCCTATGGTACGACAACTTTTCTCGTGCCTATGGTACAACAACCTTTCCCCGTGCCCCTGGTACACTGCGCAGAAACTCTTTGCCACACACACACACCACTTGTGCCTATGGTACGACAACAGGCCCCGGGGACCTACATCACACCTTGCTCTTGCCTCCCTTACAGCTGAAAAAGGTCCATGCCTGTGCCCTGGCCCTGCTGAAATTCCCTCTCCATTTAGCCGAGGCAGAGAGTCGCCCTCCTCTCTCCTTTACGGTCGAAAAAGATGTGCTCCTGGGCGCGCTGGCCCTGCTGCTACTCACATCGGGCATGGACCTGGACCTCCAGCAGGCCCCGGGGACCTACATCGCACATTGCTCTTCCCTCCCTTGCAGCTGAAAAAGGTCCATGCCTGTGCCCTGGCCCTGCTGAAATTCCCTCTCCATTTAGCCGAGGCAGTGAGTTGGCCTCCTGTCTCCCTTTACGGTCGAAAAAGATGTGCTCCTGGGCGCGCTGGCCCTGCTGCTACTCACATCGGGCATGGACCTGGACCTCCAGCAGGCCCCGGGGACCTACATCGCACATTGCTCTTGCCTCCCTTACAGCTGAAAAAGGTCCATGCCTGTGCCCTGGCCCTGCTGAAATTCCCTCTCCATTTAGCCGAGGCAGTGAGTCGGCCTCCTGTCTCCCTTTACGGTCGAAAAAGATGTGCTCCTGGGCGCGCTGGCCCTGCTGCTACTCACATCGGGCATGGACCTGGACCTCCAGCAGGCCCCGGGGACCTACATCGCACATTGCTCTTGCCTCCCTTACAGCTGAAAAAGGTCCATGCCTGTGCCCTGGCCCTGCTGAAATTCCCTCTCCATTTAGCCGAGGCAGTGAGTCGGCCTCCTGTCTCCCTTTACGGTCGAAAAAGATGTGCTCCTGGGCGCGCTGGCCCTGCTGCTACTCACATCGGGCATGGACCTGGACCTCCAGCAGGCCCCGGGGACCTACATCACACCTTGCTCTTGCCTCCCTTACAGCTGAAAAAGGTCCATGCCTGTGCCCTGGCCCTGCTGAAATTGCCTCTCCATTTAGCCGAGGCAGTGAGTCGGCCTCCTGTCTCCCTTTACGGTCGAAAAAGATGTGCTCCTGGGCGCGCTGGCCCTGCTGCTACTCACATCGGGCATGGACCTGGACCTCCAGCAGGCCCCGGGGACCTACATCACACCTTGCTCTTGCCTCCCTTACAGCTGAAAAAGGTCCATGCCTGTGCCCTGGCCCTGCTGAAATTCCCTCTCCATTTAGCCGTGGCAGTGAGTCGGCCTCCTGTCTCCCTTTACGGTCGAAAAAGATGTGCTCCTGGGCGCGCTGGCCCTGCTGCTACTCACATCGGGCATGGACCTGGACCTCCAGCAGGCCCCGGGGACCTACATCACACCTTGCTCTTGCCTCCCTTACAGCTGAAAAGGTCCATGCTTTTGCCCTGGCCCTGCTGAAATTCCCTCTCCATTTAGCCGAGGCAGTGAGTCGGCCTCCTGTCTCCCTTTACGGTCGAAAAAGATGTGCTCCTGGGCGCGCTGGCCCTGCTGCTACTCACATCGGGCATGGACCTGGACCTCCAGCAGGCCCCGGGGACCTACATCGCACATTGCTCTTCCCTCCCTTGCAGCTGAAAAAGGTCCATGCCTGTGCCCTGGCCCTGCTGAAATTCCCTCTCCATTTAGCCGAGGCAGTGAGTCGGCCTCCTGTCTCCCTTTACGGTCGAAAAAGATGTGCTCCTGGGCGCGCTGGCCCTGCTGCTACTCACATCGGGCATGGACCTGGACCTCCAGCAGGCCCCGGGGACCTACATCGCACATTGCTCTTCCCTCCCTTGCAGCTGAAAAAGGTCCATGCCTGTGCCCTGGCCCTGCTGAAATTGCCTCTCCATTTAGCAGAGGCAGTGAGTCGGCCTCCTGTCTCCCTTTACGGTCGAAAAAGATGTGCTCCTGGGCGCGCTGGCCCTGCTGCTACTCACATCGGGCATGGACCTGGACCTCCAGCAGGCCCCGGGGACCTACATCACACCTTGCTCTTGCCTCCCTTACAGCTGAAAAGGTCCATGCTTTTGCCCTGGCCCTTCTGAAATTCCCTCTCCATTTAGCCGAGGCAGTGAGTCGGCCTCCTGTCTCCCTTTACGGTCGAAAAAGATGTGCTCCTGGGCGCGCTGGCCCTGCTGCTACTCACATCGGGCATGGACCTGGACCTCCAGCAGGCCCCGGGGACCAACATACTCCTCTGCTCTACTCCCCCACTAGCTTTCCTTCTCCCGCAGTTACCCTCCACCACAAATCCAGCATGGCCCTTGCCCTCCAGCAGGCCCCGAGGACCCACATACTCCTCCGCTCTAATCCCCCATGAGCTTTCCTTCTCCTGCAGTTACCCTCCACCGCATATCCAGCATGGCCCTTGACCTCCAGCATGCCCCGGGGACGCACATCCTCCCCTGCTCTAGTCCCCCACTAGCTTACCTTTCTTGTAGTTACGCTCCAGCGCATATCCAGCATGGACCTTGACCTCCAGCAGGCCCCGGGGACGCACATCCTCCCCTGCTCTAATCCCCCACTAGCTTTCCTTCTCCTGCAGTTACCCTCCACCG
>NC_138944.1:44174857-44177357 GCF_965226115.1 Aulonocara stuartgranti
ATGGTACAACAACTTTCCTCCGTGCCCCTGGTACGACAGCTTTTCTCGTGCCTATGGTACAACAACTTTTCTCGTGCCTATGGTACAACAACTTTTCGCCGTGCCCCTGGTACACCGCTCAGTAGCCCTTTGCCACACAAACTCTCCTCGTGCCTATGGTACGACAACTTTTCTCGTGCCTATGGTACGACAACTTTCCTCCGTGCCCCTGGTACGACAGCTTTTCTCGTGCCTATGGTACAACAACTTTTCTCGTGCCTATGGTACAACAACTTTTCGCCGTGCCCCTGGTACACCGCTCAGTAGCACTTTGCCACACAAACTCTCCTCGTGACTATGGTACGACAACTTTTCTCGTGCCTATGGTACAACAACTTTCCTCCGTGCCCCTGGTACGACAGCTTTTCTCGTGCCTATGGTACAACAACTTTTCGCCGTGCCCCTGGTACACCGCTCAGTAGCACTTTGCCACACACACACTCCTCGTGCCTATGGTACGACAACTTTTCTCGTGCCTATGGTACGACAACTTTTCTCGTGCCTATGGTACAACAACTTTTCGCCGTGCCCCTGGTACACCGCTCAGTAGCACTTTGCCACACAAACTCTCCTCGTGCCTATGGTACGACAACTTTCCTCCGTGCCCCTGGTACGACAGCTTTTCTCGTGCCTATGGTACAACAACTTTTCTCGTGCCTATGGTACAACAACTTTTCGCCGTGCCCCTGGTACACCGCTCAGTAGCACTTTGCCACACACACACTCCTCGTGCCTATGGTACGACAACTTTTCTCGTGCCTATGGTACGACAACTTTTCTCGTGCCTATGGTACAACAACCTTTCCCCGTGCCCCTGGTACACTGCGCAGAAACTCTTTGCCACACACACACACCACTTGTGCCTATGGTACGACAACAGGCCCCGGGGACCTACATCACACCTTGCTCTTGCCTCCCTTACAGCTGAAAAAGGTCCATGCCTGTGCCCTGGCCCTGCTGAAATTCCCTCTCCATTTAGCCGAGGCAGAGAGTCGCCCTCCTCTCTCCTTTACGGTCGAAAAAGATGTGCTCCTGGGCGCGCTGGCCCTGCTGCTACTCACATCGGGCATGGACCTGGACCTCCAGCAGGCCCCGGGGACCTACATCGCACATTGCTCTTCCCTCCCTTGCAGCTGAAAAAGGTCCATGCCTGTGCCCTGGCCCTGCTGAAATTCCCTCTCCATTTAGCCGAGGCAGTGAGTTGGCCTCCTGTCTCCCTTTACGGTCGAAAAAGATGTGCTCCTGGGCGCGCTGGCCCTGCTGCTACTCACATCGGGCATGGACCTGGACCTCCAGCAGGCCCCGGGGACCTACATCGCACATTGCTCTTGCCTCCCTTACAGCTGAAAAAGGTCCATGCCTGTGCCCTGGCCCTGCTGAAATTCCCTCTCCATTTAGCCGAGGCAGTGAGTCGGCCTCCTGTCTCCCTTTACGGTCGAAAAAGATGTGCTCCTGGGCGCGCTGGCCCTGCTGCTACTCACATCGGGCATGGACCTGGACCTCCAGCAGGCCCCGGGGACCTACATCGCACATTGCTCTTGCCTCCCTTACAGCTGAAAAAGGTCCATGCCTGTGCCCTGGCCCTGCTGAAATTCCCTCTCCATTTAGCCGAGGCAGTGAGTCGGCCTCCTGTCTCCCTTTACGGTCGAAAAAGATGTGCTCCTGGGCGCGCTGGCCCTGCTGCTACTCACATCGGGCATGGACCTGGACCTCCAGCAGGCCCCGGGGACCTACATCACACCTTGCTCTTGCCTCCCTTACAGCTGAAAAAGGTCCATGCCTGTGCCCTGGCCCTGCTGAAATTGCCTCTCCATTTAGCCGAGGCAGTGAGTCGGCCTCCTGTCTCCCTTTACGGTCGAAAAAGATGTGCTCCTGGGCGCGCTGGCCCTGCTGCTACTCACATCGGGCATGGACCTGGACCTCCAGCAGGCCCCGGGGACCTACATCACACCTTGCTCTTGCCTCCCTTACAGCTGAAAAAGGTCCATGCCTGTGCCCTGGCCCTGCTGAAATTCCCTCTCCATTTAGCCGTGGCAGTGAGTCGGCCTCCTGTCTCCCTTTACGGTCGAAAAAGATGTGCTCCTGGGCGCGCTGGCCCTGCTGCTACTCACATCGGGCATGGACCTGGACCTCCAGCAGGCCCCGGGGACCTACATCACACCTTGCTCTTGCCTCCCTTACAGCTGAAAAGGTCCATGCTTTTGCCCTGGCCCTGCTGAAATTCCCTCTCCATTTAGCCGAGGCAGTGAGTCGGCCTCCTGTCTCCCTTTACGGTCGAAAAAGATGTGCTCCTGGGCGCGCTGGCCCTGCTGCTACTCACATCGGGCATGGACCTGGACCTCCAGCAGGCCCCGGGGACCTACATCGCACATTGCTCTTCCCTCCCTTGCAGCTGAAAAAGGTCCATGCCTGTGCCCTGGCCCTGCTGAAATTCCCTCTCCATTTAGCCGAGGCAGTGAGT
>NC_138944.1:44187357-44189857 GCF_965226115.1 Aulonocara stuartgranti
TCTTGCAGTTACGCTCCAGCGCATATCCAGCATGGACCTTGACCTCCAGCAGGCCCCGTGAACCCACATTACCCCCCCCCCCCCCTCCTGCAGTTACCCTGTACCACGTATCTAGCATGGACCTGGACCTCCAGCAGGCCCCGGGGACCCACATTACCCCCCCCCCCCCCCACCTTCCCCCTGCAGTTACCCTGTACCACATGTCTAGCATGGACCTTGACTTCCAGCAGGCCCCGTGGACCCACATTACCCCCCCCCCCCCTGCAGTTACCCCGTACCACATATCTAGCACGGACCTTGACCTCCAGCAGGCCCCGGGGACCCACATTACCCCCCCCCCCCTTCCCCCTGCAGTTACCCTGTACCACATGTCTAGCATGGACCTTGACTTCCAGCAGGCCCCGTGGACCCACATTACCCCCCCCCCCCCTGCAGTTACCCTGTGCCACATATCTAGCATGGACCTGGACCTCCAGCAGGCCCTGGGGACCCACATACTCCCCTGCTCTACTCCCCCACTAGCTTTCCTTTCTTGCAGTTACGCTCCAGCGCATATCCAGCATGGACCTTGACCTCCAGCAGGCCCCGTGAACCCACATTACCCCCCCCCCCCTCCTGCAGTTACCCTGTACCACGTATCTAGCATGGACCTGGACCTCCAGCAGGCCCCGGGGACCCACACTTAAGCCCCCTCCCACTAACAAAGCAGAACACCACTGGCAAAATCCTCGTGCCCCTGGTACTCCAGAAAGCACATTGAAATGTGCCCCTGGTACACTGCGCAGAAGAACTGCCGCACACACACACACACACACGCACGCACGCACGCACGCACGCACGCACGCATGCACGCGCGCACGCACTGCTTGTGCCTATGGTACGACAACTTTTCTCGTGCCTATGGTACAACAACTTTCCTCCGTGCCCCTGGTACGACAGCTTTTCTCGTGCCTATGGTACAACAACTTTTCTCGTGCCTATGGTACAACAACTTTTCGCCGTGCCCCTGGTACACCGCTCAGTAGCCCTTTGCCACACAAACTCTCCTCGTGCCTATGGTACGACAACTTTTCTCGTGCCTATGGTACGACAACTTTCCTCCGTGCCCCTGGTACGACAGCTTTTCTCGTGCCTATGGTACAACAACTTTTCTCGTGCCTATGGTACAACAACTTTTCGCCGTGCCCCTGGTACACCGCTCAGTAGCACTTTGCCACACAAACTCTCCTCGTGACTATGGTACGACAACTTTTCTCGTGCCTATGGTACAACAACTTTCCTCCGTGCCCCTGGTACGACAGCTTTTCTCGTGCCTATGGTACAACAACTTTTCGCCGTGCCCCTGGTACACCGCTCAGTAGCACTTTGCCACACACACACTCCTCGTGCCTATGGTACGACAACTTTTCTCGTGCCTATGGTACGACAACTTTTCTCGTGCCTATGGTACAACAACTTTTCGCCGTGCCCCTGGTACACCGCTCAGTAGCACTTTGCCACACAAACTCTCCTCGTGCCTATGGTACGACAACTTTCCTCCGTGCCCCTGGTACGACAGCTTTTCTCGTGCCTATGGTACAACAACTTTTCTCGTGCCTATGGTACAACAACTTTTCGCCGTGCCCCTGGTACACCGCTCAGTAGCACTTTGCCACACACACACTCCTCGTGCCTATGGTACGACAACTTTTCTCGTGCCTATGGTACGACAACTTTTCTCGTGCCTATGGTACAACAACCTTTCCCCGTGCCCCTGGTACACTGCGCAGAAACTCTTTGCCACACACACACACCACTTGTGCCTATGGTACGACAACAGGCCCCGGGGACCTACATCACACCTTGCTCTTGCCTCCCTTACAGCTGAAAAAGGTCCATGCCTGTGCCCTGGCCCTGCTGAAATTCCCTCTCCATTTAGCCGAGGCAGAGAGTCGCCCTCCTCTCTCCTTTACGGTCGAAAAAGATGTGCTCCTGGGCGCGCTGGCCCTGCTGCTACTCACATCGGGCATGGACCTGGACCTCCAGCAGGCCCCGGGGACCTACATCGCACATTGCTCTTCCCTCCCTTGCAGCTGAAAAAGGTCCATGCCTGTGCCCTGGCCCTGCTGAAATTCCCTCTCCATTTAGCCGAGGCAGTGAGTTGGCCTCCTGTCTCCCTTTACGGTCGAAAAAGATGTGCTCCTGGGCGCGCTGGCCCTGCTGCTACTCACATCGGGCATGGACCTGGACCTCCAGCAGGCCCCGGGGACCTACATCGCACATTGCTCTTGCCTCCCTTACAGCTGAAAAAGGTCCATGCCTGTGCCCTGGCCCTGCTGAAATTCCCTCTCCATTTAGCCGAGGCAGTGAGTCGGCCTCCTGTCTCCCTTTACGGTCGAAAAAGATGTGCTCCTGGGCGCGCTGGCCCTGCTGCTACTCACATCGGGCATGGACCTGGACCTCCAGCAGGCCCCGGGGACCTACATCGCACATTGCTCTTGCCTCCCTTACAGCTGAAAAA